>NC_083685.1:32651911-32961470 GCF_033118175.1 Dama dama
CTTAAAATGAAGGCTGGGCTCTTCAGAAAACCTGGAGAAGGGAATTATTCTGGAAGAGGTTTTTAGAAATGTGAGGCAAACTTTTGAAAGTCAAAGATTTTAATGAAAAAAGTAGAGGTTCTCGCCCCACTCCTTTCTATTCCCTAGTCCTGAGATACAGAGGCAACCACTTTCAACTTTTTTACCTGTGCTGTGTGCACAATCTCTTAGTCGTGTCCACCTCTTTACAACCTAGGATCTGTAGCCCTCCAGGCTCCTCTGTCATGGAATTTTCCAGGCAAGAATACTGGAATGGGTTGCCATTTCCTTCTCCAGGGCGTCTTCCCAGCTCAGGGATCAAACCCAAGTATCTTGCATCTCCTGCATTGGTAGGTGGATTCTTTACCACTGTGCCACTTGGGAACCCCTTATGTTTTTAAATAATAAGAAAATAATGTTATTTCTTGATTATTTTCTATTTTTAACATTATCTAATGAAGTAATCAGATGAATTAGATTAGACTTTTGAAAGCAGCGTATTTATTACATTGTACTGTGTAGCAAATTACCTCCAATTTGGAAGCAGCAGTCATTTATTTTCTCACAGTTTCTCTGAGTTAGGACTGCATGTGCAACTCAGCTGGGTAGTGCTAGGTAAAATTCTCTTATGAAATTCCCATCAAGCCACTGGCTGAGGTTGTAGTTTCATCAGAAGGCTCATCTGAGAGAGGAAAAAAATTCCAAATTTATCCAGGTGGTTCTTGGGAAAATCCAATTTTGCAGACTGTTGGACTGAGGAGTCATTTCATTGCTGGATGTTGGCTGGAGACCTCTGTATGTTCTCTACCATATGAATATCTCCACAAGGCAGTTCACAACATGGTAGCCAATTTACTTCAGAATGAGCAAAAGAGAAGGCAAGAGAGAGAGCGTAAAAGTTGGGAGTCCCAGCTCTCTGTGTTTTTACACAGAGTCAGTAAATCCAGCCAACACTTAACTGGAGCATGTGGAACTAGGGCTTGAATACCAGAAGAACTATTGGGAGGCATCTTAGAAACTCCTTTCTATAGTTCATCCTCTAGATCCCAATAATTCATGTTCTTTTCACAGGCAGATACATTCACTCCAACCAATAACTCCCCAAATTTTATCTCATTATGTAGCATTAGCTTAAAATCCAGAACCTCACCAAATTAGATCCAGGTGTGGATTGGATTCATCATCAAGGACTGTTCCTCAAATACAGCTCCTTAAGTATATATCATTCAATCTGTAGACCTGTGAAACTAAAGAGATAGATTATCTGCTCCTCCCTTTCCCACCCTTCTGGTCTCCACAGCCAATGAACAAAGGTGGGATAGACATAGTCTATTTACTATAAAAATTTCTGTTAATAAAGGAAGTGGGAAAATGGAATGCACTAGGAAGTCATTGCTTGATGGAAATTCTGGAATCCAGCTAGGCAAATATTTGAAGATTAATTCATTCTCAAGGTATGGAATAATTCTTTATGGCTTTTAACTGTGCTCCCTGGGTTTTTAGTTCCACCTCATGGTCATCTTTTCTTCATGGAAAGTATCATGTGTTTACATAGTCTTCTTTTTCTGTCCAGGATTTTGACCTTGTTCCAACTGCTTTCAACGTCATAGCTTCTTGCTTTATCTCATAATTCATTGTGTCATCAGTTCCCTGTTCAAAGTCTAAGACATTGAGTCTCTTTGGCAAATCATAGATCATGTTGACCTGTTTCGAAGGGAGGTCAAAAACTTAAGAAATCTTAAGTTTTTGGAATGGAATGCCGAGTCTCCCCTGAGAATTCTCCCACACAAGGGAAGGGTTTAAATGCTAGTCAATCAAAAGACTGGCAAATGTTCCTTACCAAAGTCTTTTGTGCTTTAAGAAATGCATTTGCTTACATATTTACCTTTGAGGTATACTGATCTTTACAATGATACTTCACAATTGTTGTTTTTATTTTATTTTAAATCTGTAGTGGTGGAATTCAGAACAAAGCACCATAGCTTCTGCTGGTCTACCAGAATTCAGCTGAAACCTTACCTCCTCTGTAGAAACCTCTGTGTGCATCCTTATTAAGAGACACCTTCCTCCACACTTCCTTCAGCATCCTCTAAAACAATGGTCACATAACACAGTATCTTTGAAGGATACAGTATCTCTGAATAGTGAAATGCTCCACACACAGTGTTCTTCAGCATGAAAATGAAATAACACCTTCATTAAAACTGTCATTTGTTATCACAAGAATGTTAAAGCTAAAAACAGGAATACAGCAAGGACAGCAGAACTATCATGACCAGGAATGTGTGTTATTTCTTAGGCACTGGGCTAAGAGCCTCTACATGGATTAATTCTCACAATACTGCACCAAGTTTTGCTATCTTTTTTTCTTTCCTCCAATTTCTTTATTGTGGTAAAATACAGCTAGCAAAGTTTATGTTATAATAACCACTTTTAAATGTACATGTGAACCATTTTAAAATTTACAGTTCAGTAGTGCTAAGTACATTCATATTTTTATGCAACCTTCACCACCATCCATCTTCAGAACTCTTTCCATCTTGCAAAACTGAAGCTCATCAGACATTACACAATAACTCTCTGTCTCCCCTTCCCACAGCCCTTAGAAATCACCATTGTACTTTATGTTTCTGTGATTTGGACTTCTCTAGTGGACCCATGATGTATTTATCTCTTTTGATTGGTTTATCAAATGTTTATATTATATTGGTTTATAATGAAATAGTGTTCTTAAAGTTCATCCATTTTGCAGCATGAGCTTCCTCCCTTTTGAAGATTGAATTATATTCCATTGTGTATATGTACCACATTTTACTTATTCATTCATCTGTTGATGGACACATAGAGTTGTTTCCACATTCTACCTATTGTGAATAACACTACTGTGAACAGAGGGTACAAGCATCTCTTTAAGAGACGAGTCACTTTGCTTTACTCTTTAGGATGATTGTCTGGCAGCGGCTTCCACTGAAGTGGCACATAATTTACACAGCAACCAAGTAAGCTGACTATATCAGCTAGCACCCGGTGGAAAACAAAATTTAACTCAAGTGATGCAAGATATTTTGATGGAGAGAGTACTTACAGAGATGTGTGTGTTTGGATGTATGGGCTTAAGAAAATTTATTAAGAAGGAGTGTTGAGATATCAAGACATTAGTAACAGCAGGAAGCTATTAGCATTTTTAGTCCTGAATGGGCAAGGAGAGGAAATAATATCAACAGAGCTCAGTGAGAGATGAAACTAAAGAAAATGAATCGCAGTTAGCAGCTGAGCCCATGAAAGAATGCAGCCATCACTAGAAGAGTGGCCCAGAGTGGGTAGACAGGGGGACAAAATACCTCAGCCTCTTTTTCCTCCTGCTAATAAAGCCCATCGGTTAAGCCCATTCAGAAGTCAGGTAGCCTCTATGGAGAGCAGTATGGAGTCTCCTTAAAAGACTAAAAATAGATATGATCCTGCAATCCCACTCCTCAGCACATACGTGGAGAAAACCATAATTCAAAAATGTACATGCACTCCCGTATCTATAGCAGCATTATTTACAATAGCCAAGATATGGAAGCAACCTAAGTGTCCACTAACAGATGAATGGGTAAAGAAGATGTGGTGCGTACATGGAATGGAATATTACTCAGCCATAAAAGTAATGAAATAATGCTGTTGCAACAACATGGATAAACCTAGAGATTATCATACTAAGTGAAGTGAGTCAGACAAAGACAAATATCATGATGCCACTTACATATGGAGCCAGAAAAAGCGATACAAATGAACTTATATACCAAACAGAAAGAGACCTACAGACATAGAAAACAAACTTGTGGTTACCAGAGGGGAGAGGAAGTGGAAAGGGATAAATTAGGAGGCTGGGATTAACATATATATCCTAAAATATATAAACAACAAGGACCTACTGTACATAGCACAGGGATCTATACTCAATATTTTGTAATAACCTATGAAGGAAAAAAGTCTGAAAAAGAATCAGTTCAGTTCAGTTCAGTTGCTCAGTCGTGTCCGACTCTTTGTGACCCCATGGACTGCAGCACGCTAGGCTTCCCTGTCCATCACCAATTCCCTGAGCATAATCAAACTCATGTCCGTTGAGTTGGTGATGCCATCCAACCATCTTATCCTCTGTCATCCCCTTCTTCTCCTGCTTTCAGTCTTTCCCAGCATCAGGGTTTTTTCAAGTGGGTAAGTTCTTCGCATCAGGTGGCCAAAGTATTGGAGTTTCAGCTTCAGCATCAGTCCTTCCAATGAATATTCAGGACTGATCTCCTTTAGGATGAACTGGTTGGATCTCCTTGGAGTCCAAGGGACTCTCAAGTGTCTTTTGAACCACAGTTCAAAAGTATCAGTTCTTCAGCGTTCAACTTTCTTTATAGTCCAACTCTCACATCCATACATGACTACTGGAAAAACCATAACTTTGACTAGATGGACCTTTGTTGGCAAAGTAATGTCTCTGCTTTTTAATATGGTGTCTAGGTTGGTCATAACTTTTCTTCCAAGGGGTAAGCATTTTTTAATTTCCTGGCTGCAGTCACCATCTACAGTGATTTTGGAGCCCTCCAAAAAATAAAGTCTGCCACTGTTTCCACTGTTTCCCCATCTATTTGCCATAAAGTGATGGGAACAGATTAGTTTTCCGAATGCAGAGTATTAAGCCAATTTTTTCAGTCTCCTCTTTTACTTTCATCAAGAGGCTCTTTAGTTCTTCTTCGCTTTCTGCCATAAGGGTGGTGTCATCTGCATATCTGAGGTTATTGATATTTCTCCTGGCAATCTCAATTCCAGCTTGTGCTTCTTCCAGCCTAGCGTTTCTCATGATGTACTCTGCATACAAGTTAAAAAAGCAGGGTGAAAATATACAGCCTTGACGTACCCCTTTGCCTATCTGGAACCAGTCTGTTCCATGTTTTCATGTTCTATTCTGAAAAAGAATAGATGTGAATATGTATATAATATTTCTACAGTTATATGTATTATCTATCTGAGTCACTTTGCTGTACACTAGAATTAACACCACAATGTAGATCAACTATACTTCAATTTAAAAAATAATAGATAAAGAGATAAGAACTAACTGTCTAGCTGATGTGAGCTCTCATCAGCCAGTCTCCCGAGGAAGAAGCAGGGCAGAGAAGGGCAAAGAGTTTTGAGAAAATATCTCAGAAGAGGGAGAACTCTTCACTGAACAATTTCAGATGTTAGAATTTAAAGACACGGATTCATGACTTACTCTTCTCTTAGAACTGAAGAAGTTTCATTCAATCATTTCTTATCTTCACTGAGATGCAAGGAAATGGAGCACATTATCTATAAACTTTCTTTGTCTGTTTTTTCTTTTTCTCACAGCAATGTGCCTTTAGGAACTGGATTAGAAAGTAGAATGACCAGAAATGGATCATTTAGCCTTACATGCTAAAAGACTTGAACATTTTAAAATTTACTTATATCAAACCCACTCCCCAGAAATAACTGAAGGCTGTTCTGTACAGGCTGCAGTCACAGCTTCTGTTCCTGGGCAGCTCATGCATGGGTGAGGAGAAATGCTGACTGAGGACAAAAAAGCTGAAATTGAAGCGAATCTGTCAGCGTGATGAAAAATGAATTTATGGGCTTTTAGACACACTGCATGACCAGATGGGTAAAATTAGAGATTGTTTGAAGAAGTTTCTAAAAAGAAAATGTGATTGAATGAAAAATTTTGTGATGTGCAAAATGCAAAAAGTGATGTATGAACGTGCTTGTTTCTGAAGAGGCATGTAAGGGGAAGGAAGATTAGTAATACTGAAGGCAACATACAGAAAAAGTGTAACAATACCTAACTTTTCATTAGCAAGGAAGGTGGTACTCTCAAGAAACCTGCAGTGAAAGAATTTCTATATTCATAGGAACTTTCATGATATTTTTGACTTTTTTTCTTTTTTTTCCATCTTGCAGAACCACCGTCAATATCCTATCAATTGTCCAATTTTCCAGAAAGGCAATAGCAGGGAATAGGCAATTACAGGCTGGATTTGCACACAAGAGAGATAGAGATAGATTCAGATTCTGACTCAAGTTGAGATTTCAACAAAACTTTCTGCCTCTAAGTTCAGTGCTGAAAAAGTAGATCGTGTTGAATTTCATTGCCCTTAAATGATATTTGCCCTATTGATGTAAACACGCATGTCTATCATATCTTCCCAATGCAGTTTGCTGTGGGTGATCCCATTTCAAAGCAATGTTTGTTTAGAAAAAGTAGTTTGCCCTGGCAAAGTTTTCTAAATACCTCACAGATGATTTCTAGCAACTGAGAAAGAAATATTGATCTCCATATGTGAAAAAATAAGTAGTGAATATTCATCTTTAATTAGACAGAGTGCCTTCATCAAAGGGAATAATATGTAACTAAAATTTAGAAATAATTAGTGCAATTTTCATAATGCTATTACCTGTCATATAAAGTGACAAATAATTGTCAAAGCTTGTGGAATAATGGGAACTGTTCTACAGCTTGGAACTCTGTTTCTTGGTATGGAGGTGTTGGAGTGTTGAGCTCATTTGTATTGAATATTTATACCATCAGAGAATAGCTTAACGGTTTGTGACTCCATCCTTAAAACAATATGCTACCAAATTATTCCCACTTACCTACAAATTTGTAGTAAATGGAAAGTGGAATGAGAAAGAAGCAAAAAATACTGGGACTCAGTATTGCAAGTTTACCTTCTGCTACTACAGGCTTGTGTGACTGCTTAGAACAGACCTCATTCAAAAATTTTGTTGTTATTTTGTAACAACACTGAAACTGAATTAAACCCCCAACATTAGACTTAATAAAATTAAGGATGCTTTGACATCATTAAGTATAGTAACTAATAAGTAATTTAGAACTCTTCATTTACCATGACTTTAAAAACTGGATTGTAGAAAAAAGTCAATCCTTCAACAAGTCAAAATTTACAAGAATGACTGTGCCCTTTATGGCCTTATCTTAATGTGAATATCTTTAGTCCTCTCAACTTCCTGCAGTTCTTAATAGCTTCGTGCTTTTTTGCTTTTGGATGTTTTATACTTTTTTTTTCTCCCTGTATCCTGCCTTCACTGGGTAAATGATACATTCTAAGTCCCTTCTGCAAGCCTGGTTAATTGATTCTGAATGAACTTCATAATTGTATAGGCAGTATGTCTGTGTCAGGGTGGTAGTAATAAATAGTTCCAAAATCTCAATAGGCTTAACATAATAAGTCTTTAATTCTCATCTGTGTGACACATACAGTGCTGGTTCACAGAAGTTTTCTGCTCATTATAACTGCTCAGGAACCTTGGCTTTACTTGGTAAATACACCCATGATCACCTGTCCCCACAGTCGATGATGAAAATGACACATCACTGCTCATTTATCATTGGCCAAAACAAGCCCATACCCACCCCTCTCCAAGTTCAATGCTTGTTCAGTAGCACCAGTGAGCACCGGCTATCACAGTGGTAAAGGTTAAGACTGGCATCCAATCGCTTAACTCAAATTCTATCTCTGATCCTGGCTGACTGATTTTTGGAGAGTTATATAATCTTTCATTTCAGGTTCTCATCTGTAAAATGATGCTTATAATAGTACCTTCTTGTTGGGTTTTGAAAATTAAATGAATTAATACATGTAAAACACTTACAGCACTGCTTAACGTTAAGTTAAATCAATATTAGCTATATTTAAATTTACCCTATTTGCAGCTTTTACTGCATCACAAAATAACTTTTATTTATAGGATCATCACCCCATACTGGAGTATTCTTGTTGGTGAGCATCTCCTTGTTGATGTTGTAACTTTAGAGCTTGTAGAGTATGAACACAAGTTTTTAGGTATCTGCACTAGCTTTTTCAGATCATTAGAACTCTGTGCAAGAAACTGCACTTGAAGATACACAAAAATTAACTTTCTTATAAATTCAACTTACATCAGAATGCCTTATCCACCGAGATATTTTCGTTTAGATAGGAGACTCACAGAAGCAAACAACTACTTTCTTCTATCTGTTTATCTCTTATTTCTGAGAGGTTAGAAGAATTCGTGAAAGAGGAAAAACACTTCTAAAATTCATGGTTTCATTAAAAAATAAAATAGTTCTGAAGTCTTAAAATTGGAAAAGAGTTTCTTCTTCCAGATGTTTTCACTAAAGTTTCATGAACAATATATGAATTACATAGAGTTTAAATGACATGTGAGTAACGAGAACATCAAACCTCAATACAATTTCACTCATGATTTGATTTGGCAAGGTGAGAAAAATAGGTTACTTAAAAGCTGTCAGAATTGCGGTACGGGGTTACTGACAGCTGTGAAAAAAAGTTGAACAACGCTGTGTTGAAAAGGTCAATGTTTCCTGTTGACACTGGTTGGTGGGATGGGAAGGGACTTTGGGATCATCAGTACTCCCTCCGGGGACATGTGTTGTGTTGGAAAATTATAGGTCAGACTCTCTGAGATAAGGGGCAGGATTTGTTTTCTCACAATAGTTCTGAACTCAGAACGTCATTCATGAACTCTTTTGAATCACTTTTCCCCCAAAGGCTTAAGCAAAGAATGTGGTTTAATAAAACTGGGTAATAGTAAGGTTTGCAGGAGACATGGGAATCATTATCCTGTGCCTTTTAACTGAGTTTAATATCCTGTTTGGAGAGAAAGTAAAAATACAAAAAAACCAATCTATCTTTCTATATACACATATAAAAAAATAAATGTATCTGGTTCAAATCTTTTTTTTTTTTTCATTACAAACGTCATCACTGTGGATCAGTTTCCTTGAAATACCTTCCTCCGGTCCAGGATTCATGGTTTTTGAGGGCAGATCTATATTCCAAACAAAATGATTGGCTATTGCCAAATAATTTCAGAGTTTAATGTAAAACATAAATGTTTTTAATATCAAGAAGCTATTTAACTTATATGCAGAGCACATCATGCAAAATGTGGGGCTGGATGAAGCACAAGCTGGAATCAAGATTGCCAGGAGAAATATCAATAACCCCAGATATGCAGATGACAAAACCCTTATGGTAGATAGTGAAGAAGAACTAAAGGGTCTCTTGATGAAAGCTAAAGAGGAGAGTGAAAAAAACTGGTTTAAAACTCACCATTCAAAAAAACAGGTGATGGCATCCAGTCCCATCACTTCATGGCAAATAGATGGGGAAACAATGGAAACAGTGACAGACTTTATTTTGGGGGTCTCAAAAATCACTGCAGATGGTGACTGCAGCCATGAAATTAAAAGATGCTTGCTCCTTGGAAGAAAAGCTGTGACCAAGCTAGACAGCAATATAAAGCAGATATATTACTTTGCCAACAAAGATCTGTCTAGTCAAAGCTATGGTTTTTCCAGTAGTCATGTATGGATGTGAGAGTTGGACTATAAAGAAAGCTGAGTGCCAAAGGATTGATGCTTTGGAACTGTGGTGTTGGAGAAGACTCTTGAGAGTCCCTTGGACTGCAAGGAGATCCAAACAGTCCATCCTAAAGGAGATCAGTCCTGAATATTCATTGGCAGGACTGATGCTGAAGCTGAAACTCCAGTATTTTGGCCACCTGATGAGAAGAACTGACTCCTTGGCAAAGACCCTGATGCTGGGAAAGACTGACGGTAGGAGGAGAAGGGGATGACAGAGAATGAGATGGTTGGATGGCATCACCAACTTGATGGACATGAGTTTGAGCAAGCTCTGGGAGTTGATGTTGGACAGCGAAGCCTGACGTGCTGCAGTCAATGGGGTCACAAAGAGCCAGACACAACTGAGCGATTGAACTGAACCGAGCTGAATATCAAGATGAGTGCCAGCTAATAAGGAACTAAGCCTTTCAGCCAATAATTCTTTCTGATCCATGCCTTGCCTAAGTAGTTTGTGTTTAGGAGCCTAGAATGTTCTGTGAGATATATCAGTATAGCTTTCCGTTCATTTAATAAACATGGATATTGATACTATAAAGCTGAAACAGGAGGAAGGGAGCAGGGCACAACCTTTAAAAGAATGACTTATCTGGACTTCCCTGGTGGCCCAATAGTTATGATTCTGACCTTCCACTACAGAGGGCATGGGTTTAGTCCCTGGTTGGGGAAGTTCCTCATCCAGCCAAAGAGGAAACAAAACAAAACAAACAAAAAAAGAATAATTGTTTTTTTTAAAAGAATGACAGAGCCACGACAAAAACTGGTTAGAACCGACTAGGTCAAGATGGCAGAAGATTCAACTTCCAGTAAACCTTGAGCCTCATTATATGCTCTTTTAAATTCATTATTATCTATATGACACACCCACAGTCACCATGACAATTCCCAGGCCAACCCAAAAAGTGACTGATGGCCCAATTCCTGGAAATCTTGGCTCCTTTTCTGAGATAATTGGAATAATCCTCCTACTTATTAGCCTATGAAATTACCCAGTCCATAAAAACTAACCATGCCACATTTCAGGGCCCCTCGCCTTCTGTGATGGCCCACACTCTGTCTGGGGAGAGTGTTTCTCTCTAAATGAATCCATTCCTTACCTATCACTTTGTCTTGCATTTAATTCTTTGTGTACTGAGACATCAAGAACCTGAGCTTCATGAAGTCCTGAGATCAGGTGTGTGATCTCAATTATAAGACAATGAGTTCAAGTCCTAACTTGAGTTGTGTGGTCTCAAAATCACATGACCATAAACATTGGGATGAATTGAAAAAATAATTGATACTTTGCACTTAAAAAATACACTTGGAGGTTTTAAGATTGATGGTATAACATTTTTTAACACCTTTAATCCAAGTGTTCACATTGTACAGGCTTGGGCCAGTGGCAAACTCAGGATACCCTTCTTGCTGTTCTAAAGCCTAGCTCAGTACCATAGCAGCAGGAAAATTCACCAGTCAGTTGAGTCACCAGCTCTCCTGCAGGTCATACACACACCTTTCCTGACCTTTTCAGAATCACAGAAATTGGCCGCAGGCTGCAGGAATGTAATAAAGCTTTAATCTGTAAGAATGAACATCTGTTTCACAGAGAATGGAATGGCGTTTGCCAGGGACTTGGGGTTGGGGGAAATGGGGAGATGTAGGTCAAAGGACAGAAACTTTCAGTTAGAAAAAGGATTAAGTTCTGAGGGTCTTATGTACAGCATGGTGGCATAGCTAATAATATGGTGCTGTATATTTGAGTGTGACTGGGAGTAGGTCTTGTAAGCTCATCACACACAACAAAGAGTTAACTTTGTAGGGGTGATGGATGGGTTAAGTAACTTGAACTTGGTCGTTGTTCCATGATGTCTATGTACATCAAGTCATCACCTTGTGCATTTTATATGCAACCATATTCATCAATTACTCCTCAATTAACTTGGATAAATGAAAATCTGCTATTTTAGTCTACTGTTCCCCCATCTCATTCAAGGTTATTCCCTGTAAAAATGTTTTGATAAGTTAAATGTGTTTCTTTGATGTTTGGTCGGAGGTTTGCAGAAGTCAGTATTAAAATTCTGTAACTCCTAGCAGTTAAATAATAACAAAGTTGAACTTCAATTATATCTATCCACATCAGGTAATTAATTTGCTGCTCCAGTGGTTTCTTCTCAGAGATCAGATAGGAATATACTATCAATTGGTTTTGAAGTACTTTTTAATAATTATTTATTTATTTATTTTTGGCTGTGTTTCACTGCTGCTTGGGATTTCGTACAGTTGTGGTGAGCCGGGCTCCTCTGGAGTTGCAGGGCATGAGCTACTCTGTGGTGGCTTCCCTTGTGGACTGTGGGCTCGAGGGTGCATGCGTTTCAGCAGTTGCACTGAGTCCTCTCAGTCATGTGAATCCTGGGCTTTAGAGCTCAGGCTCAGTAGCTGTCATGCCTAAGCTTAGTTGCTCTGAGGCATATTCCTGGGCCAGGAATCAAACCTGTGTCTCCTGCACTGGCCAGAAGATTCTTGATCACTGAGCCACTAGGAAGCCCTATTCTTTTTTAAAGAAAGTTTACTAGAGTATAGTTGACTTATACTATTGTGTTAGTTTCAGGTATAGAGCACAGAGATTCAGTTATACTTATAGGTGTATCTATTCTTTTTCAGATTGTTTACCCACATAGGTTATTACAGAGTGTTCAGTAGAGTTTCTATGCTATACAGTAGGTCCTTGTTGGTTACCTATTTTATGAAGTGAGGATGGGGATGGAGGGCATGAGTGAGAAAGCAGGATTTAAGTTTCTCTCAATACCAGTGGCCTTCTATCACAATTACAATATGGAAAGTCTAAAATGACATGGTAATCTCTTTTGTTATCAAATAAAACATTCAACAATAGTTAAAGCAAAGCCTAGATATACACATTAACTGAAACAAATTTGTCTAATATATTTTGCTATTTATGAATTCATAGAATGTGAGATGTCTGAGGCTCTGTATTTCTGAAGTGAGGGAGGATTATTATAGAGCTGAGCAAAAAGGATGAGAATCTGGCTAAAGAGGCTAAACAATTATTTTTATCAAAATAAAAATTTAAAATAAATCTGGAAGGCAAAAATGTGCATTAATCCTGCTCACTTTGTGCAGTCAAATACCTAATTGCATCTCTCAGTCTTTCCGTTTGTAATGTTCCAGGCAGGTGTCATGCTGGCCGATGTTTGTCATAATTATACCGCATCTAACCACCTGAGTAGAAAACTGCTGAAATGTTGCATATAAATCTTTCAGTGTAATAAAATTGTGTATCAGAGCATACATCTAAAGGTAGAGAAGCTGCAAGCAGAGCACTATATATATTTTACTAACAGTGACTATATAATTCCTTGAAAGATTCACAGTCTTGTTGACTTTCTCTTACTCCTGTTCTCTGGACAAGAGTCAGACAGACGTTCAAGGTCACTGCCATTCACTGTCCATAGTCCCAGAGAACTTTGAATGATTCAGCATAACCAAGTGGCCGTACAGTTGTAAAAGACATTAGCATCCCTATTAAGCTCTTGAGAATTCTGACCTTTCTTAAATGTCAGAAAAGGGATATTCTGCAGATAAATTGTGATCGACTGGATGCATAATACACCAAGTGTTTGGGCTCCTCTGTCTACCTCAGACCCCATGAGGGTGATATGTTGAATGAAATGCTGTTTTCTATTATGTGGGAGTACTTGATAATTTTCTTAGGGGCTCTCTTGGCAGAGAAAATGCTACAAGATCTGACACTAGTGATCATAGAATTATATTCATCTAAACCAGGCCTCACGTTTTACAGTGGGAAAACCGAGACTCAGAGAAATGAAATTATTTGCCCCAAATCAGTCAGCCAGTTAGCAGCAGAGCTAGCTGAGCATAGAATCCAGATCTCCTGATTCCTAGCCTGATGTTCTTTCTACTTTATCATGCTGAACAACACTTTTTCTCCCCTGTACTTTTCTGTCCTTTTAGGCAATTCATTATATGCTGACGTTCCAAGCAGAAGAATAGAATTTTTCATTATAATTTTAATAAGGTGCCACAAACATGAAATTCACATTTGAATCCCAATTTTTATTCCTAGACTATAAAGAACTCTGAATAGTAAAGACAAATGTAACCACATAAATTACTGTTGTGTCTGGACTCCTCAATTTTGATGGCTATATACATGTTACTATAAATCCAAATACATCTCTTACAGTACATTTTAAAGGTTTACAAGCCTATATGAAGCTAATTATCAACCCTGCTAGCTCTTTGACTAACTTTGCTTTCTTCTGGTTCAAATATCCAGGCTTAGGTCCTAGAAATCTCTGGATTTCTTGAAGAATAGCAAAAGATCTTTCAGGAAGAATGAGAATGTGGTGTGTGCATGTTTGTATATGTATTTTTTCCCTCCACAAAACCCAAGGAATTTACTTTTTCCTGCTTAAAACAGCCAAAGTATTACCACTTTCTAAGTGTTGATTCTCCTGCACTTTAATTGCCGGTTTCCTGCACATACAAGCCTGGGTAGAGTTGTTTTTGGCAGTTGTCGACATGGTTGGCATTCACTGGGATTAAGTGAAAAACCCATTGCCTAAAAGATGACATTTTAAAAAAAGGATGTTCTAAACCAAATAGGAAACTATATGAAATCAGCTTTATTCTCTCTTAAAATTAACTGGAATCTCTGTAAACTGCACTTTAATCTCAAAGAATATACTTGTAATGTTATCTCTGAAGCTAATTTTAATATATGCATGGTATTTGAGAGTTCTGAGAAAGTGTCTTTATCTGATTTAAATTGATTATACAGAGCAAAATACCGTTGTTTGGACAGTGTGCCAGTTTTCACATTATCAAGATAAATTTTGCATTGAAATGGCATTCCTTGGCCTTCCTGTTGGCTGGCAGCCTCCCCCACTCTTACTCTCAGCTCTAAAAACCACTTTGCCTTTTCCCCAAATCCCCTGCTGGTACAATCATCTTACTAACTGAGGAACAGCTTTATTTTTGTCTTTTATTTATGACCAGTTCCTTTTCCCAGTTCTCAAAGAGAACCATGTATTATTACTAAAATAAATTGTTAGAACTAAAAAGGCCCTTGACAATCACCCAGTCCAGGCTTATTATGTAATAAATGAGGACCAGGGAAGGTAAGAGCCTTGTCCAAGTTCAGAACTTGGTGGCATCAGTGGGAACAGAATCTTTATGTGTCCAACTTTCACTTCCCACTAGTTTTGCTTTTCCTATTCTTTTCTCTTTGATAGGCTATAAAAATTCAGACAGATTTGGTATGATAAACTCTTGATAGGTTGGATGGGTCATTTTAAAGCAACAAGGCTAAAATCCACAGAAAGCCCCAAAGTACCCATTGGCAGCAATCTTCAAATATTTCTTTGAATTTGACAAATTGCACCCTTCAGTTTTAGCGGATTCTGTGGCTCATGTGATTTCTCCATCATATTTCACTGAGGGCTCCCCCTTGAATCTGACCTTTGCACTGCACTCTGCGAGGTTGAGGGTGTTAGGTCTGGTGGGTGGAACTGCCAGGAGGATATTCAAGTAAGATATTAAGGAGCATTTTGGAAATGAAAAGAATCTCTGCTACTGGATGAAGAGGGGGTAAAATATAGAAGCTGTCTTGGTAGACAGTCTCAGTGAGGAATGAATGGGGATTAAAACAGGGGTGAGCCGTGCTGAGAATGGCCAGGGTTCCCTCAGTAATAGTCGTCCTCTGGCCATGCCACAGGAACTAATCCAAAGGAGAGAGGGGTTAAATAAAAGTAAAAAAGAAATTACATCGGAAAAAAGCTATTTTAACGAAAATCTCTGTAAGACATTTTGGTGTATAAATCTGTATCTTTTTGGAACGTATGTTAAGACAGAAATGCACAGAGAAGCACAAGAAATTCAGTCCTTTAGCTTCCATGTGGAATTCAGCCTTGTTTAAATCTCTGGTGGCCTTTTGGTAACTCACAGCTCTGATGTCAGTGGGATCTGTTCCTTACTCTTCCCCTGGAACAGCCCCCAAACATTTAACAAAGCTCTTGTGTGAGAAAGATGACAGATGGTTTGAAGAGCATGGGCATTGTTTGGGTGAGAGGCTGGACAACTTTTGGAAGAGGGGCTTTTCTGGAAGGTCTAGGCAAAAACAACTGTGCTTTGATGTCTCTCTTAGAGAAAGAGCCACGAAAGGAATGAGAAGACATGTCTTCTCTTTGCCACCCACTGCCACTCAAGTTTTGCATTGGGAAGGGCCCACACTGCCAATGGGGGCTTCCCCGGGGGCTCAGCAGTAAAGAATCCGCTGCAATGCAGGCAATGCAAGAGACTTGAGTTCTATCCCTGGGTCGGGAAGATCCCCTGGAAGAGGGCATGGCAACCCACTCCAGTATTCTTACCTGGAAAATGCCATGGACAGAGGAACCTAGGGGCAAACATGACTGAGCATAGCACAGAAACCAGAAATGCTGTCAGTGGTGGGGATGCCCAGCCTTGCTTTCTGGAAAATGATAGTCATGCCTGATGGACGGCATGGGAATTGCAGGGCAGACTAGCTAAGCAAGAGGTGACTTTGGGACCTATTCACAGTTGAGGTAGGCAGCATCTTGCCCAGAGGAGATGCCTAAGAAGATGTGGTCTTGGTACCTGGGGATGCTCATCAGAGTCTCTGCAAAAACTTAGGGCACATTTCATGGGACACTTGGGAAGAAAAGCTCAGAAGTCGCCAAGAGTCTCTGTGAGTAGGTAAAAGGAAGATGGAAACTTGAGTTATGTTTGCTCTCTGCTTCTCTGGTCTTCTGATCCTACTTGTTCTGAGATTAGAAGCATATCTATTTACTTGCAATTTCAAAGTTATAAATTAAAGAACATGTCCATGGAACAGATTTGTGGTTGTCAAGATGGAAGGGATTGGGGGATAGAAGGATTGTGAGCCTGGGATGAGCAGATGCAAATTATTATACACAGAGTGGATAAATAACAAGGTCCTACTGTATAACACAGGGAATTATATTCAATATTCTGTGATAAATCATAATAGAAACAAATATTTAAAAAATATATGTATATGTACAACTGAATCACTTTGCTGTACAGTAGAAATTAACACAACATTGTAAATCAACTACCATAATGAAAAAAGAACACTGCTCTGAATACTAGCATTATCATGAATGATTGCAATATATTATTATTATTTTCTTAATTCTCCTAAAATAATATCCTCTGAATGAATAAATCACATGTTAAATGCTCTGTACCTCACACTAGAATCTTACAGTGTTTATTTATCTTGTCTTTTATAGCTTCACACATCTAGGTTTTAAAGGAAAATTGCAGTTTTTGAATTTTCAGTTGCCTCTTTGCTGCAATGACAAACAGCAAAAGAACCCTGAGAGAAACAGAAAGACTTCATCAGCATATTTTCACTGTGTGTGTCAAACTTTCTTTAAGATCTCATGTCCTTGGTCAAACCAGGTCTCCAGATGGCACTGTTGTCAGAAAGATCTAAGCAAATAGATGACCCAAATATATTTTTACATTTGTGCTTCAGTTTATAAATCACTTGTTTCGCTTTCGAAATGTTTTTCAGGTCACAGCCGTTTTAAGATCCCTCTTCAGCAGTTACTTGCCATTCCTGCCCTATTCTTCCCATTTTCTGTGTTTTAGATACTTTTTCAGTCTCGAATTTATAGTTCCCAGTGCAATACAAAGACTTTGTTGAGAATCCACTTTTCCTTCCCTGGTAAAGTTGTTTTTGGTGACAATGAAAGCACTTAACTATTTTGTTTTACAGAATTTTTAATCAACAAAATTGCTGTGATTTACAAAATCACATATCTCTGTGAACCCACAATAGTATGTCTTTTTAAAAAAAAAATTCTTTGAGAACATTTAATGTTAGACATACCCTCTTTACAGATTTTTATTTTTAAAATTTTAACTAATGAGGTTTTTTAAATTTTATTTTGGTGTGCAGTTTATTTGCAGTGTTGTGTTGGTTTCAGGTGTATAGCAAAGAGATCCAGTTATACATATATAAATCTATTCTTTTTCAGATTCTTTTCCTTTATATTTTATTACAGAATATTGAGCATAGTTCCCTGTGCTATATAGTAGGTCCTTGTTGGTTGTCTATTTTATACATATTTGTGTATATGTTAATCCTAAACTCTTAATCTATCCTCTTCCTGTTCCCCTTTGGTAACCATAAATTTGTTTTCTATGCCTATGGGTCTATTTTTGATTTTTAGATAAATTCATGTGTATCTTTTTTTTTTTTTTTTTTTTCTGCCACTCAGCTCACATTTTGGGATCTTAGTTCCCTGACCAGGGATCAAACCTGGGTTCCCTCAGTGAAAGTGCCGACTCCTAACCACTGGACCACCAGGGAATTCCCTATTATTTATTTATTTTAGATTCTGAACATAAGCAACATCATATGATGTTTGCCTTTCTCTGTCTGACCTATTTCACTTAGTATGATAGTCTCCAGGTCCTCCTTGTTGCCGCAAATGGCATTATTTCATTCCTTTTAAGGACTGAGTAATATTCCATTGCTTATATGTACTAAATCTTCTTTAACCATTCCTCTGTCGATGAACAGTTAGGTTGCTTCCATGTCCTGGCTATTGTAAATAGTGGTGCAGTTGAAGAAGGAATTCATAGGGCCTGGACTCCATCTCAGGCCTGTCCGTGCTGGCCGTGCTCGGCTGCCTCTCCAGCGGACTCTGAACTCTCTGCTTAGTGCCTGTGGGGATGACAATGGAAGGAGAAGACCCCCTCCAGACAGGGGAATCTTGAAGATCACATCCAGGCTACTCATTGCCTAAGAGGAAACCTACCGTAATCACCCCTGTCTCCGGACAGGTCATAAACTTTTTTCGTATCTATCAGGATGTAATCACAGGCTTATTGATTATTAACTGGTTGGAATGTAACTGCGGGCTTATTGACTATTGACTGTTTAGACACGTACACATGGGGTAGGTGGTGGGTTTAGACACGTACACATGGGGTAGGTGGTGGGTCTGGACACATACACATGGGGTAGGTGGTGGGTTTAGACACGTACACATGGGGTAGGTGGTGGGTTTAAACACGTACACATGGGGTAGGTGGTGGGTTTGGACACGTACGCATGGGGTATAAAAGATTTTCACAAATGCTGGACAGGGTCCTTGGCTAAGAGGAGACTCTGCCTTGGGCCCGCCGGCGTAATAAATTGCTCTCCACTATCTGCATTGTCCTTCTGAGTGAGTCTGTTTCCCGGAAAGCGTGGCTATAACACAGTAAACATTGAAGTGCATATATCTTTTCAAATTACAGTTTTCTCCAGATTTATGGGGGCTTCCTTTGTAGTTCAGCTGATAAAGAATCTGCCTGCAATGCAGGAGACCTGGGTTCAATCCCTGGGTTGGGAAGATCCCCTGGAGACGGAACGGCTGCCCACTCCAGTATTCTGGCCTGGAGAATTCCACGGACTGTATAGTCCATGGGGTTGCAAAGAGAAGGACAACAACTGAGCGACTTTTGCTTTCACTTTCACCAGATATATGCCCAGGAGTGGGATTGCTGGATCATATTGTAGCTCTGTTTTTAGTTTTTTAAGGAACTTCCATACTGTTCTCCACAGTAGCTGCACCCATTTACATTCCCACCAGCACTCAAACTGGTTACAGATTTTTAAATACACAATACAAGTGTGCTACCTATAGGCATAATCTTGAACAGCAAGTCTATAAATAGAGTGTGTTTGTATTTCAGAGTATTTTTGATTTCTTCTCCAGGAGCCTCTTTTTTATAACATATAAAAAAGCTATATTTTGCAACAGCCTTTGCAAATATCAAATGTCCAGATGATAAGCAGAAACAGGCGCTTCTGAAAAAGTTAGCCAAACATTGTGTGCTTTCTTTCCATGCAAATGATCGTACACCTCTGTTCTAGGACTTACTTCTTTGGGTCAGGGTAAGCATTGTGAGGCAAGAGGGCAAATGTTTTCTGGTGTACACTAATTTGCAGAATTTATTCATTCCTGTTTCTTACAAATAGCATCTCATTAGCATGACAACTACAAAGCCTAATGTCATATTCTTAGTTGGATAAGTGATTCAGACAGTTACATTAATAAACGACCTCAGAGTATTGCTAGGTCCTGCCTCCAAATCACCTGCCCTGGGTCTAAACCCACTCACTGTATCTCAGACTCTTCAACAGTAAATCTGTGTTAAGGCTTTGATGCAAGGTCTCCTGGAGGCCCCTATGAAATGCCCACACCGCCTGGGAGGAATAGGAGACATGTTTCATTACCAGAGATTGGCAAGCTGCCACCTTCAGTCACTTTACATCTTCTCACTGAGTTCCTTTTCTGTGCAAGGCTGTGTAGGCAAGTGAGAGAGGTGGCTCCCCGAGGACACGCTGCTGCTGCTGCTAAGTCGCTTCAGTCGTGTCCGACTCTGTGTGACCCCATAGACGGCAGCCCACCAGGCTCCCCCATCCCTGGGATTCTCCAGGCAAGAATACTGGAGTGGGCATGGTGGGTTGTTAATATTTGATGGTCACAAAGGAAAAGAAAATATGAAGCATGGGGAAGATGCTCCAGGGCCCAGTGGTACCTTGACAGATTGCTGCAGTGGGACTCACCCATAGAGCAGTGGGTATGAGTGGGGCGCAGAGCGTGACTGTAAATAATACTGAAATGGAGGCAATGGCATTTTTCTTTTCCCTTTTTTCAGGATTTTAATTTTGCATTAGAGTTCAGAAGGCATAAAGCACATAGGATACAGTACATTTACTTACACATTTACCTGTTTGTACATTTGCACACTGTCCACAAGCCTGAAAGTTCCAATAACTATTTGTTGAATGAATAGAAAGACTCTAGAAAAATGCCATCTTGGCCTGGTGCTCTGTGATGGCATTTGTGTAGTCTTTTTATTCATTCAACAAATAGTTATCAGAACTTTGAGGCTTGTGGACAGTCTGTAAACATAAGAACAGGTAAATGAATAAGGGCAGATAAAAGGAACAGAGAAAAAGACAGTGAGGTGGGAAGATGGGCAGTGGTAGGTGACAGGGCTGTGGGTGCTGGGGGAGGTGGTGGTTGCTATTTTCTTTAAGGAGGGCAGGTGAGGCTTGATGGAAGAAAGGGACCAAGCTTGCAGCTGTGGGAGGGAGCAGATGGGGCATTCAGAATCGGAACCACAAGTTCAGTGATCAGCGGCAAGAAAGCACTTGGTGTGTCCAAGGAAGAGGAAGGAGGCCAGTGTGGGGAGCTAGGAGGAGAATTTAGGAGAGGGAGTTAGAGAGGAAGGAGGTGGGGGACACATACAAAGAGCCTGAAGACCTAGTGTAGACTTGGGATTTTACTCTGAATGAGCTGTCAAGAAGCAACATTAGAACTAGACATGAGACAACAGACTGGTTCCAAACTGGAAAAGGAGTACATCAAGGTTGTATATTGTCACCCTGCTTATTTAACTTATACGCAGAGTAAGTGCGTGTGCATGCTAAGTTATTTCAGTTGTGCCCAACTCTTTGGGTCCTTATGGACTACAGCCTGCTAGGCTTCTCTGTCTATGGGATTCTCCAGGCAAGCATACTAAAGTGATTGCATGCTCTCCTCCAGGGGATCTTCCCAACCTAGGGATTGAACTCGGGTCTCTTACATCTCCTGCATTGGCAGGCAGGTTCTTTACCACCTGCACCACCTGGGAAGCCCCCTATATGCAGGGTACATCATGCGAAATGCTGGGCTGGATGAAACACAAGCTGGAATCAAGATTGCCAGGAGTAATATCAATAACCTCAGACATGCAGATGACACCACCCTATGGCAGAAAGTGAAGAAGAACTAAAGAGCTTCATGATGAAAGTGAAACAGGAGAGTGAAAAAGTTGACTTAAAACTCAACATTCAGAAAACTAAGACTATGGCATCTGATCCCATCATTTTATGGCAAATAGATGGGGAAACAGTGGAAACAGTGGAAACAGTGTCAGACTTTATTTTTGGGGGCTCCAAAACCACTGCAGATGGTGATTGCAGCCATGAAATTAAAAGACACTTGCTCCTTGGAAGAAAGGCTATGACAGCATATTAAAAAGCAGAGACTACTTTGCCAACAAAGGTTCATCTAGTCAAAGCTATGGTTTTTCCAGTAGTCATGTATGGATGTGAGAGTTGAACTATAAAGAAAGCTGAGTGCCAAAGAATTGATGCTTTTGAACTGTAGTGTTGGAGAAGACTCTTGAGAGTCCCTTGGACTGCAAGGAGATCCAACCAGTCCATCCTAAAGGAAATAAGTTCTGAATATTCATTGGAAGGACTGATGCTGAAGTTAAAACTCCAATACTTTGGCCACCTATGTGAAGAACTGACTCATTTGAAAAGACCCTGATGCTGGGAAAGATTGAAGGCGGGAGGAGAAGGGGACGACAGAGAATGAGATGGTTGGATGGCATCACCGATGCAATGGACATGAGTTTGAGTAGGCTCCGGGAGTTGGTGATGGACAGGGAAACCTGGTGTGCTGCAGTCCATGGGGTCACAGAGAGTCGAACACGACTGAGTGACTGACCTGAACGCAACTGAGCTGGTCATTGATTGGAGGATATTCAGCTGGTGAATGACAGCATTGGACATATTTTAAAAGAATACACTGGCTGCTGTGTTGAGATTAGACTAAAATCGTTCAAGGACAGAAGCAGGAAGATGGAAACTATTACAAAAATTCAAGAGAGGAATGATTGCAGCTTTGATCCAAATTGTGTTGTTGGAGGAAGTGATTTGAGGTCAGCTTTGGAATTTTTGTTTGAAGGTAGAATTGGCAGGATTTGCTGTTCTTTACCTTGGACATTACATGTTAGTACTTTTTTCCTTTGAAGGTGAAGGTGTCTGGGGTGGGCTTTGAGCAGAGAGAACAGCCCTGGGCTTCCTTTAGCCAGAACTTAGGAATCTAAACACAACACTCACAGTTATGTCGTCCTGGAGTCATGTGTAAAATATCCAGGAACTGAAATTCCCTCCTCCATGACTGCAGTCTATTCTGGGGAGTCCACTCTGACAGGGTATCTTTAGGAGCCATGAGCTGTTAACAAGGGTTTGTTAACCCCTTGTTAACTATAGCAAGATCCAGGTAGGGTTAATGCGTCCATGTTGGATATTGTGCATGCTACATTTTCCTCTAGCTCCAGTGTAGCTTAAGAATTCAACGTCTTCTCTAATCTTTTGGGAGTTATGGTGGTTAATTTCATCAGTCAACTTGGCTGGGCCATGGGGTGGCCAGATGAAACATTATTTCTGGGGTGACTGTGAGGATATTTCTGGCAAGATTAGCATTTAAGTTGGTGGCTCAGTAAAGTAAATTACCTTCCTCAGTGTTGGTGAGCATCATCCAATCTCTGGAGGGCCTGCATATAACTGAGAGTGGTAGGAGGGAGGGCTTGTTGCCTTCCTGCTTATCTGCTTGAGCTGGGACATCAGTCTTCCCCTGCCTTGGCCCGGGGTTTATCCCACTGGCTCCTGTACTCAGACCTTGAGAGTCAAGACTAGAGTTACACCTTGGACTTTCCTGGGTCTCTAGCTTGCAGATGGCAGATCAAGGGGCTTCCACACGGCTTCCATAGCCATGTGCTCCAAGTCCTCAGAATAAATCTCTCTCTATCCCTGAGAAGCAATATGCTATTGGTTCTATTTCCCTGGAGAACTCTGGCTAATATAAGAATCCTTTAAGCTGGAGGAGATTTCTAGTTGAAGACAGAGTCATTTGAAAGTCAAGAGGGATTCTTAAATAAATTTTAAAGGCAGTCAGAGCTGCCTTTGATCCAACTTCAGATTCAGGGGTTTCGTCTGTAGGTATCTTTGTCAAGTATGTGTTCTATCACATTCACATTTATCTTAGCCCTACCTAGCTGCAATTCCTGGCTAAAATATTTACTCATTATTTACTCTATTTAACAGAGTACCTCAGACATCAAAATTTTATTTGATCTGCAGAAAATTTCCAGAAGTGGAGCTTTGTGACTGATGGTAACACAGTAATTTTTATTTTGGGTGGGAGGCAGATACCTCTGCCATGTGCCCACAAATCATACATTTTTTGCAATCATTTATTGCAAGTGAGATGCACAGTTCTGCTGAGCACAGATGCTAAATCCAAAGGGCCATTTCTTTATCAACAAATGTCGAATGAGAGCTGCTGTGCTTCAGGCCTGGTGCTCAGTCTGGGGTCACAGTTATAGTGAGACACTCCAGATAAGGATTCATGTATCATGATTTATTAGGGAGTATTCCTGGAAAGACACTTCCAGGAGTGGAAAGGTTACTTCCATGGTGAGAAAGGAGGTCTAGTCAAATCTTCAAAGAACATTTCTTAAATCTTGTTTAAAATCTTTAAAATAAGATAAAACAACAACAACAACAACAAAAAAAAAAAACTCTTTGAGGACCAATGGAGCAATTTTCCTGTATGGCATGTGGGGTTCTACTTATCTGACCAGAGATCGAACCAGTTCCCCTGCACTGGGAGTGCAGAGTCTTAACCACTGGACTGCCAGGGAAGTCTCCTTTCTTTCGGTTTTGTTTGAAGGAGGCAATCTGTACAGCTATTAGACTCAAATTCACATGATCAGATGAAGTGCACAAAAAGGAAAACTTAAAGAATCATGCTAAGAATAAGACCACAGAGGGTTAGCAAGGTTGCAAAGCTTGAGAGATAATGGGCCCCTGGGAAAATGTAGCTTTCTCCAAAGGGCTGCCCCACTATAGTGTTAGCCAAAGTCATTTAGGGGGTAACTTTGGGTCAATTCTGTAAAGAGCCCCTGGAGACATTGGTCAATTTAGCATTGTCCTGAACTTGGAGCAAGGAAGACGCTCCCAGAAGAAGGTAAATTCCAAGATACTTCCTGTTCTCTCATTCAAGCAGGCCAAGTGAGCTCCAGAAAGCTCGAAAAGGTGCAGGAGTTTGATGTTAGGAATAAAAGCTCACCTGACTACCCCTTGGCATGAACGAGGTGAAGGGATCAGAGGGCAGTTAGTGGAGTTCCAACAGCCCCCTCTTCAGACTACCCAATGCACCACATGTTGAGCTGACTCCACACACAGAAGCACTTTGGGCCAGAGAGGCAGACCGGTGCCTAGAACAGTGGAGTGGGTCTAACTTAATAAGCTTGCCACCAAGTGGCTGTTTGATCTCCATGAGGAAGGGCACCATTCTGAAGGTTCAGTATCTGTCTCTGGGGCTGACTGTTTGGGTCTTCAACAGCCTCCATCATTGGACCAGCTTTGAGTGAGTAACAGCACAGGCGGTTGGGTCCATGGATAGCCTCATATCTGCTGTGACCGGGCCCACCGTGCTGGTATTGGGATGGCCAAGGACAGAGGCTACCTGACATTTACATGAGACATCGCACCCACAGGTTATTTATCCCATGCTCTGCAGTGGATGCTATCCTGTGGACATCGACATGCAGAGCAAAAGTTCACAGATTTGGTGTACATTTGCACCACATTATCATCTGGCCCCCATCTACCCCTGCTCTTATAAGTGTTCTGTGGTGATGTTTGGAAACTCCTGGTGCCAAATGTTAGTGTAGACTCAGGATTTAAAGTCCAAGGCACATGTAGGTACTCTCTGTTTCCTAGTGTGCTGCTATTTGTGTAAATGTTCATAGTTCTTTTTGGGGAAGAATGAGAGAATCAGTATTGTATTTCCTTGCTGTGGATTGCAGGATCCTCCTTCGGGTGGACTTGGTCTTCCCTCTAAACAATGGATTCTATGTCTGACTGACTCAAGTCTACACTCGGGAGGGGGCAGTGATTTGTTCATTAGTACAGATGACACGAGCCTTCTGTTCATCTGCTCTTTATCTTCTTGAAGAACATTTTAAAATTAAAACATCTTTTATTATATATTATCAGGCAATGCCCTTGTTGTCTGCTCATCTATCTTGTCCTAGAAATACCATGGCTTATTAGAGATCCCCATAGGGACTTGCAGCTTTGATGTCTATTGTGGTAACTGTTCTCCTTGCCTGGTGATTAAGTGCTGCCATCTGACCTCTGCTCTTCCAAATTCTACCTTTCCTACCAACACAAGGCCATCAGTTCTATAACAGCATCCTACCTTCACTCCCAGCCTACTGAGAACGATCACCAATAAGCTTCTCAAGGATGCCTCCTCACTGGAGGACAATTTATAGGTGCACTCCCTGACTCATAGTGGAGGGGTGTCCTCCAGAACTTCCCAGGGTAGATAGCCTCCCGGTGGAGTCTTAGATTTTGCATAACTACCTTGGTCCCCTGTTTTGAGCCTGCTGATTATTTTCTCAAGTTCCACCAAAGGAGTTCTGGTATTTCTACCTCAGTTAATGGAATTTGCTTTTTTTTTTTCCCCAAAGTTCCTGGGAACAAAGCAAGCAAAATACATCAGGACTGGCTGCTGCCTGGGTGTTAAGGTCAAGAACATATCCCCAAGCAGGAAACTCTCCCCATGTACCCTTCTGGTCTACCTTTCCCAGACCGCACTTCAGTGACCACTTTCAGGCACACCGTTCAGTTCCTCCCATGCCTCTTAGTCAGGCTCTGTATTTCTTTGAGTAAATAATTCCTTTCATCCCTTAGCAGAAGCATACTTTGCCAATAAGCTCATGCTAGTCCAATAGTCAGGAAGGGAGCCCATCTTGACAGGCAAGTATCATTTTGCTAAGCACTGGTTTCAGTTGAGGCTTCTGCAGTCTGCAGTTGACAGGCAATTTTGCAAAGCATTGGTTGCAGTTGAGGCTTCTGCAGTCTGCAGCCAGAGGAAGCTGCTGTTCTCCAGTTAGAAGAATGGTAACACTTTTTCAGGCTCAGGGTTTTAAGGGCGTCGTGGGGTTTAGGGATTCTGGGTGCATCCAGGTATCTCTGTCCCAGGTCCCAGGATCCTATCCCTTCTCCATCAGAATCTGCCTTCAGTGTAAATAACTTGCCAAGCTGCCCTCCAGCCTTTCTGCACCTTTGTTGCTCTTGCTCTCCAATCTTGGTCGTGGTCCTCAGCATGTCTTTCCTGCAGCTACAATGATGTTCTCTTCAAAGGCCATCATGGAGAGCTAGTGGCCTTCACACTATGTTCTGAACTAGTAATTGGTTGATCTAAATGTGTAATTTTCTTTCTACGGCCCATTAATGGGACTTTATAATAACCATGAACCCTACAGTTCTTGTAATTACCCTCCCTACCATATGTCCCAAATGCTAGAGATATTGTACAATCCAGTGAACCACTTCCTCTCATATCTCATTCTAATTTGCCACACCCAGAAGTTTTAGCAGTAGCCCCTGTTTTGTCACTTTATCTGTCACTAATAGTGGGGTTCCTATTGCCATCTAGCCAGTGAGTCAACCAACTCCAGAATCTTATCTTGAGTTTCAGTCGGATCATTTTTGATCCAACTGTCTCAGGTTGGCATTTCTAGGAGCAAATCCTGAGATAAGGATTTTTGTGAAAGTGACTTATGAGGAAGTGCCCCAGGGAAGATTGGCAGAAAAGTGGGAAGGTGAGACCAGGAAAGGAAAAATAGTCAAGGGTGAGGTTCCAGACAAAGTACCACAAGGAGAAAGTTGGACTGCTTCCTGCAGGGAAGATCCAGAGGTGTCTCAGGGCAGTCAAGAGTAGGAGGCAGGGGACCAAAGTGTTTGTGCCTCTGCAACTCTGGACCAATGGTGAAGTGGTTGCCACTGCTGGAAAAATCCATTTCCAGGTAGGTCCAGTTCTTTGTGGGCACAGGAAAAGGGTTCTGGTCTTCTGAGGTCCATCTTTCCGTAAAGAGATGTGGTTCCTGGTGGTTGGAAGTGAAACTGCACTGCTGGACATTCTAATATGCACAAAAATGTAAAGAATTCCAAGAGGACTTGGGGGAAGCACTGAGGCTATCTGTCAGACAGTAGACAAACAGATAATTAATTGTCAGAGGGAACGATATCTGTTGATAATATTGTTCAGCAGAAATAATACTCCTTCCCACTACCTCTGGACATTAATCTCCAGAGTAGATTTTTAGCCTCCAAAGTTCCAGATAGTCTCTCACTGTTGAACTCTGTTACTTAACTCACTCCTTCTCTTTACCTCCCTTTCATTTTTTGTTCTTTACTGTACCCATTAAAAAAAATTTATGCAATGATGAATTATTGAACATTCTGTGGATATTTTTGGTGTTTAATCTTTTTTCTGAACATCAATTTTAATAATTTTATTATTTAAACTATTTTTAAATGGTTGTCTTTGTTCGAAAGAAACTTGACTAATATGTGGCAAACATTTAATACAAATGTATTGAGTACTTTATATGTGTATGATAATGTTATAGCCACTGATGTGACTAAAATAAACAAAATTGGCAAAAATATTTGTCCTCTAGTATGGATTCAAAGATGATGAACTAATATATACTATGTTCGATGGAGAGAAGATAGATCTGAATGGGGGTGGGGGGGATTTTGTGCATATGGGTGTGTAGGGGTGTGTGTGTGTGTGTCTTTGGAGTATGATCAGAGTGAGCTCCTGGATTTGGAGGGTGTGAGAAGGGGTCTAAAAGAAATGTACCAGATAGAGGCTATAATGAGCACAGATGCCTTGAGACAGGAGTATGTTGGATGGGGTCAGGGAAGACATAGGAATCTGGTGTAAGAGCTGGAACTGGCTTCAGTGGAACAGACCAGGAGGAAAGTTGGGCTGCTGAATATACAGGACTTTAGGGACCATTTTAAGGATTCATTTTTTTACCCTAAGATGGGAGGTCACAGGAAAAATTCGAAAGAGAGTGTCATGATCTGACTTATATTTTAAAAGACTCACTTTTAATGCTTTGTGAAAAGACTCTCTAGGGACAGAAGCTGGTTAGAAGGTTGTTGCAGTTATGATAATAAGATGAGGGGGATAGCATTGGATGAGTGAAAAGGGGTCAAATTGTGGGGAAAATGGTAATAGGATTTGCTGATAAACTGTATGAATTAGATACAGAGTTTATAACTTGACTGGTAGGAACATTTCATATTTTTAAATATTCATCTCCAATTCCTATTTCCTCTAATGTTGTACCATAGTTTCTAGCTTTAGGGAAGACAAATTCACTTACAGAGAGAAATGCTAAAAGTAAAAGCATTTCTGTGGGTTACTAATAACTCAGAGTAGGAATTAAGCAAGCAAGCACAGTTTTAAGTCATAGAGGGAGCTACACAGAAAGCAAGACTTATCCCTTGCTTTTATGAACTGTTGGATTCTTGATATGAAGATATCAGGTTAAGATAGATAGTGCATGTCATAATACATCTGGAGAGATTTTCATATATGAAACACCTGTGAAAAATACACATGCACACACATAAATTCTGTACGTGACTTCTTCAGACTCTAAGCATGCTAAGAAGAAATAAAGTGAAATCAATCTGGGTGAAAATCTGTCACTGAAGCTTTACCAAGGAGGTACTTTAAAACTGCTTTGAGAGAAAGGCAATCCATGCAACAGGGAGACAGGCCAATGAAATTAGTCAGAAGTGGAAATGGGCAAGGAGTGTAACAGGACAAAGGTTGGCCTAATGAGAGTGGATGAACAATACCAAAATAAGTATGAATGACTTTTCCTGAGATAAACAGTTGTGTAAGAAGCATTAGTTTTAGTTTCTTTTCCTTGTATGATTGAAAGACTCAAGGATGCTTAATCTGATTTGGTTTGCAGATACTTTGAAAATCTAATAAGTGGTAGGAAATGAACATTAACACAAAATTTTACATTTGATCTAAGGAGTTTGTAGATATTCTGAAGCAGGAAGGCCCATGGAAACCAGCTGGCAAATGCTCAGAGTGTTTTGCTATTAAGCTGCAACTAGGCTTTAATATCTCTTTCCTCCTGAAATATTTCAACTAACTTTGCCAGAAACCTCATCAAAATTAGAACATCATAGATCCAACCGAAAGTTACAAAATAGATTGACCGTGTGGCTAGAGAATAATGAGTGAATCTCTAAATTCCTCCATTTTTTGAGCATAAAGAAGGGAAAAGATGCTTTGATATCTTTAAACATTTGATTATGTCCCCTGTATAGAAGGGTCACTGAATGTATTGTTATTTATGCATAGATGAAGTTTTTTAGTGAAATATATTTAATTTTAGAGTGGAGATGAGCAAGGACATTTAAGGAAAGCTTAGGAAAGATCCATCAACTAGCAATTTAAGGAATAAGCTAGAAAATGAAATCCAGCTTTTCTGCACCATAGAATTCAGCAAGTAATCACTGGAGGCATCAGGCTATAGACCACTAGGGCAGCGAGTCATGGTTGCTTTTTTGCTAGTAAATTACATATTACCTATGAGCTGTTTATTTATTTACCTATTCTAGGCTCTTTAAAATTCACCCTTGGTAGAGTTCTCTGGGCACAGGTACAAAATAATAATGGCTTGGTAAGCTGTGTGCTCTGGAAACGCTGCAAGCAAGTAGATTCAGGTGGAATTGACACAGCTAAACTGGAGGCTGTCAGTGAGGTGCGGGCTGACCTCCAAGGGTGTAAGTGTCAGCGCAGCGAGGCACTCTGTGAACGGAGTGAGACGAACAGCAATTATCTCTTTCGGAATAGCCATCTTGGGGACAGTCATTTTCTCTCTCCGATTTCTGGGTTGAAAACTGTACAACTGTACTGCATGCCTTAGGGAGACGCCTTGAGTTTTATGTAGTACCTTATTCTTTTGCATGGCACCCTGCCGTGGATATCCATATGGCAACCAGGTGAAATCGGTCTGAGCCGAGACAAAGGAACAGGCTGCACTATTTGACTAAGACCTGAAAAATAAGTGAAAAAGGTACAAAGGCAGTGCCCACATTATTTACTCTGACATATAAAATGGCTAAAATATATGCTTTTAGGGATCACGCAGGTCTGAGTTCTGGTCTTGGCTTTGCCATGTACTAGGTACTTACTGGCATTAACTTCTTGAGTGTTGGTATTTTCATCTCAAAAATGGAGATAATAGTATTTTATTCTAAAGGTTATTTTGAGGATAAAACAAGTAATTTGTATGTAAAGTAGATTGCCTAGTATATAGCAAGCTCTCTATATATGTGTCTTTTCTGGTCAGTGTGACCTTGGGCTTACCTCACTACTGTGAATACCTGGATTTGGTCCCCTTGGGTTTCCCCCTTTCTAGAAACTACTAAGGATGTGTGGGACTCTTTACTCTTCTTGACTGCTCTTGCAGTGGTAATATTCCTGCTGCTCAGAATCCAAGAGAGAGGAGAAAAACCCTGTGCTCATTGTCAGGGCTCCATGGAAAGAGGTGTTTTTCTAGCCTTGTCTCTCAGTTTGCAGCTTAGATCAACTTTCCCCATCAACATAGCACTATGAACATTTTTGTTCAAAAATTTCATGTTTAGCTTCTATGTATGAATAAATCTAGAAGACCACAATTTTGCTGTCTATACTGGTTAAGAAACGGATTCAGTTAAAAACTGATCATGGGCATTTCCCAACGTGATGAAACATTCCTTCAATATGATTTAAATAAAATTTAAAATGAGTTGTCTTGTATATATTCTGAAAATAAAGACATCTTTATTTTAAAGTAATATATGATAAACAATCTGTCATCACACTCCTCTAAAGTAATTGTTGTTAAAAATTTCACTTTATATCTTTTAAGGTGCATCTGCAAGTATAAACTGTAATGTATATATTTTATATAAATGTAGTTACACTACACAGTCTAATACATAACCTGATTTTTTTACCTCAACAAAATATTGTGGATGTCTTTCCATGTTAATATAAAAGTCTATCTTGAAAAAAATTGTTAAATAGTAATCTATTATATGGATGTATCATTTATTCACTCAATCTCTTATCATTGGACATTTTGATTATTTTATCCATTTACTATACAGCATTCAATGAACATCTTTGTATAACATATTTTTACACTCACACGTTTTATTTCTTAAATAATAAGAAATGGAATTTCAGTATCAAATGGTATGCACATTTTTAATGTTGGTAGAAATAGCCCTCCAGAAATGTTGAATATTTTATATTTCTTTTCAAAATGCATGAGATGTCCCATTTCCCCTCACTTTTGCCAACACTAGGCTAATTTTTTTAAAAAGTTTTAATTCTTTGTTAAATTTGATGTGTCCTTGTAAGCTGTGCTACATCTGTATTGGAAGTCAACAGTGTGTACATGAGAGCCAAACATTTTGGAAAATAATGTGGTTGATTAGTCCTTCTGTACAGACTTTCCTCTTCCTACAGCAGCCTACATGTTTTTTCACGAGAAAATATTTTCTATTTTCCAGACCACTGGGAAAAATATCAGGCTTGTAAACTTTTTGGATACAATGGCTGAATTTCTCAATAAATATTTATTCCATATCTGACTGAGCGACTGAACTGAACTATCTGTGATTTCATACGAGTTCATTAATCAGGCTTCCATTAAAGGTATTGTGATCCATTTTTAACATTTTAGAAGTGAGAAGTTATCTCAGCAGGTTAACTTTCAAAGACTTTACTAAAAAACTTCAGGAAAACTTGAGGGCTCAGTTATTCCTTCTAGACAGGCTACATACAATGCATTTATTTTGTCTGAGGCTGTACTTATCTTGAGACCTCATTATCTGGGAAAGTGCCACGGCTCTGTGGCTTGAACTCCTGAGGGAGATATTTTCACCCACCATAATATCAGCCTCTCAGTTTTGAAAGTGGAATATGAATCACAAATTTATACTCTTGTCTCCAATTTGTGAAAAGATAGCACATAGAGAAAACGAAAGCAGTGAGTGGATGAAAAAGCTCTTGCCCTTGTCTCCAGCATGTAAAGACTCTGTGCCAGGCAATCACCACATGCTCATGTTCAGGAAAACTCTGTCCATTAGAAAGAGTATTTGAATAATTCTGGCCATCAGATGAGTAAAGAGAGGATGTAAAAATGCTCCACAAGTCTCTGCAGAAGATATCATTTGACAACAGGCAAGTTTCAGCCTTCAGTTGAAGGGCTACTCTAATCCTTACAGAATATGAAACAATTGTGACCCTCGGCAGGTCCCTGAGCATGTATTGTTTAAGTGCTTCTCTTCCTCATTCCCTCTCCCCCCTCACTTCCTTTTTTCCCTTTGGAGTAAATTCATGCATATCAGTTATGGCATGATACTGAAATGTTGTTTTTATCTTTTCACATTTTGGAAGAGCTATAGTAAAAAGTTTTCTTTTCCTGACTGATATTTAGAAAGTCTTTAATATAATGGTAAAGAAATTTAGAAAAGAGTAAAGGAGAAAAAAAGAATCTTTTTTGACATCATGCAGTTATTTTAGTATAATTATGCTCATGCTGCTGAACTGTACTTACCATATTGTGCCTTCCACCAAGTTATTTTCTTTGCACAGATCTACTGTCTTATTCCTCTCTTTATTCCCCAAGAACATCTTGCACAGAATGAGGCATAAATAATTTTAAGAAATGTGTTTAATAGCATCTAAAAGAATAAACCACCTCAGTACAGTTCAATTCATTTCAGTCGCTCAGGCGTGTCTGACTCTTTGTGACCCCATGGACTGCAGCATGCCAAGATTCCTTGTTCTTCACCAACTTGTTCAAACTCATGTCCATAGAGTCAGTGATGCCATCCAACCATCTCATTCTCTGTTGTCCCCGTCTCCTCCTGCCTTCAAACTTTCCCAGCATTAGGATCTTTCCAAATGAGTCAGTTCTTCACATCAGATAGCCAAAGTATTAGAGCTTCAGCTTCAGCATGTGTCCTTTCAATGAATATGCAGCACTGATTTCCTTTAGGACTGACTGGTTTGATCTTAACGCTGTCCAAGATACTCTCGAGTCTTCTCCAGGATCATAATTCTAAAACATCAGTTCTTCAGTGATCTACCTTCTTTATGGTCCAACTCTCACATCCATACATGACTACTGGAAAAACCATAGCTTTGACTAGATAGACCTTTGCCAGTAAAGTAATGTCTCTGCTTTTTAATATGCTGTCTTGGTTGGTCATAGCTTTTCTCCCAAGGAGCAAGCATCTTTTAATTTCATAGCTGCAGTCACCATCTGTAGCGACTGTGGGGCCCAAGAAAACAGCCTGTTTCCATTGTTTTCTGATCTATGAAGTGATGGGACCGGATGCCAAGATCTTCATGTTTTGAATGTTGAGTTTTAAGCTAGCTTTTCCACTCTCATCTTTCATTTTCATCAAGAAGCTCTTTAGTTCCTCTTTGATTTCTGCCATAAGGGTTGTGTCATCTGCCTATCTGAGGTTATTGATATTTCTCCCGGCTATCTTGATTTCAGCTTGTGCTTCATCCAACCCAGCATTTTGCATGATGTACTCTGCATAAAAGTTAAATAAGCAAGGTGACAATGTATAGCCCTTATGCATTTCTTTCTTAATTTGGAACAAGCTTGTTGTTCCATGTCTGGTTCTAATTGTTGCTTCTTGACCTGCATACAGATTTCTCAGGAGGCAGGTAAGGTTGTCTGGTATTCCCACCTCTTTAAGAGTTTTCTACAGTTTGTTGTGATCCAAACAGTCAAAGGTTTTAGCATAGTCAGTGAAGCAGAAGTAGATGTTTTTTGGAGTTCTCTTGCTTTTTCTATTATCCAGTGGATGTAGGCAATTTGATCTCTGGTTCCTCTGCCTTTTCTAAGTCCAGCTTGAACATCTGGAAGTTCTCAGTTCACATACTGTTCACGTACTGTTGATGCCTAGTTTGGAGAATTTTGAGCATTCCTTTACAAGAGTGTGAGAAATAAATTTAACCAAGGAGTTAAAAAAAAAAACTATACTCTGAAAATGATAAGACACTGATGAAAAAAATTGAAGATAACACAAATAAATGGAAAGAAATACCATGCTCAGGACTTAGAAGAATTACTATTGTTAAGATGTTTATACCACCTAAGGAAATCTACAGATTCAATACAATCCTTATCAAAACACCAATGGCATTTTTCACAGAACTAGAACAAATAATCTTAACATTTGTATGGAACCACAAAAGACCTCAAGTAACCAAAACAATTTTGAGAAAGAACAACAAAGCTGGAGGTGTTGCTACCTAGTTCAAGCTGATTCTACTTGTCACATGACAGGCCAGTAAGTCAGGAGACAAGTGTTGGGGCAAGCAATAGTGACTTAATCAGGAAAGTCAGCAGACCAAGGAGATGGCAGACTAATGTCCAAAAGAACCATCTTTATTGAGGGTAGAATTCAGACTTCTTTCATGTTAAGGAAAAAGGTCAAGCCAGAAGGTTTATTATTAAAGGGTAAAGGCAAATTTTAGAATTCTTAGAGCCACTTGGCCTTCAAGGAGAGCATAACATTTCTTTGTTCTTTTGCTTTCTTATGTAAGCTGGATCACAAGGTTCCTGCAAAGCATGAAAGTTGTTAGCTTTACTTTTATTTTACTAGACTTATATCTGTTTATTTGCAAGGTTTCTAGGCTGAAAGTAACCTTATCGACAACAAGTAAGTGGTAACTATAACTAACCCAGGACTGTGGGATGGGAACTTTCTTAAGGAAACTTAATGAGCTATTTGGGCATCAACAACGTTTCTCTAATGTTTAACTCTTGATGGGCAGGACTAAAGTAATGGAATACGGCCAAAGAATGAGGTAGGCAGTTTCAGTGTGGTGTGAGTTCTGTTTTTCCTCTTTACAGCATCAGGCTTCTTGATCTCAAACTACACCACAAATCAACAGAAATCAAAACAGTATGGTGCTAGCATAAAAACAGACACAAAGATCAATGGAACAGAATAGAGTCCAGAAATGAGCCTACACCTACATGGGCAATTAATCTACAGCAAAAGAAGCAAGACTATACAATGGACCAAAAACTTCCTCTTCAATAAATGGTGTTGGCAAAACTGGAAACCTCCATGCAAGAGAGTCAGAATGGACTCTTCTCTGGTAGTCTAGTGGCTAAGACTCTGCACTGCCAATGCATGGGCCTGGGTTCCATCCCTAATCATGGAACTAGATTCCACATGTCACAAGTAAGAGTTCAGATGCCACAACTAATGATCCTGAAAGCCACAGTGAAGATCAAATATCCTATGTGCTGCAACTAAGACTCAGTGCAACCAAATAAATAAATAAAATCAACCTGGACCACTTTTTCACACCATATACAAAAATAAACTCAAAATGGATTAAAGACATAAATGTAAGATTTACAACCATAAAACTCCTAGAAGAAAACATAGGCAGTACACTCTTGGACATGGATCTTAACAACAATTTTTTCAGATTTGTCTTTTGAGGCGAGGGAAACAAATGCAAAAGTAAACAAATGAGACTATACCAGTGTCAGGAAGCATTTAACAAGAGGCTTCCTGTGTGCTGTTTTGGGTCTGTCAGGAATCCTCTGGCCCTTACTGATTCCTGAATATTCAGGAATTGAAAGGAGAGGCATGTCTTTCCCGGGGCTGAGGAATCCAGGCGTTTCTCATTACAGTGATAAGTACCCTCTTCCTTTTTATTAGCCTTACGGTAAAAGGTGATTGTTTGCACCTCTCTCTCTCTTTGATAGGGATCATCTTATGTTTTGTAAATCTGGAATTTTAATTTTTGTCTTTGCTGAGAATTACCACCTTGTAAGACAGTATATATGCCCACGTCATGTTGATTAAAACACCTTTGCTCCATCAGAGCTTTGGTCCCCGTGCCTGCCTGCCTGCCTTCCTTCCTTCCTTCCTTCCTTCCTTCCTTCCTTCCTTCCTCCCTCCCTCCCTCCCTCCCTCCCTTCCTTCCTTCCTTCCTTTCTTCCTTGGTCCCCGTGTCTTCCTTCCTTCCTTCCTTCCTTGGTCCCCGTGTCTGTCTGCCTTCCTTCCTTCCTTCTTTCTTTTTTTTTCTTTCTTTCTTCTCCCTCTCTCTCTGTCTCTGTCTCTATTTCTAGCTAATTCCTTGGAGCGCGGAGGCCCGCTGAGCTCACTTTCTTGCCTGGGCTTCTAAGACCCTCTCGAGAAGGCGCATTGTGCCTTCACCCACTCGAGAGGGCGCCTGGTGCCTACGTGCAGCAGCGCTAGCCCGAAGAACAGGGCTCTATTGGCTTTCTGCGGAAACCAGGGGGTGTCAGCCTCTTTCTTTCTTATCTCTTACTTTCTTATCGACGACTCCGGACCAGCAGGTTCCGGTCCATTAAAGGACCAACATACCAGATGAAAAAAAACTTTAGTACAGCAAAGGAAACCATCAACAAAATGAAAAGTGACGTATTGAATGGGAGAAGATATTTGCAAATAATTTGTCTAAGAAAATATTGACATCTGAAATATAAAAAGAATTCATACAACTTAATATAAAAAAGAAATCCAAAACAATCCATTTAAAAATGGGCAGAGGACCTGAATAGACATTTTTTCAAAGAAGACAAACAAGCAGCTAATAGATACATGAAAAGATGATCAACATTGCCACTCATCAGGGAAATGTAAAGTAAAACCATGATGAGACATTACCTCACACATGTCAGGATAGTTATTTTCAAAATGACAGCAAGAACAAGTGCTGGTAAGGATGTGGAGAAAAGGGAACCCTCATGTACTGTTAGTGAGAATGTAAATTGATACTTACACTAGGAAAAACAGTATTAAGTTTCCTCAAAAAGTTAAAAATAGAACTACCATATAATCTAGCTATTTCACTTTTTTGGATATTTACCCAAAGAAAACAAAAACACTAACTAAAAAAGATATGTGGAGCTCTAAGTTCATTGTAGTATTATTTATGATAGCTCAAGATATAAAAACAATGTGTGTTCATTGGTAGATGAATAGATAAATTAGACATGGTACATATATACAATGGAATATTGCATGCATGTGTGTGTCCTAAGTTGCTTCAGTAGTGTCCAACTCTGTGCGACCCTATGGACTGTAGCTCACCAGACTCCTCTGTCCATGGGATTCTCCAGGCAAGAATACTGGAGTGGGTTGTCATGACCTCCTCCAGGAGATCTTCCTGACCCAGGGATCAAACCTGCATCTCATGTTTCCTGTGTTGGCAGGTGGGATCTATACTACTAGTGGCACTTGGGAAGCCCACAATAGAATATTACTCAGCCATAAAAAAAAGAATGAAATCTTGCTATTTGCAACAACAAACGGAGTGATTCAGAGGTATTATGATAAGTGATATGTCAGAGAGCATAAGACAAATACTCTATGATCTCACTTATTTGTGGAATCTAAAAAAAACAAAGCAGAATGAACAAACAAAAGAAAAAGAAGGTAGACTCATAGCTACAGAGAACAAACTGGTGGTTGCCTGATGGGTGAGTTGGGGTAAAATAGGTGAAGTAGTTTAAGATGTGCAAACTTCTAGTTATAAAATAAATCACAGGAATATAATACACAGCATAAGGGATATGGTCAATAATATTGTAATAAATTTGTATAGGGTCAGATGGTTACTGGACTTATCATGGTGATCACTTCATAATGTATTTAAATATGAATCACTATTTGTATCCCTGAAACTAATATAATATTGTACATCAACCATACTTCAATTAAAAATAATATGTTCAATGGTTGAGTAATTTCTGGTTTATAAATATAGAAGCTACTAGCAGCCTTACCTTTTGACAAAAAAGAGGGGAGATTTGTAATGAGAAGGGCCCATATAGAGAAAAAGAAAGTTGATAGATGAAAGGAAAATATACAGGGAAATTAAAAAAAAAATAGTTGAGTTGGAAAATGAATTGAAAAATGTTGGGAAAAAACAGTTTAAAAAATAGTTTAGTAGGAGAATGAATTGAAAGAAGTGGGAAAAAATGGAACTTGATGGTTCTTAGAAAGGAGCTTTGGTGAGGGTAAGAATCATTTCAATGATAACATACTCCCCAGAAGACTAGTTTCTTCTGTAATGTGAGAGTAGTGATGATTGATCTCTACTTGAGATACATTACAATATTCATAGGTCTCTTGGTGTGGAAATCTTCATCTTGTTGAAAATAATGAGCAACATGCCATAAGGCTATTCGTATAAAGGTGTTCACTAATTCAACACTTTTTTCCTTCAAAATAAACCTTCACTAATAAATTAAACAAACAAATCTACCTTGTGTAACCCAAGAACAACCATAGAATCTGGCAAATAGGCACTAAGTAGTTTATACATGAGCTGTTTTCTGACCTACATCACCCAAACTCTCTGCTCCTCTTAGGAAGTGACAACTAATTCAATTCTGCCTGGCACAGCACGTAAGCTGTGGGGCTTTTGAACAGCTGTGGAAAATGGCTAAGACTGTGATTCTTAAAATCTGTTTGGAAGATTAAACAGAGATTTTGTGCAGTATTTCAAGTATTTGTAAGCAATTTCTATTTGGATGCTTTTCAACCTTTTTTTCTACCTTATGATAATTCAGCAATAGAAGATCTCTACAGAAAAAAATTAAATTTCTGGGACAGAATCTTAATTCTGAGCTAAAAATGTGTTTCAAAACTGCTTCTTAACTCATAGACTACAACCCATACCTGCATCTTTTCCCTTTCCACCTCATTTAATGAGAGAGACCTTGCCTGAAGAACTATTTAATCACTTCTCTCCTTTGGAATCCTAGTGCTAGGAATGTTTGCAAAGAGGATGTGCAGAGTGGGAATAGTGGTTGATAATGTCTTCCATGAGAAGGGTAAAATAAAGACTTCTTACCTGAAATTATACAATCATGGTTTTTCTTTCTTATTCATATTGACTCCGAAGATAGCTGCTGCTGCTGCTAAGTCACATCATTTGTGTCCGACGTTGTGCGACCCCATAGACGGCAGCCCACCAGGCTCCAGTCCCTGGGATTCTCCAGGCAAGAACACTGGAGTGGGTTGCCATTTCCTTCCCCAGTGCATGAAAGTGAAAAGTGAAAGTGAAGTCGCTCAGTCGTGTCCGACTCTTAGCGACCACATGGACTGCAGCCTACCAGGCTCCTCCATCCACGGGATTTCCCAGGCAAGAGTACTGGAGTGGGGTGCCATTGTCTTCTCCCTGAAGATAGCTAAGGCAGGCTAAAGGTAGGCAGACAATTTCCCCACCTTGTTTCAGAATGAATTTTTATTCAAAATTCCACAGCTTTCCTGAAAACAATTGAACAAATTAGCTGTGCAGACATTTTAATGTTTCTCCTTCTCCTCCTCCTTCTTCTTCGATATCTATGGTCATGGCAATGTAGGTCAAATGTAATTATCATAATTTACTTATTCCTGGCTTAGAGAAATATTTGTTGAATGTTCTTTGAATTACAGAGGTTCTATCTAATAGTGATATTGAGTGTTCTCCTAGATGCCAGGCCTCTTTCCCAGTCCACTCTCGAATACACATCTTGAAGGGAGGCTACATTATTTTAATCATTTTAAGAGAAAAATTGAAGCTAGGAAGGTTGCAAATTGCCAGAGGTCACAGACCTTGTGAGTACCTTTATTAAGATTTACACTCAGGTTTTATTGCATTTAAATTTCTTAGTTTATTACTTTGATTACAGTTTTGACCGTAACATCTTAATGTCCATAAAAGACCAAATTGTTTATCACGGCAATCAAAATTCAGTAAAATTTGGCTAGAATATATCACTTTAACTTTCTTAGCTTGTGTGCCTGCTAAGTTGCTTCTGTTGTATCTAACTCTTTGCAAGCTTATGGACTGTAGCCCACGGGGCTCCTCTGTCCATGGGGTTCTCCAGGCAAGAATACTGGAGTGGGTTTCCATGCCCTCCTCCAGGGCATCTTCCTGACCCAAGGATTGAACCTGAGTCTTCTGCATCTCCTGCTTTGCAGGTGGATTCTTTACTGCTGGGTCACGAGGGAAGCTTCAACTCTGCCAGAGAAACCCTGAATTCCAGCCTTACAAGTTTAAGTCAGAGCAGAAAGCAGTGCCGCAAAAAAGATGATTGGATACAGGCAAATGCCTTAGCATTTGGTTGAAAGGAAGTCAGTAAACATGTATATGTGGGGAATGTGAGTATTTCTAGGCACTGGTTTTTCTAGTACTGATAGACACTCTATAGAGTGATTTTTCAGTTATTATTTTTCATACATAGTCAAGTAGGTTTGTTCATTTTCTATATTTATCTCCTTGGTCACACTACTGTACACATTATCTTTTGCACATACTGTAAACATTCTTGACTGTTGCTTTCATAAAAGCCACTTTCCTCATATTTATCTGTTTTCCATTGATTTCCTGAAAAATTTCCAAAACTCACAGCTCTTCTTATATTCTATATTCTATATAATGCTCACCCTACTCTCCTCAGTTCGAAAGGAATCTCTGTTCCACTGACTTGGTATATACATTATGCTCTTTTCCATACACACATCTTTTTAATTTAGAAATGACTTTAAGCATTCAGAAAAATAATAATACTATGTATGAACTTATATGTTCTCCACTTAGAATCACCAAATGTGAATACTTTACCATATTTGTTTCCTTCCCTTCACATAAATGGGCTTCAGTGGTGGCTCAGTTGGTAAAGAATTCAGTTGCAATGTTAGGAGACCTAGGTTCAGTCCCTGGGTGGAGAAGATCTCCTGGAGAAGGAAATAGCAACCCACTCCAGTATTCTTGCCTGGGAAATCCCGTGGACAGAGGAGCCTGGTGGGCTACAGTCCATGGGTTGGCAAAGAGTTGGACACTACTGAGTGACTGAACCACCACCCTGAGTACATACACACGCATTATTATAATTATAGTTGAACAACAAGGGATTGAACTGTGTGGGTCCACTTACATACACATCTTTTCCAATAAATACATAATACACAATCCATAGTTGGTTGAATTTGTGCCTATGGAATCAGAGATACATAGGGACAATCGTAAAGTTATACACAGCTTTTCTACTGTGCAGGGGTTGGCACTGGTAAGCTCTGCATTGTTCAGGGGTCAATTGTACTTTCTGAACCATTTGAGATTAAGTTGCAAACAGTAGCTGCTCTACTCCTAGATGTTTAGCAATTATTGTCTAAGAAAAAGCTATATACTTATGTCATCATAATTCAGTTACCATACTTGGAAATTTTCACCTTGGTATGAAATTCTTCTTTCTGTAACAGTGGTTTTGATTTCTTGTACGTTTTTGGGATACTTTCTTAGAATTGTTTTCTCTTGGCTTACATCACCCATTCGTTCTTGCATGTTGTCCACTTTTCCCATTAGAAACTTTAGAATATTAATCAAAATTATTTAAAATTCCTTGTCTGATAATTCAAAAATCTCTGTCATATCCAAGTCTTGTTCCGATGCTTAGTTTGTGCCTTAAGATTCTTTCTGACTTTTAGTATGTCTTATAACTTTTTGCTGATAACTGAATGAGATGCACTGGGAGGTTGTTGTTATTTTTTTTAACTGGGAGGTTTTGATTACTGATTCAATTTTTTAATCAGTAACAGTTTTGTCCGGACTTTGTGTTTCTTCAGTACTCAGACCTGGTATGTTTTATGCTTCTAGGAGCTTATCCGTTGCTTCTAAGTTGTCCATCTGTTGGTGTATAATTGTTCAAAGTAGTTTCTCATGATATTTTGTGTGGTATCAGTTTCTTCTTTTTATTTATAATTTTATTTATTTGAGTCTTCATTCTTTTTTTTTTCTTTAGTCTAGTTAAATATTTGTAAATTTTATCTTTTCCCCCGAAAATCCACTAACTTTACTGATTATTTCTTTTGTTTTCCATTCTCTAGTTCATTATTTCTTCTATAATCTTTATTATTTCCTCCCTTCTTTCAACTTTGATCTTTTCTTCTTCTTCTAGTTATGTGAGGTATAAAATAAGATTTAGGTTATTTATTTGAGATTATTTTTCATTATTAATGTGGGCATTTATCACTAAAGAAAAATCTCTGCTGGTACTGCTTCTGCTAATTCTTATATGTTTTGATATATTGTATTTTCATTTGTCTCAAGATATTTTCAAACTTCTGCTTTTGTTTCTTTTTTGATCCATTGGTTGATCAGAAGTGTGTTGTTTAATTTCTATGTATTTGTAAATACTCTAGTTTTCCTTTTGCCTTTGGTATATAGCTTTCATTCCATTTTGGTCCTAAAAGATACTTGGTATAATTTTGATCTTTTAAAGCTTGCTAAGTCTTGCTTTGTGACCATTAACCATCATGTGATCTATCCTGGAGAGTTTTTTCTGTGTTTAAGAACAATGTGTATTCTACTTCTGTCGCATAGAATTGTCGGTATAAATCAACTAGGTGCATTTCAACTATAGAGCTGTTCGAGTCTTCCATTTCTTCATTGATTTTCTGTCTGATTGTTCTATCTATTATTAAAAGTGAAACATTCAAGCTCTCTACTATTACTGTATTGTTCTCTATTTTTCACATCATGTCTGTCAATGTTTGATTTATACATTTAGTATTGTGATATTACATATCTCATCTTTAGTATTGTGATATCACATATTCTTGTTTTTAAGTTTTCTTTTCCTTCTCTTAGCCCTTTTAAATTTAATATCTTACTTCCTTCTGGCCTTCATTCATGGTTTCTACTGAAAACACTGCTCATTCTCTTACAGGGCCACATGTATGTGAGAGATCTCTTTTCTCTTGCTGCTTTCAAGATTCTTTCTTTGTCTTTGATCTTTGACAATTTGATTATATTATGTCTCAGTGTTTATGTCTTTGGGTTCATCTTATTTGTTATTTTTTAGGCTTTCTGGATTTGGTTGTTCATTTTCTTCAATAAGTTTCAGAAGTTTTCAGTCATTATTTCTTTGATTAAGCTTTCTGTTTTTCTCTCTCTTTTTCCCTCTCTCTTCTTCTTCTGGGATTCTCATAATGTCCATTGAATGATGTCTCATAAGTCTCCGTCTATTGTATGATGTATCATAAGTTGCTTAAACTTTCTTTACTCTTTTTCATTCTTTTTTTTCCTTTGCTTTTCTAACTGAGTAGCTTCTAATGATTTGTCTTTGCATTCATTAAGCCTTTATTATGCACGGCAGCAGAGGATAAGAAGGTTAGGCAGCATCACGGACTCAATGCACATGAATTTGAGAAAACTGTGGGAGATAGTGGAGGACATGGAAGCCTCACTTGCTTCAGTCCATGGGTCACAAAAAGTTGGACACACCTTAATGACTGAACAACAACAACAAAATGCTGGCTCTAACTTCTTGCTGAACTCCTCTAGTGAATTTTTGTTGTTGTTATTGTTCAGTTACTTTATTATTTAAATCATTCTATGATTTGTTTGGTATTTGTAAAATATTTTCTATCTTTTTGTTTAAATTCTCACTTTGTACAAGCATTGTTCTCTTGACCTTGGTGAGTGCCTTTATGATGGTTATCTTGAATTCTCTGCGAGGTAAGTTATATAACTTCATTAAAGTCAGTTTCTGGAAGTTTATCTTTTAGAAGGATAAGAGTATGTAGCATATTTTTCTGTTTCTTTATTTCCCTTGGCTCTCTGTTTGGTGTCCACACATTCAACAAAACATCTACTGCTCCCAGTCTCCACAGACTGACTTCGTAGAAAAGAAGACCCTCACAGGTCACCCAGCCAGAGATTCTGGGGAGTTCTCAAACCTTCAGGCTAGTCCAAACTCCTTGTTACTGATAACCCCCAACTGTCTTGCGTATGCCAGGTCTCACCAGTACTCTGAGACAAATGACAATGAAGATATTTCCTTGGGCACTTCCCTGAAAAGCTGAATCATTGGATTCCCTGTCCAACTCTTTCCCTCTGCACAGAGGATTGGAATATGTCATGTTTCAACCACTTGCTCTGTGTTGAGTTTAGGTGAAGTATTATGGTGACTGTAAGCCCAAACCTTTGTCTCTGTTCTTACTAGCTTCCTAGGTGGCTAGACTCTCCTGAGTCTTGTCAGCACCCTCGGATAGGCAAGACAGAAGCCAGTCCTTTGTGAAGGCCCCAGGAAGTTTTGGGTATTTGATAAGTAGACCAATTCTTTTCCTTCCTAGGAAGATGCTGGGAGCTTGGAGGTTTCCTCCCAGCTGTATAGTGCTGAGCTGGAGGTAGGGATTACATTGAGAAGATGTCTTAAATTTGCCTACTGTTTCAGTGTATTTGATTTCATGCTTGCCTGGTGTGCATGAGCCTTTCAACTAGTTTCTGGATTTTCCATGAAGGGAATTTGTCTGTGAATTGTTGTTGAATTGGTGTGATCCTGGAGGAAAGGAGAGTCCAGAGCTTCCTTCTGCCTTCTTGCTGATGTCCTATATCTAGGTCTTGATCTTTTAGTAAGCCTGTGCCCTAGGGATGGGACCTTCACAAGTGCTTCTTAGAATTTTTCCCCCTTAAGTAAGATAGGAAGGCTATAGGGTTCTGGAGATGAGTATTTTCTTTCCCTCAAGTTAGTTCAGTTCAGTTCAGTTCAGTTCAGTCACTCAGTCGTGTCCGACTCTTTGTAACCCCTTGAATCACAGCACGCCAGGCCTCCGTGTCCATCACCAACTTCCAGAGTTTACTCAAACTCATGTCCATCGAGTCGGTGATGCCATCCAGCCATCTCATCCTCTGTCGTCCCCTTCTCCTCCTGCCCCCAACCCCTCCCAGCATCAGGGTCTTTTCCAATGAGTCAACTCTTCGCATGAGGTGGCCAAAGTATTGGAGTTTCAGCCTCAGCATCAGTCCTTCCAATGAACACCAAGGACTGATCTCCTTTAGGATGGACTGGTTAGATCTCCTTGCAGTCCAAGGGACTCTCAAGAGTCTTCTCCAACACCATTATTCACTACAATACTGTAAAGTAATTAGCCTCCAACTAATAAAAATAAATGGGGGAAAAAAAAGCATCAATTCTTCAGCGCTCAGCTTTCTTCACAGTCCAACTCTCACATACATACATGACCACTGGAAAAACCACAGCCTTGACTAGATGGACCTTTGTTGGCAAAGTAATGTTTCTGCTTTTTAATATGCTATCTAGATTGGTCATAACTTTCCTTCCAAGGAGTAAGTGTCTTTTAATTTGTTAGTTAGGCTCTGGTAAAAACCCAAGTGGGTTTGGCTCTTGCAAAATAATTTTCCTTGGGGAGGGATATTGTTAAGCAAAACAGAATGCTTTGAGTTCATTCCATGTTGGCTACTTTCCCTGCTCCCTGTCAGAAGCATAGGAGATTTTTCTGTGATCTTCACTCTGAGAACCCAGTGGCATTCCTGGATGTAACTAATTCTAATTGTAGGAGCCCCAGATGGCCAGTAGGCACATGAAATGATGTACAACATTACTAATTATTAGAGAAATGCAAATCAAAACTACAATGAGGTACCACTTTGCACTGGTCAGAATGTGGAATGTTTTTTAATGTGAGTTTTCCTGTTATTTCTTCAGGATAAAATTTGGGGTATGCTTTTTTGGGCGGAAACATTACTTAAGTGAGTTGTGTACTTCTTTGTGCATCATTTACAGGAGACACATGATGCCAATTTGTCCAGTAATTAGTTATAATAACTTTGATTAATTAATCAAATTAGCAGTTTTCTCCACTACAGAGATTTTCTTAGTCTATCATTCATTCTATACTTACTATTAATATCTGACAGTCTACTGTATGGAAGAGTTCTAATTTCTTTATTTTTAGTATGAATTCAAAGATTCTTGTAAACCATAAATGTTCATTTTGATGTCCAAATTTCACCAAATTTGTCTAGTGGGAGCAATTTCAAACTGACTACTATGTCCTTTTGACATTTCTCCATAAGTTTTTTTTTTTTTTTTTGTATTTCTTTAACAACTTACCATAATGCTCCAGATTCATCTTGATCTTCCTTGCCAAATCCCTGGAATCAGCCTTTTTTCCCCCAAGAAATTGTGCTCTCTTTGGTGTGAAAAAGTGTTTAGAAACCAAGATCAAGGCAAGCTTTATGTTTTTAATTGTTTCTATGTTTGTCCTTATCTTACAAGGTCCATGGGTCAGGAGGATCCCTTGGAGAAGAAATAGGATATCCACTCCAGTATGCCTGGAGAACTCACATCACATGGACAGAGGAGCCATGGGGTTGCAAAGAGTTTGACAACACTGAGCATCTAAGCACACAGGTTTGTTACAGCTTCCCTTTCAAGGAGCAAGTATCTTTTAATTTCTTGGTGTTAGGGAAATTAAATAGTCTTTTTTAGGCTTCAGAGACAAAGCAGAGCAAGCCTCTGACCTTGCTTCTAACCTGTCTGGACACTGCCCTGACTGGGAGTGACTGTGAATTACTGCCTGGTATGAGAGCAAGACTTGCAGCACCATAGGTAAGATGGGAGAGAAATCTTGACATTGTTGAGTCCCTGGAGGGGGCCTGGCCAACCAAGCCCCAGGGCTAACTACTTTCCTAGTTTTATACAACAAAACAAACACCGTTAACGTGAAACCAGAGCTGCAATTTGGCCACAGATTGATGATGATATCTGTTTACATCCTGGACTGCGATCTTTGAAGTCTTACTCGTGGAGCAGACTCACTGCCTGGAACATTTTCCCAATTGGGACTCCAGATGTGCTGTGACGCAGGACTTCCCAGTGCTGTCTGGATGTTGGTCGAAACTCAATTTGGTGAGGTACTCTCTGCTCTTTCTACTTCTCTTTTCTTTTAATGTTAGTATATTGAAAGTAAGCTAGATAATTCTCTAACAAATATTTATATTATTTATTTGTATGTAATGAGTGGATTTTTGCAAACGAATCCTTTGAACCTGAGATGAAAGTGAAAACTTTCGGCAAAACACATGGCTACCGTCACCATCCACAGGATTTTTGGATTCCAAGGAAAGAAAAACTGTCACTGCTTCCAATTTTCCTCTCTATTAGCAACAAAGTGATGGGACCAGATGTCATGATTTTACTGTTTTTAATGTTGAGTTTTAAGCCAGCTTTTTCACTCTCCTCTTTTACCCTCATCAAGAGGTTTTTTAGTTCCTCTTCACTTTCTGCCACTAAGGTGGTGTCATCTGTATATCTAAGATTGTTGATATTTCTCCTGGCAATATTGATTCCAGTTTGAGCTTCATCCAGCTTGGCATTTTATATGATGTACTCTGCATAGAAGTTAAATAAGCAAGGTGTCAATATACAACCTTGATGTACTCCTTTCCCAATTTGGAACCAGTTCACTGTTTTGTGTCCGGTTCTAAACTGTTGCTTCTTGGCCTGCATGCAGGTTTTGCAGGAGGTAGGTAAGGTGGTCTGGTATTGCCGTATCTTTAAGAATTTTCCAGAGTTTGTTATGATCCATGCAATCAAACCTAAGATGGAGGAGCAGAAAGATGTATACTCATCTTCTCCTGTGAGAACACCAAGATTGCAATTAACTGCTGAACAACCATCAGTAGAAGAATGTTGGATCCCACCAAAAAAAGATACTCCATGTTTAAGGGAAACATTTAAGGAAAACCTTAATTACCCAGGTAACCACGATGGTGTGGTCAGTCACCTGGATCCAGAAATCTTGGCGTATGAAGTTAAGTGGGCCTTAGGAAACATCACTACGAACAAAACTTGTGGAGGTGATGGAATTCCAGCTGAGCTATTTCAACAAGACAGTAGAAGGGGGAAAATCTCATTCAGAATCAAACCTCAGACTTGGCAGAGACACTCAGAGGGTGCAAATCAAACCTTGTGTGCACCAGGACCCAGGGACCCCACAAGACTTAGCCAAACCTGCCTTTGAGTGTTTGAGTGTCTCCTGTGGAGGCACATGTCAGCAGTGACCCGCCACGGGGACAGGGGATCTGGCTGCAGCAGACCCGGGAGGAAGAGCATGTGGCTTAAGTCCTCTTGGAGGAGGTCGCCATTAGCTGCCCCCGAGAGTCAGCAAGCAGACGACTCACAAACTGGAGAACAATTATACCAAAGAAGTCCTCACAATGTTGCAAAAGTTCCAGGGCCCACAACAGATTTCCAAACTTGGGGATCCAGTAAACAGACTGAGAATCCCCAGGGAAACAGACTCTTAGAGGAGACAACAAAATCTTGGGCGCACCAGGGCCCAGGAGAAAGGAGCAGTGACCCTACAAGAGACTGAGCCAGACATGCTTGTGAGTGTCTGGAAGGCTCTGGCGGACAAGTGGGTCAGCAGTGACCTGCTGTGGGGTCTAGGGCACTGACTACAACAGTCTTGGGAGCCGCAGCACGCTGGCCTAAGTCCTTTTGAAGGAGGTAGCCATTACTGACATTATCCTTATCATGCCCAAGAAAAAGAAATGCAAAAAAGCAAAATGGTTGTCTGAGGAGGCTTTACAATGAGCTGAGGAAAGAAGAGAAGAAAAGGCAAAGGAGAAAAGGAAAGATATACCCATCTGAATGCAGAGTTCCAAAGGCTAGCAAGGAGAGATAAGAAAGGCTTCCTAGGTGAACAATGCAAAGAAGCAGAGAAAAACAACAGAATGGGAAAGACTGGCAATCTCTTCAAGAAAATCAGAGGTACAAAGAGAGCATTTCATACAAAGATGGGCTCAATAAAGGACAGAAATGGTATGGACCTAACAAAAGCAGAAGATATTAAGGAGAGGTGGCAGGAATACACAGAAAAACTATACAAAAAAAACCCCTTAATTACTCAGGTAATCACAATGGTGTGATTGTGATGGAGAAATATCAATAACCTCAGATATGCAGATGACACGACCCTTATGGAGAAATCAAAGAAGAATTAAAGAGCCTCTTGATGAAGGTGAAAGAGGAGAGTGAAAAAAGCTGGTTTGAAGTTCAGCATTCAAAAAATGAAGATCATGGCATCCGGTCCCATCACTTCATGGCAAACAGATGGGGAAACAATGGAAACAGTGACAGACTTTATTTTCTTGGGCTCCAAAATCACTATAGATGATGATTACAACCATGAAATTAACAGACACTTGCTTTTTGGAAGAAGAGCTATGACATACCTAGACAGCATATTAAAAAGCAGAGACACTACTTTGCTGACTAAGGTCCATATATTCAAAGCTATGGTTTCAGGAGTCATGTATGGATGTGACAGTTGGACCATAAAGAAGGCTGAATGCTGAAGAATTGATGCTTTTGAACTGTGGTGTTGGAGAATTCTCTTGAGAGTCCCTTGGAATGCAAGGAGATCAAACCAGTCCATCCTAAAGGAAATCAGTCCTGAATATTCATTAGAAGGACTGATGTCGAAGCTGAAGCTCCAATACTTTTGCCACCTGATGCGAAGAGCTAACTCAATAGAAAAGACCCTGTTGCTGGGAAAGATTGAAAGCAGGAGGAGAAGGGGATGACAGAAGACAAGATGGTTGGATGGTATCACTTACTCAAAGGACATGAGTTTCAGCAAGCTCTGGGAGATGGTGAAGGACAGGGAAGCCTGGCATGCCGCAGTCCATGAGGTCACAAAGAGTCAGACAGGACTGAGCAACTGAACAATGACAGCAACTGTGCTAGAATTAGAGTCCAAATTCAGATGTGTTGTGAGTTACTGAAACTGAGAAGGACCATGTGGGGCTCCCAGGTACAAATCCTTTTTGTGTCTCATTTTTTGTCCCTAGAAAATAGGCTTCATTCATCCTCCTTGACCTTCCCTGATTTCCAAAGGGCAGATACGAACAGTGGCTAATCAAGGATGTGAAGGAATACATAAACTAAGGAGGAGTAATTAAAAAACAATCCTGCAGTGATAAGCAGGGTTCTAGTTCCTTCTCCAAGGGATGTACTGAATGACATCTTTGAGCTCTTCTGTAGGAACTAAGGCCCCCACCTAGGTGGAGGATAGTAACTTCACGCTGAGCCTAAGATTCCTAGAGCACCACCTTGTTACCTCACCACCAATCAATCAAAAGAAAATCACACAATCTGCAGCCCTCTCCCCTATTATTGCTTATGAAAACTTTTCTCTGAAAACCATTGGGGAGCTCAGTGTTTTTGAGCATAAGCCTCTGGTTCTCCTTGCTTGGCTCTGTACTAAATTTTTCTCTGCTCTGAACTCCAGTGTTTGTTTGGCCTCACCGTGTGTCAGGCACTAAACTTGCATTCACCAACATCACTGTGGCTTAACACACATTTGTAATTTTGTTTGATCTTTTGTATGTTCTTACAATACAGTTAGTAGAGAAAATCTTATTTCAGCCTAACAGATGTACAAACAATAGAAAGAGACTAAATGACAAAAGTTCATCCTCTAGCTAATATAGATGAGGATTAACATCCAGGTACATGAAACTTGTAAGTACACTGGTCTTTTAACCATTTCATGTGCTTTAGCTATGCATGATTAAAGTGTTATTTTATCTGTAACTGTGAGTTAATATTTTGAAAAATTCAACTTCATAGCAAACCAGAAAAGCAAAGTAAAATAAGCTACCATAGCTTCTCAAATTATCAGTGATTTTTGAATAATAATGAAACTGTAACTCAGATTGGGACTTGAACCCACACAGTTGGAACTTGAACCTAGCTAGACCCATGGTATTTCTGGGTCTAGCTGAGATCATATACCTACTTTCAGTACTTAATGAAGCTCAGGTTTTTGATGCCTCATTGCAGAAAGAATTCAGTGAGAGACAAAGTGATAGGTGAGAAGTGGATTTATTTATAAAGAAACACACTCCACAGACAGAGTGTGGGCCATCTTGAAACCATTTACCTTAGACTGGAGCCTGAACCCACATGGATGGGGCTGAAACCTAGCATAACCCAGGTACCTGTTTTCAGGACTTAAGGATGCTCAGATTCTTGAGGACTCATTGCAGAAAGAATTCAGTGAGAGACAAAATGATACGTAAGAAGTAGATTTATTCCAATTCAGAATCACACTCCATAGATAGAGTGTGGGCCCTCTCACAGGGCAAATGCAGCCTCCAAGTGTGGCGTGGTTAGTTTTTATGGGCTGGGTAATTTCATATTCTTATGAGTGGGAGGATTATTCCAACTGCTTCTGGGAAGTGGTGGAGATTTCCAGGAACTGGGCCTCTAATAATTTCTATTCACTTGCTACCATGAGTGTTTGCATGTTCGTGGATTCAATTCTTCAGCTCTGCTAACAAGAACTCAGATTTCTGTTTCAGTTTTATCTCCTTGCTGTACAAGGGACTCTCAAGAGTCTTCTCCAGCATAACTCTACAGCATCAATTCTTTGGTGATCTACCTTCTTTATGGTCCAACTCTCATATCCTTACATGACTACTGGAAAAACCACAGCTTTGACTGTACAGACCTTTGTTCACAAGTGATGTCTCTGCTTTTTAATATGCTGTCTAGGTTTGTTAAAGCTTTTCTTCCAAGGAGCAAGTGTATTTTAATTTCATGGCTGCAGTCATCATCCACGGTCATTTTGGAGCCCAAGAAAATAATGCCTGTCACTATTTCAATTTATTCCCCATCTATTTGCCATGAAGTGATGGAAGCAGATGTCATGATCTTAGTGTTTTTAATATTGAGTTTTAAGCCAGATTTTTCACTCTCCTCTTTCACCTTCATCAAGAGGCTCTTTAGTTCCTCTTTGCTTTCTGCCATTTGGATGGTATCATCTACATAACTGAGGTTATTGATATTTTCCTGGCAATATTGATTCCAGCTTGAGCTTCATCTAGCCTGGGCTTCACATGATGTACTCAGCATAGGAGTTAAATAAGCAGGATGACAATATATATCCTTGACACACTCTTTCCCCAGTTTTGAACCAGTCCATTTTTTCATGTTTACTTCTAATTGTTGCTCCTTGACCTGCATACAGATTTCTCAGGAGGCAGATCAGGTGGTCTGGTATTCCCATCTCTTTAAGAATTTTCCACAGTTTGTTGTGATCTGTGCAATCAAAGGCTTTAGCATAGTCAATGAAGCAGAAGTAGATGTTTTTCTGGAATTCTCTTACTTTTTCTATAATCCAGTGGATGTTGGAAATTTGATCCCTGGTTCCTCTACTTTTTTAAAATCCAGCTTATGCATCTGAAAGTTTATAATATAGTATTAGCTTTAAAACACTGACACTCTAAACAGTATACCCATTTCTAGGAATCTCTCCTTATAAAATAATCTGAGATGTAGATGAAGATTTATTTTTGAAGTCATTCACATCAGCATAGTTTTAAAACAGCAAATGTCTGACATATATTAAATATTAAACATTGCAAAATAGATATTATGAAATATTTATACCACAGAATATTATGCAACCAATAAAAATAATTTTAAAAACCACTCATTAATATTTACATTAAAAGCTACATTAAGTAGTGTCAAAATGGAGCAGAACCCTACGATCCTTGCCCATGATGTCCTCAGCCTGCCTTTTGGTTGTGGAAAAACTTTAACCAAAAAATAAGTTTAATCAGAGAAGTAAGAAAATGCAGAAACAAAGAAAAACAGTCAAACAAAACCAAATAATAATAGTTTTATCATTAAGCAAAGTCAAGTACCTTTATTTCCTTCTCCAAGGCTATGGATAATATTCTGAGCCATATTCTATGAGCTATTTTATAGATGCTGAAACATGGTGAGCAGACTGTTGCCTTGACATAAGCTGCCGCAATTCTGAGAACTGGGCTTAAGCAAATGGGAACAAACCAACCCCGGAACTGAGGATTCAAAAACAGTCAAGATGGTGCTGGTCAGACCACCACATGACCAATTCAAGATGACTGTCAGAGCTGACTGTTCTATTTTTGCAGGTAACCCCCTGCCTCTATCTATAAAAGCTCTTGTCCATGGATTGTCCAGAGGGAGGAGGAGTCAGCCTTTGGACAGGAGTTCACCCTTCTCCTCAGTTGTCAGCATCCAAAATAGAGCAAACTTTCCTTTCCACCAATCTGGCCCTTTTATTGGCTTTTGAGCAGTGAGTAACCAGACCCCACTTTCAGTTACAATATGATTTCACTTTTGTAATATGCAAAATATGTTTATCTCTGTATATATATATATATTATAAATGTAAATATGCACACACACACACAAATCCAAAAGGCAATATATCTTCATTGTAACAAGGTTTCTCAATAGGCTTAGTTTCCCAAAATACTTTTCTCTGTATTCCAAATATATTTGAAATTAAGCTAATGTAGTCTCCTATGAATAATTTTTAAGATGAAAAAATAATTTCAATCAGCTTGTCAAATTGCAGTCTATCCATGTTTACATATAATTATGTTCATAAGTCAGCATTTCTAAAGTAGTTAAAGGAGTTCACATTTTTCCTCCAAAAGATAAAGATTTCCTTTGCAGTTTTACTTATGGTAAGCAGTTTATTTCCCTCCCCATCCTGCTTCCCTCATAATAAAAAAGTAAACTTCAGACTAGATTTAGTTCTAATCATAAATCTAAACTGATAAAATCAAAGCTAATTATCTAATAATGAGTTTAATGTATTGTTAACAATCCTTAAAACTTTCTTTTAGAGCAGTAATATCAAGTTTCTACCTATTCAAAATAAATTTAATTTAAATAATGTGTTTTCAAGATGGCTGTTTAGAAATAATTGCCAAATTTGCAGTCAAAAGTTAAGGTTTTTCTATATTTCTATTTAAAATTTTTATGTCGTTTAAAGATATGTAATGTCATCATAGTATCAAGATTAACTTGAATTTTCTTCAAAACTTTTTCCCTTTTCCATTTTAAAAAGACATGATAAGTTTCAAATACTATTAGCAGATGTTATCATCATAGCTTTTTCTCATATGCCAAATAACTGCAAATGAGCAATCAATGTAGAAATCCTCAGCACCAAATCATCTACTTTACTTATTCATATAGTGAAGGCAAATATATGATTAGAGTTGGGTCATGTATTTTGAAGGTTCAGAGGTGTTCTTTATGTCAACTATGATATACAAACATATTCCAAATATGTGTATGAGAGGCAGAAAATAATGTCAAATAATTCTAAATTACTGAGAAAAGCACAGATGTTGTCTTCAAACAGATTTCAATCTCAAAATATTTTATAGAAGCAAGTTTGAGATAAACATGCTGTAGTTTTTTTATGTTTAATTAATAGTTGTTTAGTGGTTACATTAGTTCTTTAGAAAGAAGATAGTAAGAGAGGCTTTGAACAAGGTTACACAGTTTATTTCCTCCATGAATTTTCTGCTACCCTCTGGGCCTTAAAAGGTAGAAGTTGGATGTTGACAGTAATTATTTTGGATTGCACTGCATGAAGGCAGCTGCATGTAATTCTATACTTCAAAGAAGTGCAGCCATGTGCCACTTTGAACAACCATCATGAATATAACTTGAGGTGTTCAGGGATGCCTGTAGAGAAATATCTGTGTAGATAAATGATTTTCCCTAGGTGTTAGATGTAACCACATGCATGTACATATGAAAATTTTTTAAAGATTAGAAAAGTTGTGACTGTGAACCAAATAATTTGTGAAAATATTGAGTCAAAATGAGATTTTAAGTACACCATTAGAAGGAGTTAAAAACCATAAGTAGTACTAAAATAGATGTTGAAATTTTTAAATGGTAAAATGGCTTTCTTTTGACTCCTCATAAAGGCAACCCTGATCAAGTTCAGCTCTGAGTAATTTGGAAAGAATTTTACTTTCATTTTCATACACCAGCAAAATATGAGTGTATAACCAACTTCTTTCTAGTGGGAACTGTCAAACTGAAAGCAGCAGGTTGAATTCTCTTAAACTCATCCACATGTGTGCATTTTACACACATACACCTGCATGCACACATACACAAAACACATGCAAAAGTTTCCATATTATTTTACGAAAGCAAAACCATTCAAAGGCTTGACATTTTTTCATAAAACATTTTTAAGCAATTTTTGCAGTAGGCACTGTAATAGAGAGTGGATTTAAGGATGCATAGGATATGAAAATGAGAAGGCAATGACACCCCACTCCAGTACTCTTGCCTGGCAAATCCCATGGATGGAGGAGCCTGGTAGGCTGCAGTCCATGGGGTCGCTAAGAGTTGGAACAACTGAGCGACTTCACTTTCACTTTTCACTTTCACGCATTGGAGAAGAAAATGGCAACCCACTCCAGTGTTCTTGCCTGGAGAATCCCAGGGACGGGGGAGCCTGGTGGGCTGCAGTTTATGGGGTTGCACAGAGTCGGACACGACTGAAGCGGCTTAGCAGCAGCAGCAGGATATAAGAAAAAAAAAATTCCTGCCTTAGAGAAACATGATCTAGTGATTGAGACAGATATGTGATCAGTTTAATTCCTAACAGTTTGCAGTTTGCATTCCTGAAAAACATAGATATTGGCAATATTCCTGGAAAGATCAGTATCTTATGGAAAATAGAAGGAAAGCAACAAATATGAATGCTTTTTCAAACCAATATGAATATGAGTAATAGAAGCCACCCTCTTCGAAAACAGAAGAAACACTTGACTGAGATAGTAACATTTTCCCAGGCCACATTTCTCTGCTATTCAGGAAGTAATAAGGTGTCATCAGAATTGCAAAGAAAAATTTGTTTGTAAGTTCTGTAGTTTTTGTTTTTTTTCTTTTAGTATTGATATCAGGCTTTAATTTGTGTCTTTCATAACCGTTGTTGTTGTTCAGCCACTAAGTCATGTCCAACTCTTTGTGACCCAGTGAACTGCAGCATATCAGGCTTCCCTGTCCTTCACCATCTCCTGGAGCTTGCTCAAACTCACGTCCATTGTGTCAATGATGCCATCCAACCACCTCATCCTCTGTTGTCCACTTCTCCTCCTGCTGTCAGATTTTCCCAGCATCATGTTCTTTTCCAGTGAGTTGGCTCTTCACATCAGGGAGTCAAAGTATTGGAGCTTCAGCTTCAACATCAGTCCTTCCAACGAATATTCAGGGTGGATTTCCTTTAGGATTGACTGATCAATCTCCTTGCTGTCCAAGGGATTCTCAAGAGTCTTCTCCAGCACCACAGTTTGAAAGCATTGGTTCTTTGGTGCTCAGCCATCTTTATGGTCCAACTCTCACATCTGTACATGACTACTGGAAAAATTAGCTTTGACTATACAGACTTTTGCTGGCAAAATGATGCCTCTACTTTTTAATACACTGTCTAGATTTGTCATAGTTTTTCTTCCAAGGAGCAATTGTGACTATGGAATGGGTTAAAGTTTTGAGATACTAACTGAGACCACTTTTCTTTGGGTTTGCTTGTCTCTTTATTCTTTTCATGGAGGAGAGATGGTTGAGCCAAGGAAAGTCAAATTTTTAGTTTTAAGTCTTAAAATATGCCTTTGAATCCCATATAGGAGAGTAGGAAAGACAACATTCTTCAAGGCTAAGACTTTCATTGACAAAAGTCAGGTTTTTCTGAGAAATAAATCACCTCTATGTAGGAAAAGCAGCAAAGAATTATGGTCATCTTTATGCTATTAAAACTAAATGTAGTAATTTGCTTTTGCCAACTAATGTACCTTCAGCAGTGGCCACAGGACTGGAAAAGGTCAATTTTTATTCCAATCCCAAAGAATGGCAATGCCAGAGAATGTTCAAACTACATACAACTGTTCTCTTTTCATATGCTAATAAAGTTATGTTCAAAATCCTTCATGCTAAGCTTCAGCAGTATGTGATCTGAGAACTTGCAGATGTAAAACCTGGATTTAGAAAAGGCAGAGGAACCAGGGATCAAATAGCCAACATTTGTTGGATCATAGAGAAAACAAGGGGACTCCAGAAAAACATTTACTTTGCTTCATTGACTATGCCCAAGCCTTTGATAGTGTTGTTCAGTTTCTCAGTCATGTCCAACTCTTTGTGAACCCGTGGACTGTAACACACCAGGTTTCCTTGGTCTTCACCATCACCCAGAGCTTGCTCAAACTAATGTCCATTGAATCAGTGATACTATCCAACTATCTCATCCTCTGCCATCCCCTTCTGCTCCTGCCTTCAATTTTTCTCAGCATCAGGGTCTTTTCTAATGAGTCAGCTCTATGCATCAAGTGACCAAAGTATTGGAGCTTCAGCTTCAGCCTCAATTCTTCTAATGAATATTCAGGATTGATTTCCTTTAGGATTGACTGGTTTGATCTCCTTGCAATCCAGGAGACTCTCAAGAGTCTTCTCCAACACCATAGCTCAAAAGCATCAATTCTTTGACATTCAGCCTTCTACAGGGTCCAACTCTCCATCCATACATGACTACTGGAAAAAACATAGCTTTGACTAGACAGACGTAGGTCAGCAAAGTAATGTCTCTGCTTTTTAATACATTGTCTAGGTATGTCATAGTTTTTCTTCCAAGAAGCAACCCATCTTTTAATTTTCTGGCTGCAGTCACCATCTGCAGTGATTTTGGAACCCAAGAAAATAAAGTCTTTCACTGTTTCCATTGTTTCTCCATCTATTTGCCATGAAGTGATGGAACTGGATGCCAGGATCTTCGTTTTTGAATGCTGAGTTTTAAGCCAGTGTTTTCACTCTCCTCTCTCGCTTTTATCAAGAGGCTCCTTACTTCCTCTTTGTTTTCTGCCATAAGGGTGGTGTCATCTGCATATCTGAGATTAATGATATTTCTCCTGGCAATCTTGATTCCATCTTGTGCTTCATTCAGCCCAGTTTTTCCTACAGAACTTTTCCCATTTAACTTCTGCATAGAAGTTAAATAAGCAGGATGACAATATACAACCTTGACGTACTCCTTTCCCAACTTAGAATCAGCCTGCTGTTCCATTTCTGGCTCTAACTGTTGCTTCTTGACCTGCATACAGTTTTCTCAGGAAGCAGTTAAGGTAGTCTGGTATTCCCATTGAGAGAATCAATTCCTAGGCAGGTTGATAGGAAGTCCCAGGTCCCCGGGGAGGAGAGGTGGGGTCTGGGGCTTTCCAAGAGGAGATAGAGGTCTGGAATTCTCAAGGAGGAGGAAACGACAAGCTTTTTTTCTACATTCTTTAGTAAGGATTATATAACAATAATGTATCCTGCTTGAGGACATATTTCTCCTTCTTGAAAACCTGACTAATCCTGTTACCTTAAAATGTATGGGAGTGGGTCTAGTAAGATCTTTCCAATCTTGAGGCATTCTTTTGATTTATTGTAATAACCAATTAAAAAGTATATAATTGCCTTGCTAAGACTAGGGATTGGGGCACTCTCCATGCCCCTTCTGATGTCTATGTCGGAAGCGTCCTCTATCCTTTCCCATACTTTAATAAAACTCTGCTACACAAAAGCTCTTGAGTGATCAAGCCTGGTCCCTGGTCCCAAAGCTAAATCTTCTTCTTTGGAGATCAATAATCCGACAACATTTACCATAAGCTATTATCTTGGGGGCTCATCTGGGATCTTCAGGACAAGGTAAGAACACTCAAGAGCTCTAACCTCTCTGCTTTCTCAGTATACACGTTTTCTGCTCTAATTTACTAACTCTATGGTGTGCTTGTGTGAATGAATGACGTGCCCTGCACAAAGCAAGTGATGAACCCTGCTCTGAAGTTTCATGGTGTCTCTTAATAACTGAAGGCAGTCCTCCAAAGGGAAGCCTTGTTAGGGCTTTATACCGACCTGCCAGTGCCAAGAGGCGGACAACATCACTGTGAGGGGAGCGGCCAGCGATGGGCAAAGCTTGTGGACCTAACTTTCCTTTCTCGGTCATCTTTTCCTGGTCTCTTTGACCATTTCCTAATTGCATGGGGAATTAGAACTACTAACTTAATCTGTTGGATCATAGAGCTTCAAGGGAATTGTGATCCATGCTGTTACTATGTACTTTTACTTAGATCCCAAGTATGGAAGTGCCTAGCCTCGCTAGTATATTAAAAGATGATTTCTCCTTGGAAGAAAAGCTACGGTCAACCTAGAAAGCATATTAAAAAGCAGAGATATTACTTTGCCAACCATGTAGTCAAAACTATGGTTTTTCTAGTAGTCATGTATGGATGTGAGAGTTGAACTATAAAGAAAGCTGAGTGCCAAAGAATTGATTCTTTTGAACTGTGGTGTTGGAGAGTCCCTTGGACTTCAAGGAGATCCAACCAGTCCATCTTAAAGGAAATCAGTCCTGAATATTCATTGGAAGGACTGATGTTGAAGCTTATACTCCAATACTTCGGCCACCTGATGTGAAGAACTGACTCATTTGAAACGACTCTGAAGCAGGCAAAGATTGAAGGCAGGAGGAGAAGGGGACGACAGAGAATGAAATGGTTGGGTGGCATCACCAATTCAATGGACATGAATTTGAGCAAGCTCCAGGAGTTGGTGATGGACAGGGAAGCCTGGTGTGCTGCAGTCTATGGGGTTGCAGAATCAGACACGACTGAGCAACTGAACTAAACTGACCCTTACTAGGAGCCAAAAGTTACAAGAGCACATTTGGGAACAAGGCGGAGCTCTAGCTCCAGGAATGTCTCTCAGGCTAGAGGCCCCTCTCTTGGCTGCCTGCCTCAGGGGTCAGCGACCTGAAAGTGAGTCTTTGTCATGGTTGTGCCTCCAAATTGTGTGGATAGAAGTGCAGCGGTTCAAAATCCCAGATTGGAAGTACGGTGGGCTTCTTCCTTTGGTAGTGCTAGCTCTTAGTGGACCAGCGGAGGCTCTCTGGTAGCTTTTGTCTCAACTCCTTAGATACTTCTTTCTGTGGAATCTGTGGAAATGAACTGGAAAGATTGGTCCTAGTAGCTTGAGGACAAAAATCACTTTTTCCTCGCTGCCCAACCCTCCACAACCTCTTTTGCTATCACATGTACTGGCGTGGTGACACTCAGAAGGGACATCTTGGTTGTTGTCCATTCCTTTATGACTCACCACTTCTACTGTGGTCAGGATTATACTCGGGAATGTGCATAGGCACACATAAGATGGATGCTTCCCCTAGTAGTCATAGCTTGGGAAACTTTCCAAAAAAGCTACTCTGCTTCACCCTGAGTGGCAATAGAGAAAAGCACAAGTCAAACAAAGGTCTTGGTGGTATGGAACTAAATCAATCTGGGATGCCATCAGGTCTACCCCTGGTGCATCTCCATTCTGCCTCAGTGGTAGAATCAGGAGGGATGAGTAAGGTGCCTGCATCAGTAAGGGACAGACTAAGTCTGACCAGGGAAGGAAAGCTTCAGTGGAAAGTCTGTCTACACCCCCATCTAGAGCAGGGAGGGACGCCTCTGGTGGAAAGAAGCCGTGGCTGTGGATGCCGCTTTTCTCCTCTCTGACAGATGGGAGCTAGCAATTCCAAAACCACTCCTTTAAAACATATTTTAAAAACCTGGGACAAGTTTGATCCCCAGAGTGTAAAAAAGACATGCCTGATTTTCTTCTGTGATACTGAATGACACAGTATCCTTTGGAAGATGGGGAACAATGGCCAATTGTTTTACAATTAGACCTGTTCTATAGAAAACAAGAGAAACTGGTAGAAGTGACATAAATGTCGCTCTTTATCTCTCTGCGAGACATGCCAGACTTGTGTCCTAAGGGTACAGATTTGGGTGTGAAACCTATAGCTGCCTCCTGTTCTCTTACTTTGCCCCTGTATCCGGGGCTCCCAACTGAACAGGCTGAGAATCAGGGCACCCTTCTAGGAGGGGTTGCTTCAGTCTCAGTAGACTATTTAGAGGACCAAAAAGTACATAGAAGCTTTACAGGACTAACTTTACTTTATGACCTTACTTGGAGAGATGTAATATGTTTCTTGGGACAGACACTGACTCCTGACTTGAGAGCTCGAGTTTTAGGGGAAGCTACCACCTTTGGAGATGAATGGCTTAACATGAGATAAGAGGAAGGAGGGAACACGAAATAGCCCTCTTCTTTACTGGGAGCCAAGGAGTTCCCATGACAGAGCCAGATTGGGACTGTAACATGGCTTAAAGAGGGTGGGATCAAAACCACTTTGTCAAATGCATTATTGTAGGGCTTAAGTGAGCACCTGCTAAGACTTATGCTAAGTTGGCTGACGTAGAAGAGGGAGGGAAGGAAACTTCTGATAAACCCCTGGGAAATTCCTAGATAGACTATGGGAAGCCCTTCTCAGATTCACTGAGATTGATCCCGAAAGTGAAGAGAGAGCAATGATCTTAAAAGATAGGTTTCTCACTTTGTTGGCTCCAGATAGCTGTTGAAAGTTACAAAAACAGGCATATGGACCAAATCAGCCTTTAGACAATCTGTTGCAACTGGCTCAGGCAGTCTATTATGGCAGGGAATATGAGGAAAAGAAAGAAAGGCATGAAAATACAAAGCAACAGGTGGAAGCCTTTGTAATGACTGTCAGACCTGTTCTTAAACAGCCTGAGAAAAATTCCCAGAGGGACCCAGATGAAAAGGGATGGGCTTGCTATTACTGTGGAAAGGAGGGGCACCTCAAGCAGGATTGCCCTCAGGCATCTAAGGAGCCCCTGGCTACATGTCTGGTCTGCAAAGGACCACACTGGAGGAGAAACTACCCCCAGGGGCATAGGTTTCAGGGGTCAGACTCTCAAGATAATCAGGACTGAAAGGTGTCTGTGAGTCCCCACACAAGCTTCCATCCTAATTACACCTGAGGGACCCTGGGTATTAGTAACTGTGGAGGGCCAGTCCATCAATTTCCATTTGGACACTGGGGCAACTTGCTCTGTGCTTATTGAATCCCCAGACCCACTTTCTTCATGATCCGCTTCCATAATGGGACTGTCTGGATGAGCCAAACGTTATTATTTCAGTCATACTCTAAGCTGAAACTGGGACTCTGTGCTTTCACAAGAGTTTCTGATCATGCCAGAGTCTCCCTCACCCCTTCTGGGGAGGGATACACTGAGCAAGGTGTAGGCCTCTGCTTTCATGAATATGGAGCCTGCTCTTTCTCTCCCATTAATTGAACAAAATGTAAATTCTAGAGTGTGTGCTGATGAAAAAACTGTGGGTCTAACCCAAAATGCTGTTCCTGTTGTTATCAAGCTCAAAGAATTCACCTATTTACACATCAAAAGTAGTATCCACTTAAAACCCGAGGTTAAGAAATGGGTGTAATCTCACTGTACTGACTTCTCATGATGTAAGTGGAATCTTGAACTCTAAAGTTCAGAGCAACAAGGCTCCATCTTTAAAGCTGCTATAACTCAAGGGGTACTGAAAGCTCTAGGAACAGAATATCACTTACACTGTTCCTGCAGACCCCAATCTTCGGGAAAGGTAGAAAAAGGCAAATGATATTATTAAGAGACATCTGCGTAAGCTAACTCAGGAAACACAAGACAGTTGGTTTAAAGTTTTATCCATACCTCTAGTGAAGGCTTGAACTGTCCTCTAAATATGGGATTACCTCAATGACAGTTGAGATGTGCACCGTTTTTGTGCACAGATATTGTCATACATGTTGAAGCTTTAGAATTAACTATGTGACTCAGCTTTCAGCTCTTCAACCTCCTCATAAATTGAAGGCTTCCCATGGTGGGTTTCTCCACTTTAAGAAAAGGACTTTCTTCAACTCTGCAAATACCTTCACCAACAAAAGTCATAAATGATGCTTCTTCTTGATCTGATGACATCTAACAATCCTAAGATGGACTGATATAATATATTGTACCTGAACTGTGGACATAATGTAACTTTTAATTTTGATTATGTTTTAACTTGGTTTAATGACTATTCTGCCTTATACCTATAACTGTAAAACAGGGTTTATTTCTAACTGCCTGAAAGCTTTTAAGTTACAAATGATTGTCCAGGCTCCTACGAGTGTCACAACCTCCTCCAACTATTATTTGGGGCCCCTAGATCAGAGACCCTCAGTATGAGGGTTAGCAGAATATGTAGCCTCAACAATTTAGGGATGATGTCTCTCAACAGCAGGAAGTAGTTATGGAATGAAAACAATGCCCCTTTCCCTTGGCAATGTAATTCTCCTAAAAGAAAAGGTGGGAATGAGACAGTCAATTTCTAGGCAGGTTGATAGGAAGTCCCAGGTCCTTGAGGAGGAGAGGTGGGGTCTGGGGCTCTTCAAGAGGAGATAGGGGTCTGGAATTCTCAAGGAGGAGGAAATAACAAGCTTTTTTCCCCTACATTCCTTAGTAAGGGTTATATAACAATAATATAACCTGCTTGAGGACATATTTCTCCTTCCTGAAAACCTTCTGACTAATCCTGCTATTTTAAAATGTATATTATGGGAGTGGGTCTAGTAAGATCTTTCCAATCTTGAGGCATTCTTTTGATTTATTGTAATAACCAATTAAAAAGTATATAATTGCCTGCTAACACTAGGAATTGGGACACTCTCCATGCCCTTTCTGATGTCTATGTCAGAAACCTTTCTCTATCCCTTTTCATACTTTAATAAAACTCTGCTGCACAAAAGCTCTTGAGTGATCAAGGCTGGCCCCTGGTCCTGAAGCTAAATCTACTTTGGAGATCAAGAATCTGACACCGTTCACCGTAACCTATCACCATCACTTTAAGAATTTTCCACAGTTTGTTGTGATCCCCACAGTAAAAGGCTTTAGCATAGTCAATGAAACAGAGTAGATGTTTTTCTTTTTGCTATGATCCAATGGATGTTTGCAATTTGGTCTCTTATTCCATTGACTTTTCTAAACCCAGCTTGAACAACTGGAAGTTCTTGGTTTACATACTGTTGGAGCCTGGCTTGGAGAATTTTGAGCATTACTTTGCTAGTGTGTGAGATGAGTGCAATTGCGTGGTTGTCTGAACATTCTTTAACACTGGCTTTCTCTGGGATTGGAATGAAAACTTACGTTTTCCAGTCATGTGGCCACTGCTGAATTTTCCATATTTACTGGCATATTGTGTGCAGCACTTTAACTGCATCATCTTTTAGGATTTGAAATAACTCATCTGGAATTCCATCATCTCTACTAGATTTATTCATAGATGCTTCCTAAGGCCCACTTGACTTTGCATTCCAAGAGGTCTGGCTCTAGGTGAGTGATCACACTATCATCGTTACCTGAGTCATTAAGATATTTTTTTTGTGTAGTTCTTCTGTGTATTCTTGCCACCTCTTAATATCTTCTGCTTCTATTAGGTCCATATCATTTCTGTCCTTTATTGTGCCCATCTTGGAGAAGGAAATGGCAACCCACTCCAGTACTCTTGCCTGGAAAATCCCATGGAAGGAGGAGCCTGGTAGGCTACAGTCCATGGGGTCACAAAGAGTCAGACACGCCTGAGCGACTTCACTTTCACTTTGCATGAAATGTTCCCTTTGCACCTCTCATTTTCTTGAGGGGATCTCTAGTCTTTACCATTCTATTGCTTTCCTCTATTTCTTTGCATTGTTCACTTAGGAAGATTTTCTTATCTCTCCTTGCTCTTCTTTAGAACTCTGCATTCAGTTTGGTATATCTTTCCTTTTCTTCTTTGCCCTTTGCTTCTTTTCTTTTCTCAGCTATTTGTAAGGCCTCTTCAGACAACCATTTTGCCTTTTTGCATTTCTTTTTCTTGGGTATGATTTTGATCACCACCTCCTGTTTAATGTCATGAACCTCTGTCCATAGTTCTTCAGGCACTCTGTCTATCAGATCTATACCCTTGAACCTACGTTGTCACTTCTACTGAATAATTGTAAGAGATTTGATTTAGGTCATAACTGAATGGCCTAGTGGTTTTCCCTACTTTCTTCAATTTAAGTCTGAATTTGGCAATAAGGTGTTCATGAACTGAGCTACAGTCAGCTCCTGGTCTTGTTTTTGCTGACTTTATAGAGCTTCTCCATCTTTGACTGAAAAGAATATAATCAATCTGAGTCCAATATTGACTATCTGGTGATGTCCATGTGTAGAGTGTAAAGTGTTCTCTTGTGTTGTTGCAAGAGGGTGTTTGCTGTGACCAGTTCTTTCTCTTCCCAAAACTCTGTTAGCCTTTGCCCTGTTTCATTTTGTACTCCAAGGCAAAACTTGCCTGTTACTTTTGCATTCCAGTTCCCTATGAGGAAAAGGACATCTTTTTTTGGTGTTAGTTCTAGAAGGTTTTGTAGGTCTTCATAGAACTGTTCAACTTCAGCTTCTTTGGCATTAGTGGTTGGAGCATAGACTTGGATTACTGTGATATGGAATGGTTTGCCTTGGAAATGAACTGAGACCATTCTGTCGCTTTTGAGATTGCAGCCAAGTACTGCATTTCAGACTCTTGTTGACTATGAGGATTACTCCATTTCTTCTAAGGTATTCTTGCCCACAGTAGTAGGTATAACTGTCATCTGAACTAAATTCACCTATTCCGGTCCATTTTAGTTTGCTGATTCCTAAAATGTCAATGTTCACTCTTGCTATCTTCTATTTGACCACTTCCAGTTTACCTAGATTCATGGACCTAACATTCCATGTTCCTATGCAACATTGCTCTTTACAGTATCAGATTTTGCTTTCACCACAAGACACATCCACAACTAGATGTTGTTTCTGCTTTGGCTCAGCCTCTTCTTTCCTTCTGGAGCCATTTCTCAGCTCTTCTCCAGTAGCAATTGGGTATCTCCCAACCTGGGAAGTTCATATTTCAGTGTCATATTCTTTTGCCTTTTCATGCTGTTTGTTGGTTTCTCAAGGCAAGACTACTGAAGTGGTTTGTCATTCCCTTCTTCAGTGCATCACGTTTTGTCCAAACTTTCCACCATGTCCTATCCATGTTGGATGGCCATACATGGTATGGCTCATAGTTTGAATTAGACAAGGTTGTGACACATGTGATCAGTTTGGTTAGTTTTCTGTGACTGTGATTTTCATCCTGTCTACCCTCAGATGGATGAGGATAAGAGACTTGTGGAAGTTTCCTGATGGGGGAAACTGGCTGTGGGTAATATTGGGTCTACTCTGCTCTGGTGGGCAGAGCCAAGCCCAATAAATCTTCAATCCAATTTTCTGCTGATTGGTAGGGCTGTGTTCCCTCCCCATAGTTTGGCCAAACTGAGGGTAATGACAGTAAAGGTGACCTCCTTCAAAAGGACTTAGGCCAGCACAGTGCGAGTCCCACGACTGTTGTTGTAAGAGCCCCTGACTCCGCGGTAGGCCACTGCAAACCCAGACCTCTGCCAGAGACTCCTGGACACTCACAGGCAAGTCTGGCTTAATATCTAACATAATATTTTTGCAATACGCTTAGCTTCAGTTTTCTCTGAGTGAATGTAGTAACAGTGCATGCAGGTGTGCTAAGTCACTTCAGTCATGTCTGACTCTGTGTGATCCTATGGACTGCAGGCTGCCAGGCTCCTCTGTCCTTGGGATTCTCCAGGCAAGTATACTGGAGTAGGTTGCCATGCCCTCCTCCAGGGGGTTTTCCTGACCTAGGGGTCCAATGCGAGTCTTTTCTGTTTCCTGCACTGGCAGGCAGATTCTTTACCAGCAATTCCACCTGGGAACCTCAGTAATAGTGCATATCCAAAAAAAAAAAAAAAGTTGGTCATACTGTTCAATAGGGGATCTGACAATTATTAACGCCCAGTAGTAAAGTTAGTAGTAGTATTTAAGCATGTGAAAATAACTTAAAAATACTTAATAAGTATAAGCTTTTATTAATTTATAATTCAGATCATAAGCCAATTACCCAATTTGCTTAGAGACTTTGTTTCTTTTCATGGCCTTTTGGCATTGCTTTATGTACAAAATATTGAATTACTTTTAGTAATAAAATGTATTTTGAATATAATCATGGATATACAGATCATAGTATTAAAAATACATTTGCTTGCAATGCATAATATCATCAGAGAGTAGTAGGTTATATTGAACATACCTATAGTTTCCTTTTCTTTTCTAATAATATGCAGTCATTTTATTTTTTTATTTTATTTTATTTTTTTTTTTGAAAGTAGAGTTATTTTATTTGGTGGGAATATTTAGGACTCTGAGACTGGGAGAGAGCATCTCAGTAGCTCTGAGAAAACAGCTCTGAGGAGACAGGAGGGAAAATCAGGCTATATATAAGCTATATACAAAAGGGAGCAGACAGTCTGAACATCAAAGATCACGTATCAAGTTAAGGAATTTAGCCTTCTTTGTAAAGGAAGATGCAAGCCTCTGGGCTCACTGAATTCATTCCTTTCACATGCACCTCAGCTATCTGGGCCAGGCTGCTTCCTTCTTCACCTTGCTTCTTGCATTCCCCCAGCTCCTCAGTCATCACCATGGGGAGTGACTCTCGGTGTGGGGAGGCTTCATTCACATTTGGAGGCCAGAAATTGCTGATGCTTGAGTCATTTCTTCTTTATTAATATGTCAGGAGATATTTTCATCTCACAAAGCCTACAGTCCGTGGGGGTCGCAAAAGAGTGGGACACAACTAATCACTTCACAGCATTTCAGAAGTGGCTGTTGGTTTTTGTTTTGTTTTGTTTTCTTGTCTTTTTGTATCCTTTGGTCCAGAATTTGCCCTAGCTGCATATGCATGTAGTTATTTTTAGTCCCATAAAGCTTCTTTGTACTTTGTTGCTCAAGGAGAGGCTTGTCCAGATGCAAGCCCTGTAGCACCGCTGCAAAGGGTCCCAGGTCCTAGTCTGTCTCACTGCCAGTAGGACAGCTCTCCAAGGCAGCTGGATCAGCAACTAAGGCTTCTTTTGTCTTGTGGGATTGTCACATGGACATGTGGGTTCCACAATCCATGACAGAGGAGGAGAACGCTGCTGATAGCTCTCTGAAATCTTGGCTTTTTGTTTTTTGCAAGCAGGAGAGAACACCTATGTTCTATCATTTCTCCCAGCAGAGGGCAGTGCAATCCAAGCATCATGCTTCACAATTTTTCATGAAAGTCAGACTTGCGTAGTTATCACTTGGCAATTCTTATGCATGGGCAAAGTATAGTCCCAAACATGTTGCACTGTACTCAGTCACTCAGCCATGTCCAACTCTTTGTGACCCCATGCAGTGTAGCCCATCAGACTCCTGTCCATGGGATTCTCTAGGCAAGAATACTGGAGTTGGTTGCCATTTCCTCCTTCAAGGGCTCTTCCCAAGCCAGGGATCAAATCTGTGTCTCCTGAATCTCCTGCATTGCAGGTGAATTCTTAACTGATGATGCACTGGAGAAGCCCTGTCCATGTTCAGTCTCACAGACTAAGATGGGCAAGCCACTGCACCTCCTGTGTGTCTCATAGGTAAAATAAGGGCCTTTTTTCAGGCAAGGAGGGGCGACAGTCGGCCTGACGACTAGGCTGAGCGCTTGCAGTCATTTTAAAAAGTGAATTGATGAAGACTCTCTCTTTTGACCAAACATGATTTGGGCTCTTCGGAGTCCTCTTTTTGACTTACTCTCTCCTTGGCTCATTTAGTCAGGTTTTAGAAAGAATCCTGCTGGGTCATTTTATTAAAACTCCCCCATGACCTGATCAAGTTCCCAAGCCCCTCTCTGGTATCCTGTCATCTTTACCTGCCTTCTGCAAAATTTCTATCAAGTTGGCTCAGCCCTAACCCCCCAGAATTGAGGTTTCCTCAGTAAATTTCCATCATTGATTCCCATCCTGCTCCTCGGTTATAAACCTCCTGAGTTGAACTTAATCTCTTTCCTCTACTACAAAACCCACTGTAGGAACCCTCCTTGCCATCTTTAACAATTGTCTGAATTTTTTTTTCTGTATAGAGTTTAAAATCATGAAGTGGGTACAAAAGATTGAACTCAAATTTGAATTGCTGATATTTCAGCAATACTTCAGCAATAATGTTACAGCAATAATACAACAATAATTACTATTATTCACAGAAATTACTGAATAGCAGAGGAAGAAATCTGCATTTTATATATGGGTTGGGCAGTGGTTCTTTTGAAGGAAAAAGTTGAAACAATGACTCTGATCTTTGGTCCTGAAGTTTTAAAGGCAGGAACACAAATGGTTGTTATTAACATAGCCTTGGGGAAGAAGAAAGAAAGAAATTAATGTTGAATTTCCAATATTGCTCTGTCTGCATGGATACTCTGGAAAGAAAGAAAAAAAAATGGAGGGGACAGTACAAATCTGCATTTCACCCATAGAAAGCCTCTCCTGCTATTTTCATTTGGCCTCAAGGTTTTGGAGAGATCAATACTGATACTTTTCAGGGAAGGAAATAGGAACATGTGCCCTGGTAGAACTGCTTAGAATATTGAATAGTTTTTGACATAACTTGAGTCAGAGGCAAGGCATTACTCTCCAAGGAGAGAATTGCTACTACAGTGTGAACCTCATGGGAAAAAAGAAACTAAATGAAAGCTGGAAGGAGAATGAGTGGAAGTTTTTACTCCTCCCTACTTCTCAAGTTCACAAAAAGGATGGTGAGTTGAGAATACAGGAGCTCAAAAAGAGCACTTTCCTCTGATGAAAACTGTTTCCTAGCCCATCATCACTATGGCAGAGGGCAATGAAAATGCCTCTCCCTCTATTTTAAATAAAAATTCATTCTTTAGGGTAGTATTTGCTTTTTTCCTCTTTCATTCGATGGTTGCACTGCTGACATGGATTCACAATGGTTACCAAAATATTCACTTGCAAAGAGCTGGTGTGAAACAGTCTCATTTACTGCTACTCTTTTACTCATCTGGATTAACCTTTCTCCGGCAATCACAGCATTGTAAACACCCCTCAGCATTAAATAAAAAACAGCAGTGTGCAGGCTTAAACAATTGCTTCAGCTTTTTTTCTGGCCCAATGCGTGACTTGTTTTATTTAGCAGTTTCTGCATTCCCCCACTGTTTAACAATCATGCACAGCTGAAAGCTTTGCCCTCACTTTCTTTCCCTTGTTTAATGAGACCTAAGATAAAATACTCTCTCCTCCCATTTTTCCCTTAAAGGTCAAGACTGGAATCAGAATCAGATTTGTAAGGTCAGTGTTCAAATATTACTGCTTTAGCCTGCATAGTGCCAAGAAAAAATGGAAGTCAATTGCAGAGAGGCAAAAATTAAATTAAGGTTGACTTGAAAAAAAAAAATCCAACTTGTATGTATTAATGCAACATTGTGGCTGAGAATTTAAACTCATAAAAGTCAAGAAAGTCAAAATTATGATCCTCCCAACTATTATTATTCATTCCTTGCACACATGATAGTATTTTATATACTGTATTTGCTGTTATATTTATGCCCTTATATAGAATATGCCAAGTTATAGTTACTAGGGGAAACATAACTTTTCATTTCTAACTTTCCTGCATTCTAATTCTTCAGTACAATTAGCATTAGCCTTCTCTTCCCTTTCCCCTTATTTTATTTCTCAAAGGAAAAAAAAAATGAGATGACCACATATCTCCCTGTTTTAACTGTTCACTGACCTTTGGGACTTACACATTTGTGGGTCAGGTTGCAAGTAAGGTAGAAAATTTTCTTTGTTTGAGAGAAGAGCTTTCTGCAGCTTGCAGATGGTTTTTTTGTTTTGTTTTGCTTTTCCCCCCCAAACCCAGTAGTTTTCCTTTGCGGAGGAGGCCTGCAGAAAGTTGGTGGAGCTCTCCAAGGTTCTGATACTCTATCCGTGTACTGTTAATAGCTTTGTATATGCTACTTTATACTCAGTTTGACAAAAAGAATAAAATTTACAAATTAAAACACAGTCAATAGTAGAGTACAGGTCTGTGAAGTTTCAGAGCAAAGTTTTAAGAGAAAATAACCAGTTTCTACTAGATTGGATATTGTTCTATTTTCAGAAGAGAAAGTGCTTTAGAATATTTGGTACAGATAATCCAAATCCACCATAATTGAACAGAGTAATTAATACCTGCATAGAGACAAGAGGTTTATTCAGTAAGTTTCAGGCTCTATTTATTTAGCAGAATATGGCTGGTGATAGAAGAGACTTTGGAATCAGATGGATCTGTATTCAAACCTTGATTCTGATACTTGATTTCTGGTCCCACTTGGACAAGTCACTTAATCTTTTGGAGCCCTGATCTCCTAGCTTTTTAAACTGGTAACCATTGTCCCTTCTTGTAGGATTCTGTAACGGTTACATGGGAAATTTAAATAATCTGTCTCATGACAGGTGCTCAGAAAAATATAGCTGAGTGATTAGCAGCAAGATATTAAAACCAGACTGCCTGTGCTTTCAGTCAAGCTATGCCACTTAGCTGTGTGACCTTGGACACACAAGTTAATCTCTCATTTCACTTTTCTTATCTGTAAAGTAGGTATAATAATGAAATTTTTGTGAAAATTAAATGAGTTAATTTGTGTAATTTCCAACGGCAGTGCCTAAAGCGTATTAAACACCTTATTGATGTCAGCTAATAATACTGTGCTCCCTTCTAGTGTTGAGTTTCACAATCAAAAATAACTTGAGCGATTTATTGCTTACTAAATAGTTTTCAAATTTTCCAAATTGCCTCTTTTGTTTTCCAACATTTAGAATTTCCTTCTGTGATAAGTAATTCACTTTCAGCTTAATTCTAATATATGGTAAAACTAACGGATATCTATTTCTAGTTAGAATTTGAAACAAAAGCAAGCTTTATGTGAAATAAAGTGAAAGTGTTATTCTTTCAATTGTGTCCAACTCTTTGTGATCCCATGGACTGTAGTGCAGTGGGCTCCTCTGTCCAAGGAATTCTCCAGGCAAGAATACATAGTGGATAGCCATTCCCTTCTCCAAGGCATCTTCAAAACCCAGGGATTGAACCCAGGCCTCCTACACGGCAAGCAGATTCTTTAGCATATGAACCACCAGGGAAGCCTAACTAGTTAAGGTGTGATGCCACTAGTCACAATTTTGCTCCTTTAAAAATCTTTTTAAATTTTTTTTCATATAACTTTTTGGAAACTATTAACTTTATTAGAGTTGACTTTTGATTTAACCTACTTAAATCATGACTTTGCATAAATTACTCATGAAATAGTGGCTCAAATTTCACATTAATTATGTTGATTTTTCAGTTACATTGCTACCTTGTTTATGAACAATATACATCAGTTCTTTCTCATGATCATTACATTTTATAAATATATCTCCCTTCTTTGCCTTTGGTTTTGCAACTTTAACCAATACTTACTCTGTTTTAATCACAATTTCTTTACTTACCAAATATATTTCCCTTAGCACTTGCTTCCTTTAGGTATCAAACATGCAAATTATTCATCTCTGTATGCTAATGGATCATTTTTATTTCCTTGGACAAAATTCCTTGGATAGATAATTGTTTTCACTCTCATCTGTCATTTTATTTAATTAATTATTACTGAGCACATACATTAGCCAGAGACCAGGGGTATTTAAAGCTTGTGCTAGGCCTTTAGTAAGAGCAATGGTTCTAATCCTTGTTTGATACCATTAAAATGTCTGTATCAGTGCTCTCACATGATATATCTATATCAGCATAATATATGTCAAATATAAAAATTTTGTATCTATATATAAAAAAGAAACAGGTGAAATTAATTTTGATAAAGTATTTTATTTGGTCCAATACATCCACAATTTTATCATTTCCACATATAATTTATATAAAATTATTGATGAGATATTTGTATTCTTTTTTACACAGTTAGTTTTAGTTTATAGTTATATTGAAGTATAATTGACAAATAAAATTGTAAGATATTTTGAGTATCCAATGTGATGATTTGATATACATAAAAATTTATAAAATATTTCCCCACAGATAATAAATTAAAACACATCTATCACCTCACATTGTTACTTATTTTCTTTTTTGGTGTGAATGCACCCTATCTTTAAAATCTAATGTGTGTTTTACATTTTTAGCACATCCCAGTTCTGACTGGCCACATTTCTACTGCTCAATACATGCATGTGATTGTTGGCTACACTTTTGAACAGCACAGGCTCCTTTAAGACAGTATTAAACACTGTAGCACAAATGTGGGATTAGATAGCATCTATTCAATAAAGGGACTTCCCTCTACCTTCAGTAAAGCATTTTAAAAAATATTTCCCTTAAATCAATGCATGCTGGTTTTCCCAACATAGCAATCAGCATTAAAATGAAATTGTTCAGATCAATGATATGGTGAAGATGTTGCAGTTAATTAATAAATTATAAAAGCCATTTATAGTTGAGATAGTGTTGGAGACTAATACATTGTTACCTCTGATGAGTATTTTCTAGATTTAAGAAAATAGCTGAAGTTTAGATTTTAGAGTAGCGTAAATTGAATTGGAAGTAAATTCCTGGAATCTAAATTGTAATGACTTTTTTTTTTTTCTTGAAGAAAGTAACAGAACCATACAAGATCAAAGATAAAGTATACACAGGCAGGAAACATTGGTAGTGATGGATGTTTCATCTTCAAGACGCTCACATTTTTAGGTATTCAGGAAATCACCTTTAAAAACCCCAACAATAATGGCTTGAGCAGCCCTACATATGGGGGTCCCAGAGGTGTTTCAGAACACTGGTTAGAACATTACGTTTCAAGGTAAGTCTTGGTTCCCATGGAAATTTTCAAGTGTGTACTGCAAGTCAGGCATTTTAAAACCTTGAAGGGGACCAAAAAAATAAAAAGGGAAATGAGAGTCTGAAAAAAAAAGACAGTGATATAAAGAGAGGCCAAGATAATATACATGGAGAACAAAATACACAAACTTTTTTGTTAGTTTGTTTTCTTTTGGGAGTACTTACCCATATTGCTTCTTTTAGGCAGAAAATAAAGATAAAACACTTTAGTGTTTAAGTTACTTAGCATGTCTCCATTTTCCTAAAATGTTTTTCATCAAATTGAAAGGAGAGTGATCGCTTACTTCCCCAATTTGTTAATGCAGGTGTGTCCCTACCTGGATGCAGCCACAGAGGTAGCTGGCTTTTGTAAGTGCATAAGCTGATTTTGGGAGCAGCAGAATGAAATGAGTAGAAATGTTCATGAATTCCTTAAGACATCAATTGCTCCATTTTCTTCATTGATGGTAGTAGCTGTTTCCATCATGGTATAAGGGAAGCTCCTGAGGTTGCTCAGTGGTTAAGAACCCACCGCCAGCAGGAGACATGGGCTCGATCCCTCGGTTGGGAGGATCCCTTGGAGGAGGGCACAGCAACCCCACTCCAGTATTCTTGCCTGGAGAATCCCATTGACAGAGGAATCTGGCAGGATATGGTCCATAGGGTTGCACAGAGTTGGACATGACTGAAGAGACTTAGCACACATAGACATAAAGGAAGGGGCTTTTTCCCTCAAGAGTGTAAGAAGATTGATACTACATATAAAATAGATAACTGATGAGAACCTACTATATAGCACAGAGAATTCTACTTAATGCACTTGTGACCTGAATATGATCAATATTCTTTGCAGCCAAAGATGGAGAAGCTCTATACAGTCAGCAAAAACAAAACTGGGAGCTGACTGTGGCTCAGATCATGAACACGTTATTGCCAAATTCAGACTGAAATTGAAGAAAGTGGAGAAAACCACTAGACCATTCAGGTATGACCTAAATCAAATCCCTTATGCCTATACAGTGGAAGTGGGAAATAGATTTAAGGGACTAGATCTGATAGACAGAGTGCCTGATGAACTATGGATGGAGTTTTGTGACATTGTACAGGAGACAGGAATCAAGACCATCCCCAAGAAAAAGAAATGCAAAAAAGCAAAATAGTTGTCTGAGGAGGCCTTACAAATAAGCTGTGAAAAGAAGGGAAGTGAAAAGTAAAGGAGAAAAGGAAAGATATTCCCATTTGAATGCAGAGTTCCAAAGAATAGCAAGGAGAGATAAGAAAGCTTTCCTCAGTGATCAACGTAAAAAAATAGAGGAAAACAATAGAATGGAAAAGACTAGAGGTATCTTCAAGAAAATTAGAGATAACAAGGGAGCATTTCAGACAAAGATGGGCTCAATAAAGGACAGAAATGGTAGGGACCTAACAGAAGCAGAAGATATTAAGAAGAGGTGGCAAGAATACACAGAGGAACTGTACAAAAAAGATCTTCACGATCCAGATAATCACAATGGTGTGATCACTCACCTAGAGCCAGACATCCTGGAATGTGAAGTCAAGTGGGCGTTAGGAAGCATCACTATGAACAAAGCTAGTGGAGGTGATGGAATTCCAGTTGAGCTATTTCAAATCCTGAAAGATGATGCTGTGAAAGTGCTGCACTCAATATGCCAGCAAATTTGGAAAACTCAGCAGTGGCCGCAGGACTGGAAAAGGTCAGTTTTCATTCCAATCCCAAAGAAAGGCAATGCCAAAGATTGCTCAAACTACCGCACAATTGCACTCATCTCACACATTAGTAAAGTAATGCTCAAAATTCTCCAAGCCAGGCTTAACCAATACGTGAACTGTGAATTTCCAGATGTTCAAGCTGGTTTTAGAAAAGGCAGAGGAACCAGAGATCAAATTGCCAACATCTGCTGGATCATTGAAAAAGCAAAAGAGTTCCAGAAAAACATCTATTTCTGCTTTATTGACTACGCCAAAGCCCTTGACTGTGTGAATCACCATAAACTGTGGAAAATTCTGAAAGAGACTGGAATACCAGACCACCTGACCTGCCTCTTGAGAAACCTGTATGCAGGTCAGGAAGCAAGAGTTAGAACTGGACATGGAACAGCAGATTGGTTCCAAATAGGAAAAGGAGTACGTCAAGGCTGTATATTGTCACCCTGCTTATTTAACTTCTATGCAGAGTACATCATGAGAAATGCTGGGCTGGAGGAAGCACAAGCTGGAATCAAGGTTGGTTGTTGAGAAATATCAATAACCTCAGATGTGCAGATGACACCACCCTTATGGCAGAAAGTGAAGAAGAACTAAAGAGCCTCTTGATGAAAGTGAAAGAGGAGAGTGAAAAAGTTGGCTTAAAGCTCAACATTCAGAAAACTAAGATCATGGCATCCGGTCCCATCACTTCATAGCAAATAGATGGGGAAACAGTGGAAACAGTGGCTGACTTTATTTTTCTGGGCTCCAGAATCATTGCAGATGGTGATTGCAGCCATGAAATGAAAAGATGCTTGCTCCTTGGAAGGAAAGTTATGACCAACCTAGACAGCATATTAAAAAGCAGAGACATTACTTTGCCAGCAAAGGTCTCTTTAGTCAAGGCTATGGTGTTTCCAGTAGTCATGTATGGATGTGAGAGTTGGACTACAAAGAAAGCTGAGTGCAGAAGAATTGATGCTTTTGAACTGTGGTGTTAGAGAAGACTCTTGAGAGTCCCTTGGACTGCAAGAAGATCCAACCAGTCCATCCTAAAGGAGATCAGTCCTGGGTGTTCATTGGAAGGACTGATGTTGAAGCTGAAACTCCAAAACTTTGGCCACCTGATGCGAAGAACAGACTCATTTGAAAAGACCCTGATGCTGGAAAGATTGAAGGCAGGAGAAGGGGACGACAGAGGATGAGATGGTTGGATGGCATCACCGACTCAATGGACATGAATTTGGGTGGACTCTGAGTTGGTGATGGACAGGGAGACCTGGCATGCTGTGGTTCATGGGGTTGCAAAGAATCGGACATGACTGAGTGACTGAACTGAACTGACCTTAACTTAGGGAAGTCCAAAAGGAAAGAGATATATGTATCTGTATGCACAAATCATTTTGCTTTACAGTAGAAACTAACACAACATTGTAAAGCATCTATACACCAATAAAAATTGATTTAAAAAGAGAATATCTAAACCCGTTTATCATACTAGTCTTTTCTCTTTTATTGTTGAGTGGAGGGGAGAGCTGTACTGAAATTCCCTGAAGACAAGTGTGGTATAAATCTGTAAAGGGGTAGTGAGGGATCTGAAGGAGAGACGCTCTTCAACCATCAGTTTTGCTCTGGTCATTACCCATGAGAAATGTGAAATCAGACAAGAGAGCCAAGTGAAAATTAACTTGAAGTCTTAGAAACTGACACGTGTCTTTTGTGATTTAGAGCTGAGTGATGTCAAGTCTGGTGTTGAAATAAGAAACATGGCCAACAGGCATTGTTATGTTGTCTGTAATTGGACAAATGAAGATGATTTGTTGAAGGTGATGTTATTGACAACAAGCCAAAGTCAAACCTTGAGCCAGGAGGCAAAATAAAGAAGAGAGAAGGAACATATCCCCAGGGTCACTTTATGGGGGAAAAGATTTTGTGCCAGAAGGAAAATTCTTGGTGACTGCAAAAATGAATATGGAGAATTATCTCTCTGGCTGAGTTCTAATTTTTATCGGTATCTCCTCTCTTGTGTAGTTGACTGTTTCACTAAACACTCCCAGCTTGCTCCATTGCTATTGCAGGTGGTATTTAAAAACTACCTATTTTCAATTATGATAACAAATATCTTGCCATCCTGTTGGACTGGAAATAACTTTAGTTTTCAAAAATAGGCAAGCAGTTTAGCGATAATTTTTTTTTAGTAATAATTAGGGTCGCATTTTATTTCCCACTATCCCAGACACCCTTCATCTCTGGGCCACACTCAACATAGACATAATCACACACCCACCTTATTTACATTTACCTTTGCTATCAGCTCCTGCCTCCTCCTGCCACCCAACTTCCTCCTGGGCTTAACCCTGGGGAAGAATCCATGGCTCTTTGACTTAGAACTGAACATTTTCCTCTGGTCAATAATTAAAGAGCTTTCATATTAAAACAAACAAACAATCAAAAAACAAAAATTAACCATAAAGAAAATAGGAAACTAAGAATATTTAATTTCACTTCAAATTTCTAACCTGATGTTAAAAGATTCTTTCATTTTATGTCCCCAGTTTTCCACATGGCTCCACTTAAATCATTCTATCCCAGGAATTCCCTGGTGGTCCAAAGGCTAAGACTCCATACTCCCAATGCAGGGGGCCCAGGTTCAATACCGGGTCAGGGAACCAGATCCCATTTACTGCAGCTAAGATCAAAGATCCCAAATGCTGCAACTAAGACCCGGCACAGTCAAAATAAATAACCATTTAAAAAATAAAATGGTCTTTTCTAGTGTCAGACCATATGTTAGACCAGGCCTCTCTTTGTGAAGAGAGATACAGTAATTGTGTCCCAATAAAGCTTACAACTTGATATTGAGCAGGCCTGAGCTAATTCCACATAAACCTTGGTCAAAGGCTGGAAGTCCTTACCTGTATTTCTAGACAAGCTATCCAATGACGTCTTGTTCTGAGAGAAGATGAGGGATGGAGTGGGAGAGTGGAGAAAAAGCATTTAGGATTCTGCAGAGAAGACAATTTCTAAAAGCAGCTCAAACAGAAGAGCATTCCTCCTTTTTTTTCCTTCAAAAAATAATTTTGATTATCTTTGTCCATTGTGATAAGAATTAAAGAGACTTTTAACAGATGAAATTCATAGAACCTCTACCTGTTTTATTATGTAAAATAGTGATGGCATCCTTCTTTTGACTTTAAAAAATTATTTCCTGTATAGATAGTAATTATATACTTCAAAATGCAAGAATATCAAGGATATTCATCATAGATATTTCCTCCCATTACTCTCCCTCAGACATACAATTCTCAGTGCAGCAAACCAATATTATCAGTTCCTTATGTGTCTTTTATTTGTTCTTGGTTAACTTTATTATTTCATATTTTCCCTATTTTTTACACAAACATCTGCATTCTACACATACTGCTTCACACTTTGTGTTTTTTTTAATCTGATGGCATATCTTGATGGTCAGTTTACTTGACTATACAAAGAACTTTATCTAAATGACAGTATAGTATTCCTTTATGTATGTGCCTTAATTTAACAAAAGCACTCTATGTGAACTTTTAGGTTGCTCGCTCAATTTGCTCTTAAAAAAAGATGTTACAGTGAATGTCTTTTTCTAAGTGCATGAGTACATCTATAGGATATATTCCTGGAAGTAGCATTTCTGGATGTATACATATGTAAATCTGCTGTATATTGAGATTATCTTCCATATAAGTTTTGAAACTGTAGACTCATCAGCGTTGTATGCCAGTGTCTGTTGCTCTATATCACCTACGGCATGTTATTAAACCTCTGGGTCCCTGCTAATCTGATGATAAATACTGCTATCTTGGTACCATTGTACTTCCACTATGAATGAACTTGGAACTTATTTCATTTATTTAAGAAGGATATTTACTTTTTGAAAGTGAACTACGTGCTCATATTTTTTGCCACTTTTCTAATTGCCATTAGACTTTTGAAGCTGATTTGTGGAAACTCTGTGTATTAAATGAGACATAAACCTTTATGACATGGTTGTGTTTTTCTTCCAGTTTTTCATGTGTTCACTTTGCTTGGTGAATCTTGCCATGCAGTTATTTGCTATGTAGGTAGTTAAGTGGATAACCGTTTAAAAATCTGAGGACTTTTAAAATTATGATTAGAAAGGACTTCCCCCTCTGAGATGATGGTGAATTCTCCAAAGATGTCTAGTACTTTCGTAGTCTTCCCCACCCCCATTTAGAAACACATCTCCATACACCAGCAAAAAGCCCCTGCACATCCTAAAGGTGGCATTTGTATAAATATGGAAAGGAAAAAGGAAGCTTCTCTGGCATAGACACAACTGAGGCAGACCTTCCCTCTTGGCTCTGAGGGGTTTCTCCTTGAATCCACCCTCTGAGGTCATCTGGTCCTGCCCCTGCTTTCCTCACCTACAGCTCTTGAAACTGAAGGAAGCTGAAGTTGACAAATGTGTTGTATAGGTTATAATTGGGGATAATGTCTCCCCCCTGCCCACAGATATTACTAAAATGAGAATGTAATATTAGTTTGTGCAGTGCTGTAGAAAGCAATTGGAGGCACATACACTGTGGAATAGATCTGATATCATTAACTTTAAGGTTAAATGCCTTCTCAGTGAGTTACCTGCACCAGTAAATTAAATCAAACATTTAATGTTAGCTATGCGGGTTACTTCATTTATGAAGGTTAAATAGCTGAATTTCAATATAATTTTTTAGCTTTGAGATGGCGAAGATCTGGAAAGAATTCCTGTTGTATATATACTTCTAAATTGCTTAAGCAAAGTGTCTATGCATATTAATATCTTATTTTCTCACCTTTTCAATGTGGTAATGAAATGCCTGCAGGGGGCAAGTAATATAAATTAGCTACTTATTTGACTAGTTAAAAGACCACAAAACAAACAGACAAAAATGATCACCCTTCTTTGTAATAAGTAACACAATGGATAAAGGAAATCCTAAATACTGATTGCACAAAGAATGCCAAAAAGATTAAAAAAATTCTTCCCCAAGTTAAGAGGTTTTTCAGAGCTTCAGATATTTTAATTTTATCAATGTTAAAAATATACATTAAGGCTGCACATGCATGCTCAGCCACTTCAGTTGTGTCTGACTCTTTTGCGACCCCATGGACTGTAGCCCGCCAGGCTCCTCTGTCCATGGGATTCTCCAGGCAAGAATACTGGAGTGGGTTGCCATTTCCTTCTCCGGGGTCTTCCCGATTCAGGGATCAAACCCGTGTCTCCTGCATTGCAGGCAGATTCTATATCCACTGAACCACCTGGGAAGCCATAATAGTGCATGTGTGTATGCGTGCTAAGTCGCTTCAGTCATTTCTGAGGACTCTTTGTGACCCCATGGACTATAGTCTACCAGGCCCCTCTTTCCAAGGGATTATCCAGGCAAGAATACTGGAGTGGACTGCCATTTCCTTCTCCAGGGGATATTCCATACCTAAATTAAGACTCATGAGGTCATTCCAGATAACTTTCCAGACTCTAAATTCAATGACAAATGTTCTTATAAAAAGAGAGGAGACAGGAAAAAAAAACCACAGAAGGCCATGTGAAGCCAGAGGCAGAAACTGGAGTCAAGCTGCTATGAATGAACAAATATTGGAGGCACCAGAACTTGGAAGAGATTAGAAAAGATTCTCCCCTAGAGCCTTCTGAGGAAGTGTGACCCCGATAGCCTTTATTAAACATATGATACACTGCTGTCCAAAGTTACCATTTTTATTATAGCAGAATTACACTTTTCTCAGACCCCTCAATGCAATGCAGAGACCCCTTTCTGGCAAAGATATCTAGTGCAATAAGAAAAAAAAATGTCATCACAGGCTGCCAAAAAAGTCCATCTGTGCGGACTCTCTGAGTGAAATGCCAGTGGATTAATGAGAATGCTTGTACAAGGAGGGTAATTTCAGTAGTCTTTAGCTGAAGAAGGACCTCTCTTTACTGTGGGGTACTTGTAAGCTCTTCCAGACTAATAGGAGTAGATGTATTCATTGGTTTTAATAATTGATTATTTTTTAAAAAAGAAACTCAGGGAAGTAAGATAACAGGAAATGATGTCCACAGCTTTGGAGAGGCTGGACTTTCTTCCAGGTCAATGAGGATAGATCATCATTCCAGCATCCAAATAATGAGACACAGGAGGGTGAGGAGCCAGAGCAGAAGCCTCTGTAATAGTTCTGGGGGCAGTGACGGGCTGGGACCAGGGTGCTGACAGTGGGAAAAAAGACATACATTTGGGTACCAGGGAGCAGGCCTGGGGCCTTGCTGAGGTTCCTGGACTGGGTGTGAGAAAGAGTGAGAATGTGCCATTTATGGCTTATTCAACAGAGTCACACACTCACACAAACCCAGCATCCAGCAGTTGGAAAATAATGACTTACAATTCTTGGCGAGCACTGTATTGAAGCCAGGAAGTGTAAGTACAGTATCAATTATTTATTAACCACAAGAATTGGCTTCATAGTGTGATATTGTACCCTGTGATTTTTATCCATGACCATGGGGTCTGCATTTTGGAGAGATTCACAAAGTGTCATGGACTTCAAAGCCCAAGGTTTTCTTGGAGGTTTGTAGAAGAGCTGTAGAAGGTGGGAAGGGAAAAAGTGTGCAATGTTTCCTGCTGTGGAAATGTCACAGAATGAATATTAATCTGACTTAATATTGCATGGAATCAATTTTTCCTGTAAAAGCTAAAATTACTTGTAGGAAAACTTAGTATCACATATAAAACACACATAATCTTGTTCCCTGTATCTCTTGCACATGGTTTCCAGACTGGGATCTTGAATTTCCTGAGACTTCATGGTGTGTTTTTCCTTTACTGCCTAGCCTCTTGGGGGTGAGTGAAGCATGAATTCCTGTCGTTTGACCTCCTCCAAGGAAAAGTCATAAAATGCCAAGTTATAACCCCTGCAAGGTTCAACTCAAGTCTTTAAAAGTAATAGCCAAAAGCAGGAATGTATTGTTAAAAAAGAAGAAATGAAACAGAATGAAATCTCTGAATTGACTGCATTAAAATGGAATCTCTCTTTCATGGCTCTTTTCAGATTCAATGGTTAATCAACTATTAACATTTTCTAGTTATTTTATTTTATGCGTGTACTTTACTGCCACATGTTTTAGAATTATAAAATAAGCATATAAATAACTTCTAATGTGAGCAAAAACCTTTTTATTAGATTAGCTGATGACAGAAACAAGTTTTCTTAAAAGGGCAAAGGAGTTACTTGAATTTTATGTGACTTAATCAGCCAGATTTCTGGATGTGATTTTTTAAAGATGCTTTATCATTATTCTGGCTGAATTTAACTCCTAATTCCTACTTGCACACATGGAACTAAGAGCAATAGGTCTCTTTTTGATATGGAGAGATAAAAATTCTCTTCTTTTCCTCTTTCCTGTTTCCTTCCTTAGGAAATTTAAAGCTTATCAATGGCAAAATGAGTACTAGATATTTTTCTAGTTTAGATATAGGAAAGAAATTTAGATGTGGCATAAACATATATTAGTTGAGGCCATATAAATGGTCCCTTGTTAGTGTTTTGCCTTCTGGCACACCTGAATTTTCATAATTTATGTTGGATCTGCTAGGCTGAGTGCCACGTTTCACAGGCATTCAGTGCTGGCCAGTACAATGTGCATATGCAGTGGACCAGCTTGTTTTGGTGCCACGTTCCCTTCTCAGAGAAGCAGTCCTTATCCTCCTGCTCATAGACATTGACCACAACAAGCATCTTGATATCATGCAGTCATTTTCCTTTGCAAAAGTAGCTCAGGGCAGTAATGAATAGCAAGCCAGAGTGGTTAAATCAGATTTGCTCTTAGAGACAAAAACAAGCCTGTAGGAAACAACATGGGTGTGTGTGTGTGTGTGTGTGTGTGTGTGTGTGTGTGTGTGTGTGTGTGTGTGTGTAAGCAGGGGTGGAGAGAGAGAGAGAGAGATGTTTTGCATTCTGATTTTTTTGCCCCAGATCTTAGATCTAGTTCTTCATGAGGCTCAGTTACACTTGTGGTGGTGTTGTTCAGTTGCTAAGTTGTCCCTGACTATTTGCAACCCCATGGACTGCAGCACGCCCGGCTCCTCTGTCCTCCACTATCTCTTGGAGTTTGCTCAAGTTCATGACCCTTGAGTAGGTGATGCTTCTTAAAAAAATTGCTCCTTTGTGACTGAACTCATTTGAGTGGATTTCTGTATTTTACAACCAAAAGCAGCTTGACTAAGACACCAGGAATGGTGGCAGAGTGGTTTGCATCCCTCTTCTTGGCATTCCTCCTTCTTATTAAGTCAAGTCAGACATAAAACAGTAAGAAGACTGATTGCTGTAGTATTTCAATGTTATACAAAGATGTTCTAGTACTGACCAAAACTCTCCCACTAAGCTTGAGTCATGATTCTCTGAGCCCTCAAGAGATGAGGCCATGAACTTGGGCTTTGTCCTTAGATGATTTAATTTAGGTTCATCAAGAATCTTGTTAAATCAGATTATCAAAAATTCCTCACCCTCTGTATGTGATAAAACCCCTTATTCCCCATCCTGGATACTTCATCACTCTGCTCTACCTTCAATCAGAAAGCTGAGTCAATCTAGTAAGAATCTCTCGAGCCTAGGTATTTCCTCTCTTGATAACTTTCCATCCACTGACCCTACATTGTTCCTTGGATAAGTCTTCTCTTGTTCTTATTCCATTCAGAGTTGAGCCCAATTTCTCTCTGTTAGGGAATCATTGATCAAAACTGTCCGCCTTGCCCAGGCATAAAGATAATTACTTGCATGAATTGTCTCCCAACAGAAAGTCTTGATCAGGAACATGCTGCTGCTGCCAAAAACTAACTGGGAGAAATTGGGAGGGGCCCAAAGAAGGGATGAGACAGGCCATAATATGTCCTGCCACTTTCTCAGAAACCCTCACAGGTGGAGACTATCTTGACTGAGAGATGTGTGCTTTGCCAGGAAGGCTCTTGGGTCAGAACAAATCTGAGCACAGGCAAGATGATTGGCCAGAGGCAACCTGGAAAACCAACCCCGTTATCATAACACCTGAGGCTGCGAGTCATGTGGCAAGCAGTTGTCCTGGGTTCCTTTACCCTGCTACTCTCCTCCTAGGCTCCCAGTAAAATCGTTTGCTTTGTCAGTATGCGTGTCTCCTCGGACAGTTCTTTTCTGAGTGTTAGACAAGAGCCCATTCTTGGGTCCTAGAAGTGGTTCCCTTCTGGTAACATCCCCTTACTGCAGGACTACCATTGCAGGATCCTCTTAGCTTCCCTTGTGGCTCAGCTGGTAAAGAATCCGCCTGCAACGTGGCTAGACCTGAGTTCAATCCCTGGGTTGGGAAGATCCCCTGGAGAAGAGAATGGCTACCCACTCCAGTATTTTGGCCCGGAGAATTCCATGGACTGTATAGTCCATGGGGTCGCAAAGAGTCAGACATGACTGAGCAACTTTCACTTGCAATAAAGTTTTCCTTGCTGTTTTTTTTAAATAAGTATCTAAATACATATATTTAAAACTATATACCTACATGGAATGTGCTCATCTTAAGCTTCATGAAGTCTTTTAAAGAAATGAGGTTCCAACAAATTTCTGAGAAGGAGTGCTTGACCCTTTGAGAAAAAGGCTTCATATTCTTTAATGTTATTTAAGAAGGGAAGACGCATTCAATGTTGAAGCATAGGTGAGATGGCAAAGCAGGAAATCGATAGGGCCCACATGGGGTCTCATTGATAAGATGGCTCATTATTTGGACCTTGCAAACGAAGAATAAAATCACCATGATCTGTGAGACTGACCAAATTGCCCAAATGGCATCCTGTTATCTCACTGGCGCTTATCTTCTCAAAGCTGCAAGACCACCAGTTTCCAGACCTCCCACTACGTGACCATCCCTTCAGGGAATTTTTCATTGGTGGGGTATAAGAAGGACTCAGAAAGGGAGAACGCTGATTCTCCTTAAGAGCCAGTCACCCTCTCTTTCCCCTCTAATAAATTCCCTTTTTCTTGCCTAACTGCCCGGCTCGCTCTCTTTTTCTCTGCACTCGCCTTACAGAAATGATTAAAGAGGAGCGGTTGATGGCAAAGGTTAAGGATTTTATTATCACAACCTGATAAAAACTTGGTAACCTCTGAATTAATTTTGGAACAAAATGAGACTACATCAAAATGCCAATTGAGCATTTAGCACACTCTATCAATCTTTCCTGAGACTTTACTTTTCTGAGTAACCCAAATCAGGACTTGACGAGGCTAGGGCATGTGTCAGAAAATGCCTTAAGCAATGTGGTTTTCCTTCTCTTTTAGAGTGTGATATTAGGATCCATAACATTGTTTGGATGATATTTTGTGCCTATTATCCCCCCAAATGATGCTAAAGTGAATTCATTAATTTTTAATCTGAAAACACTTTAATTAATTCAGAATGTGAAAGGTTAGTTTGAAAATAAGGTATAATACAAAGAGGATGGCAGGCACCCTGGTGTGCAGCAGATTGGCTCTGATCTTTTGCAATCCAAGTGAGAGGCTGTTGTTCTGTTATGGATGAAAAGGCTCATTATCTCAAAGATAATTGCCCAGATGCCATACCAGTGAGGTCACACTAAACAGGGCTGTGGTTTCTGAACCAAATATTTGAGCTAATTAACAGTTAAAGGTGTAGGGAACCATTTTTAATGTGTTGTAGAGAACAACCAATAAATATTTCCTTTAACCAAAAGATTTAACCATTCCCGGAGACTGGAGGCAGCTACATCATGAATTTGCAATAACTTGGAAGAAAAGACTTTTTTTTTTTTCCATTTTAAATGTTCACTGCTCAAGTTTTGTTGGACATTTTTCCAAATGTGCAATACTTCTGTCAACTTTTAAAGAAAGTCATGCAGCATATGGGAAATAAAATTCATATTTTATGTCACGACAAAAAATTTTAACATTAAAAATGTTTCTCTGTCCTTGCTGCCTGCTAAGTCACTTCAGCCACATCAGACTGCTTGCAGCCCTGTGGGCTGCAGCCCACCAGGCTCCTCTGTCCACGGGATTCTCCAGGCAAGAATACTGGAGTTGTTGCCACGCTCTGCTCCAGGGGATTTTCCCAACCCAGGGATCGAACTAGCATCTCTTGTGTCTCCTGCATTGGCGGTGGGCTATTTACCACTAGTGACACCTGGGAAGCCTCTTTGCCCTTTGCTCAACATAAAGAGCAACATTCTCCTACCATCAGCAAAACAATTCCTGAGAAGATAACATTACTTCTTGATCTTTTCATTTGATGATCCCTACCATGATGATGATTAGATCTGGATGATGTAAACTGACATTAACACATCATTTGATGTATAGCTCTCTATCTCCAAAAACTTATACACCTGTGCCTTGGAGATTTCTGAGTTGCTCAGAACTTTCTGAGATGCTCTTCCCAGGATACAATCCTCAAATTTGGCTCGAATAAAATTTTCCATTTCTTTCTCAGATTGACTGATTAATTTTTCATTGACACATAAGAGGAAAGTTGTAAAATATCTTAATATCTTTAGGTTCTATTCTACATTTTTAAGCTAAGTCTTTATGTTACAAGGCTTATGAATATATTTGAAATGTTGAGGCCCTAGACATTGAAATTTTCTGGAAAATATGTTTGTATAAAACTGCAATTCAGTGGGTAAAAGTAGGGCTGGAAAAAAACATGTGAGAATCTGACCTCCTAGTCTGTCTCTGACTCTTCCAAGGAAATGCTATGCTTGCTTGGTTTTTTGAATTGCATCATCTCATAATGACTCTGCAGGTGGTGCTATCTGAATTGAAACTGAATTTTATAGTTAGTCACAAGGCCTTTTTCTATTAGAAAAACTATTAACACTTTCAAAACTAAGCAAGTTGAATGTAGATTGTGTGATTTGTATGTGATAAAGATCACGGCTGACCGTTTCCATAACTGTATGTGTAAATTTGTCCTATTCCAATTTTGCAAAAATTTCTGGAGTAGACAATTAAGAGCAGCAATCACTACAGTAAAAAGCCAAGTGTGAAATTTTCAGCATTTGCAGATAGACACAGGGAGGGAACATCTGCATAAGGTCTGGTATGGGATATGGAGTCAACTGGAACACAAGATGAGACAAATTAGCATCATAGAACTGGCACAGTGAAAGAAGCTTTTTATTCAAGCTGAGACTAACTTAATGCTTTATTGATTATTCCTCTGTGAGGTGGCTTAGAGCTTCAGTACTGGAATTGTAGATGATTTTGTTGTTTATTGACATAAGTGAATTATAAATAATTAAAAAAATATCTTGTGCTCGCTTCGGCAGCACATATACTAAAATTGGAACGATACAGAGAAGATTAGCATGGCCCCTGCACAAGGATGACACGCAAATTCGTGAAGCGTTCCATATTTAAAAAAAAAAAAAAAAAAAAATCTTGCATAGTTATCAATCACACTTGAGTTGTTTCTTGAAGAGATTGCTTGTAATTGACCCCCTTCTCTCCTTTTGGGTGACAACCCCCCTCTGCATGACACAGTGACACAGTGAGTGAGGATCAGTGGTCCATTTTCTTGGCCACAGAGATTGATTCAGGGATGTGCCAAGTTAGGTGGGTTTTTGGAAGAAAGTGATGAGGAATTATCCATTTCATCTCTTTCGTGGGATTACAAGCTTTTGCCTGCAGAGGTCTCTCCATCAATGTCACCTTTCACAAGGAGAAAGCCTGAGAGATGAGGCTGATGCCCAGGGTTAGGCTAGTCCAAGAGAATCTTAATACCTACAAAATTCCTGGCTCTAGTCCCAGAGGTCCTCATAGCTGCCCTGCTTTCCTGTAGTACTTTTCATTTGTGGCTATGAAAGGAGATATAGGATTTCGGACACATTGAGGCAGCAGATAGATGTCATCTCCATCTGCCCTGCCTCCCGCACAGGGTAAACAATTAGAGCTTTATTCCTCGTGGACTGAAATTCCAAGATGAGAATAGCAAGACAATTAAAGGAGGAGGCTGGTCCCTGCTTAAACTACATTTTCTCATTCTCAAAGTCAGGAGAGCTTCTTGACCACACATGCTCAGAAATGCTCCTTGGAGGTCAAAGGGGAGTGATGTCAAGAGATGTTCTACCCATATGCCTCTTCAGTAGAATCCATCTTGGCTAAGAGATGCGTGTGCATGTTAGGGGAAGCACACTGATTGAAACCGCCCACCCTGGCCAGGCACCATAGTAACCATTTGCATGAGTTGTTTTATGGCAGGAGATCCTGATAAGGAATACGGAACTAATAGGCCACCACCAGCTGGAAGAGTTCGGGAAAGATTGGAAGAGTTCGGGAAAGATCGAGAGGAGACACTACCTGTCCGTCCACTTCCCAGAATCCCTCTTGCTAGCATCCATCTTGGCTGAGCGATGCGTGCGCCACCAGGAAAGACTCTGAATTAGAATGATTGGCCAAAGACCACCCGGAAACTAATCCCATCACCATAAAACCCAAGACTGCGAGCCACGCGGCAGAGCAGTTCTCCTGGGTTCCCTTACCTACTGCTCTCCACCCGGGTGCCCTTTCCCAGTAAAATCTCTTGCTTTGTCAGCATGTGTCTCCTCAGACAATTCATTTCCGAGTGTTAGACAAGAGCCCAGTTTAGGGCCCTGGAAGGGGTCCCCCTTCCTGCAACAAATGGCGACCACGAAGGGACATCTTCTTCGCTGAGACTGACATCCTGACCACTCGGGGTACTCAAGGGCCAGCTTGCCTGCCAATGGACCAGACCCAGTGGCCGCAACTGGGACCCTTTTGTCCCTGGTCTCCTCCTGACGCGGACAACTGGCCAGAGTGCCCCGACCGGTAAGGAACAAGAGACTTTATTGACCTCCCTCCCCTTCCCTCTCTCTTTCCTCTCCTTAGTCCTTCCTATCCTTCCCGTTTTTCTAGTCCCCCGGTCCTGGACGCAAGAATCTGGTCGAAGGGCCTCAGCTTGAGCTGAGGATTGGAGACTGATCACCTCCTCTTGGCAGAGAACTCGAATTTTCTGGTCTGGTTTCTGGTAGGGCCGAGTTCCAGTCCTCCCTTTTCTGGAAGCCCAGGGAAAAGTCCCGTAACGCCTGGGTGTCTGCAGGTGGCAGGAGACGTCTGTAAGGCCACCCCTTTTGCCCCTCTTTCCCGCCTCCTCCCCCTTCTTTCAACCTGGCTTCCTTTCCTCCTTTTAAAATCTTTGAAGACATCTGAAGTTTTGTGTCTCTATAAAAGGTTTTCTGAGAGACTGTATTCTTGTATTTAAGAGAGTGTCTGATGAGGACTGCCAGGTTTATATGTGTGTGTTTTAACTCTGTTCTGTGTTGTGATTTGTGATGGCCATTTTGCTTTGTTTGGCTACCATTTAGACCTGCCACCATTTTGTTAGAGCTTGATTTTCTTTCCCTGTGCCTTGAGACCAGGGCTCTCAGGAACACTTATCTAGACCATCTCTAACTCCTGAGACTGAGGAAAAAAAAAAAAAAGCCTTTAAAAATGTTATTTATTTCAGCTTATTTTATAAACTAGTAAATTTTATATTATAATATCTAATTCATGGCCAAACTTAGAAAATAAAGTGAGATCTTACAGTGTGTCTGTCTAAATATGTCTTGGTATGTTTTTGTCTCTGGGTAATATTTTTTAGGTTAATTTGTAAATGAGCTCTATTTAATTGGCTTAAAGGTAAGTGCTTACAAATCAAATAATTCTAAATTAAACAATAAATTCCAGGTTCAGGTGAACTGAAAAATATTCAGTATTAAATACCTGATATTAATGTTTTTTGTTGACCTATCTAATATAGACATGTCTTAGAATAATTAACATCAAGTAAAATATTTTCATTGTGCCTAGGTTAAATATTATACCTATTACAAGTTTGTCAACAAAGAAATTACCTCGAGTAAAAAAACTTCTAAAAAATGTAAATGAGGTATGAGTTTATATATAAACTCTATTAAGAATAATTATTCTTTAAAAATATCTGTCTACAATAGTCTCCCCAAATTGGTGTAACTTAAATTTCTAAGGGTTGTGTTAAACTAAGTATTAAAGGTCTATTAAATAATTAGGTCATTTCCAAATGAAATAAGATTTTAAAACATTTACTACTAAACACTGATATCCTTTTACAAAAAAACTAAAGAGATTTGGGACTATAAATAAATAATGTTTGATGCCATCCTAAAATGTTTTAAAAAAGCAAGGGTTTTAAAAATTATCACTGGTGTTTATGCTCACCAATCTATAAAATGCTAATATAAAAGTTAGCTCTTGGTTGCTAAAAAAAAGCAGGAAGTGTGCTTTCAGTAAAAAAAAAGTATAAAAAAATACTAAAAAGAGTTATGCATGATCAGGATTTTGTAAAATTGGATTATAGTTAGTTAAATAAATAGATTTTGTTAAAAATGACACGGTCATAAGAAAACTGGTTAGAGCCAATTAGGTCCAAGATGGCAGAGCTGACTTTCACTAGACCTTGAGCCTTGGTATTTGCGCCCATTGTGACATACCTACAAGCTAAATGATACACCCATCAACATTGACTGAATCTGACCAAATGTTCTAAAGCTTTTAATTGATCTTTTCGATAAAACTTCCTGAATCGAATTCTTTTGAAGTTTCTTTGACATCTAGCTAACTTTGGGGTGTTTCAGAGGGCCCCTGAAACATCCCAAAGAGAGATATTAAACTGTTTATTTGGTTGGTTAAATTACATGAAAAAGATTATCAAACGAGTAATAAATCCACTCATGTTATAATGTATAAAAAGTTACTAATACAGATATCCTAGAAATTATATAGAGTTTTTAACATTTTGATATGTCTTGGTATTCTGATAAAAAACCTGATGACTTCACAAAAGTTAACAAAGGACTAAATGAACCAGTGAATATGCTTATAACTTTTATGGTTTCTATCTGAAAAATTACAGGTTTAAATCGTGTGTTTTCTGGAAATAAAAAAAAAACCTTCCTCTTAAACTAATTATAAAAATAATTTGGTAAAATTACACGTTATAAACAGAACAATTATATTTTCTCTCTATCTGACTCCTCCAGAAATTTAAAACTCTTAAGTTTCCAGTAAGTTTATCAAATGAGCTAAAAAGGTTATCTCACTAACAGGTACAGAAATCTCAAGGAATTTTTGAGACCTTAAAAAAAAAGAGTTCACCTAGATTTGTTAGGCAAAATCTGTGATAAGTCTTTGGTGTGAGTTTCCCAGTCCTGTTTTATATTAAAAAGTTCAGTCTGAGATCCTATAAGTGTTTCAGCAAAATAAAAAGTCTATGATCAGTTCTGTTATGTGATATTAATGTAAAAGTTTGTTTCTGAAGCTTATCTCAGTAATCTATCTTTGGATGAAGATGGGATGCCTCATGACCTGCAACCAGGACTGGAAAAAGACATAATTTAAGGGACTGTCTCCAACCTGGATGGAAAGACTTTTTATCAGGTACTCTTAACTAGCTCAGGCACAATGAAACTGAAGGGAAATTAACTCTTAGATTAATTCCCACTTCCAAAGGCCCCTACACTAGATTGGTCTATAAAAAAGACAGCTGACCTGATCTCACCTTAAAATGATGCTCAAACAAGAAAAACTACAGTACATCAGGATGAGAAGACAACGACATCAGAGGTAGACAGCTTGTCCAAGATACTGGACCTGATTCATATGATCATTTATAGTGTTCTCTTGACTTCTTAGACCTTTGTATATAAATCAAATGCTTTCCTATCATAGGCCTGATACTATGCTAGTTTTAAAAATCAATCCAATTGTTGGGTTTGAGGCCAACTATCTGTCTAGCTCTGGGTTACCTTGGTAAATTTCTCTACTACAAGACTCTAACTGGTTGGCCCTGAGGAAATTTACTTAAAAAAATTATAGTCATATTCAGGTTACTATAAAACTACCAGACAGAATCCCCTCACCGGGCCAATTAATAATGCCTACTCTGACTCTGGCTATAAATTTGAGCATTTTTCTATTCCTCAAGCTCAATCAGAGCAACAAAAAAAGTTTTAACAACAACAAAAAAAAAATCTCCCACAATTATGAGATAGATTTATATAGATAACACTAAGCTATGGTAATTTAGGTTTAAAGTCTCCTCTGTGTTAAAAACAATTAAATCATACTAAGGATAATCAGTCTAGTAACACTAAAAAACTAGGCTATGTGCCTTATAGATGGTGGTGCCAATGTATAATTTCCCTGAAAAATAAAGATTCGTACAGAGTAGACTAAGTCAGACGACCTGGGATATACTGGGCTACATCTAATGAAAGCTCTTAGGTCTCACTTGTGACTTTACTAATACTGCTGGCTACGTTCTTTGTATTTCACCTGTTTTACAAAATTGCTATTTCTTACAGTGCCAAATGTGTGACTGAGGCCTCTGACAGAATAATATATAGTTCCTTATAAAATCGGTGATGATGACAGTATAACTCTAGATATAAAAAAAAGCAACAAGAGAAAATGTTTTCCTGGACCAAGAGGCTAGTAAGACAGGTGGTCCAGAAAATTTTAGATACTGTTTTATGGCCTAATCCAGTAACAGCACATCAAGAGGCCAGTCGACAAAATCTTTGCCAAACCTGAGAATGGACATTCTCAGTACCATGGGATAAAATGGTCATAAAATGCCCCCCTCAAAGTCGTGGTCAAGTTTGTGAGCAAAAAAGGGCTTTGCCAACTAAAGATTGACACTTGCCATCTACATCTACAGAGATTATATCATGGCCACTCCAACTGCTGACTTTCAACGGCCCTGAAAGGAGTTCAGGGTAAAGATCAAAAATGAGGTGTTCCGTGCTCTGGAAAAAACTGGCAGAACAGGCCTTCAGATAGTTAGATCTTTTCAAGAGATTTTATGAGTCCCAATTCTTGCATCTTCTCATACCTAGAAAAACACTGACATCATTAATGGTGCCATCTGCTTTGGCTATTAAAAAAAAAATTTTACAATTAAAAGTCAAAATAAAATACTCAGTTATGGTTCAGACATCCTGAGAAATAACCAGGTGTTACTATGGGTGTAATTTCAGATTAGACATTGTATTGCTAAACACTTGAGTTTTCTGAGTCGTGTCAGGCTTAGATGCCACCATTCTCAAAACAATGTCTGCTGGAAGCTAGTAACTTCTACCTTACTTTTTATAAAACTAGGCAACTGGCCACCTGGCTACAAGTCTCCCTGAAGTGCCAGGTCCAGACTGGATTTCAGGTCTATTCTTCTAAAAAAAAAGAAATTTACTTTGTCTATTAAAACTCCAGTTATCCCTTCTCCAGCTACTACTAACTGGGTATGTTACAACAAAATGGCAGACCAAGGGATTGAGATTTTAATCATACAAGGCTCAGATCTAAGACTTGAAACTCAGAAATACTTCCAATTCAGTGTCTCTTCTACAAGCTGAGGCAGTCCTATGCCCCATTTCGACAAAAAGTTATCACGGTCATAGTTGCCCTGTTCCCTAAATAAAACTAAACAAGACTCTGCAGGGTGGCGACTCTGGAGTACAGATCTGCTGTACTGTAAAATATAGGCTTTATTCAGCCTCCTTGACCTTCCCTGAGTTCCAAAGTGTAGATTCAAACAATTGCCAATCAGAAAAAAAAAAAAAAAAAATACAAAAACAGAGGAAAAACAACCAAATGGTGGTACAGCCTTGAGACGGGTCCTGGTTCCTACTCAAAAAAAAAAAAAAAAAAAGCATAACAATGTCTTTTGAGTTCTTCTACAGAACTAGAGCCCCCACCCAGGTGAAAGATGGTAACTTCAGACTAAACATAAGATTCTTAGAACACAGCTCTGTTGCTTGACCACCAGCCAATCATCCCAGCAGTGCCTCCTGTTTCTGGGGACCAGTGATGACCATCCTTTTAGGTCTGTTTGGCCCCTGTCTATTTTACCTCTGAGAGGCGCTGACAGTTCCAAACTAAGTGGGTGTTATTACAAGAGTAAAAGCTGGTTTCAGATATAAAACACCCCAACTTAGGTCAGGTATAGAGAGACTTCTGCTCTGCTAGGCAGGCCTACGCCCAGGCACAGCAAGAAAAAGTTACAGAAAAAAGAGACCTCCACCCCAATTCCCAAGAAGCATCTTGAGTATAAAGTCTCTCAGGGGGGAGTTGTTAGGGGAAGCACACTGATTAAAACCGCCCACCCTGGCCAGGCACCATAGTAACCATTTGCATGAGTTGTTTTATGGCAGGAGATCCTGATAAGGAATACGGAACTAATAGGCCACCACCAGCTGGAAGAGTTCGGGAAAGATCGGAAGAGTTCGGGAAAGATCGAGAGGAGACACTACCTGTCCGTCCACTTCCCAGAATCCCTCTTGCTAGCATCCATCTTGGCTAAGCGATGCGTGCGCCACCAAGAAAGACTCTAAATTAGAATGATTGGCCAAAGACCACCTGGAAACTAATCCCATCACCATAAAACCCAAGACTGCGAGCCACGCGGCAGAGCAGTTCTCCTGGGTTCCCTTACCTACTGCTCTCCACCCGGGTGCCCTTTCCCAGTAAAATCTCTTGCTTTGTCAGCATGTGTCTCCTCAGACAATTCATTTCCGAGCGTTAGACAAGAGCCCAGTTTAGGGCCCTGGAAGGGGTCCCCCTTCCTGCAACATGCACATATGGGAGGATCTTGAGATTTACCAAATGTGAACTGTGAACCTGGCAAATTAAAATGATTGGGCAAAGGAAACCCAGAAGAAATGCCCCATATAAATGATTTAAACTGCCATAAAGGTGCAACTCTTTATGAGTCCACCTATGTGTCTATCCACATGTACTGTACTCTTTTTCCTCTTCATAAATACTCTACTTACTTCACTACTTTCTGTCTTTGTGGAAATTCTTTTCTGCAAAGTCAGAGGGCCTGGGACCTTGTCACTGACCACTGGTCTAGTGTCTAGAATTTGGTGCTCTCATCGCCGTGACCCAGCCTAAGTCTCTGGCTAGGAACCCAAGTCCTGCTTAAAGCAGTTACAGGCTGAGGTCACCTGAGACCAACATTACCCTAAAGTACGGCACATTGATGTAGCGATCTATGCTGAAGTCACAGGTGTGGAGTCCTGTACCAAGGTCACATGACAAAAATCTCTGAAACTGACCAAGCCTCACAGCAACTGATACCATGAGCTTCTGGATCTAAACTGGCCAGTTTCCTGACCCCACATTAGGTAAAATACCTATCTTATTACCCATCCTATTGCATCTTAGCCAATTACCCATGACACCATTCCAGTAGGAATTTTCTTTTTCTTGAGGTTATAAAAATTGGCTACTAGCCCACTAAAGGCATCAGCTCTCTGTTGAGTGGCCCACTGATCAAACAGCATCTCCCACTCTGATAAACTTTATTCTCTTTTATTTTTTCATCCTGCCTCATGTCTGGAAATTCTTTTCTAATCCCCACACAGACCACGACAATTGGCCTATTGACTGTTTCAAGCTCAAAGAGTTTGGGCAATGGCAGGTACAGGAAGGACTTTCTGACATTTCCCTGAGTTTATGAGAGGTCCCCTGCCTATGCTTGGAGGAAAGGAGCACCTTTATCCCTGAAGAAGGGAAGGAGCTTACAGAGGGATTAAAGCCAAACAGGACCCTGTGGGGTCCTCTGGAGCACTAAGGCTTTTCTGGGTCCCCAGTTTCTTCTTTGCAGGACAAAGGCTTTAGCCTCTTAGATCTTCCTGAATACCAAACAGCAGACTGAAGCTGTTACTAATCAGGGGAGTAAGGGAACGCAGAAACAAACGAAAAGCAACCAGGAAACTATAATACAGCCATTAAAGCAGGATTCTGGTTCCTTCTCAAAGAATATACATAAGGATATCTTTGAGTTCTGCAGGAACTGAGGCCCCCACCCTGGTAGAGGATGTTAACTTAAGCTAAGCTCAACATTCCTGGATCACCACCCTGCTACCTCACCACCAACCAATCAGAAGAAAATCATACATGCTGCAGCCCTCACCCCAAAGTTGCCTATAAAATCTTTCCCCCCAAAACCATTGGGGAGTTTGGGATTTTTGAGCATGAGCCACACATTCTCCTTACATAGCTCTGCAATAAAACCTTTCTCTGGTCCAAACTCTGATGTTCTAGTTTGTTTGGCCTCACCCTGCATTTTTATGTTCAGTAACAGGATCTGAACCAACAGGCCATGCTAACTTTTCCCCAGTTTATTATACTCAGCTCAGTTTTACTCTACCATGGAAAGATATTCCATGACTTTTTATCAAGCCTAGCATAAAACACTCAGGTTTAACTGTTTCTTCATGTCTTCACCTCTTTTTGAAGACACCTATAAACATCTACTTCTGCTTTATTGACTATGCTAAAGCCTTTGACTGTATGGATCACAACAAACTGTGGAAAATTCTTAAAGCAATGGGAATACCAGACCACCTGACCTGCCTTCTGCAAAACCTGTATGCAGGTCAAGAAGCAACAGTTAGAACCGAACATGGAACAACAGACTGGTTCCAAATTGGGAAAGGAATTTGTCAAGACTGTATATTGTCACCCTGCTTGTTTAGCTTATGCAGAGTACATCGTGGGAAAAGCTGGGCTGAATGAAGAACAAGCTGGAATCAGATTGCTGGGAGAAATATCTTAGATATGTAGATGACACCACCCTTATGGCAGAAAGCAAAGAGGAACAAAGAAGCCTCTTGATGAAAGTGAAACAGGAGAGTTAAAAAGCTGGCTTAAAATTCAGCATTCAAAAACGAAGATCATGGCATTCATTCCCATCCCTTCATGGCAAATAGATGGGGAAACAATGGAAGCAGTGACAGACTTTACTTTCTTGGGCTCCAAAAGACTGCAGAGGGTGACTACAGCCATGAAATTAAAAGATGTTTGCTCCTTGGAAAGCTGTGACAAATCTAGACCGCATATTAAAGAGCAGAGACATTACTTTGCCAACAAAGGTCAGACTAGTCAAAGCTATGGTTTTCCAGTAGTCATGTATGGATGTGAGAGTTGGACCATAATGAAAGCTGAGAATGGAAGAACTGATGCTTTTGAACTGTGGTATTGGAGAAGACTCTTGAGAGTCCCTTGGACTGCAAGATCAAACCAGTCAATCCTGAAGGAAATCAGTCCTGAATATACCTTTGAAGGACTGATGCCGAAGTTGCAATATTTTGGCCACCTCATGGGAAGAGCTGACTCATTAGAAAATGCCCTGATGCTGGGAAAGATTGAAGACAGGAGGAGAAGGGGATGACAGAGGATGAGACGGTTGGATGGCATCAGTGACACGATGGTCATGAGTTTGCGCAAGCTCTGGGAGTGGGTAATGGATAGGGAAGCCTGGCATGCTGTAGTCCATGGGATCGGAGAGAGTCGGACATGACTGAGTGACTGAATTGACTGATAAACAGGGAAAAGCAAAACCTGACTCTATGACGGATGTTTGCTTTACTCTGATCTCTGATTTTCATCGCTTTTGTTACTTTAATCACTGAAAGGATACCGTTTATAGTTGTGAGCATACATAATGGCCTGCCTCAGGGAAACCTATCCCTCTGCCTAAATGTTAAAGTGACTTTGTTCAGCTCACAGGGAGACATTCTGACCTTGCTCACCTGTGAATGGTTGCAGACAAGAAGAATCAAGCATATCTCCTCCCTGATACTGACCAGGACAGGAGATATTTTGCAAGATTTATGGCTTTTTAATTTTCTTCCTCACCTCCCCTCCTCTCTGTTCTATAAAGGAAAATGGGATCCAGACCTTGATAACATGGCATTCCAGGATACTAGCCCACCATCTTCTTGGATGCTTGGCTTTCTGAATAAATTTACTATTCCTTGTCTCAACATCTTGTCTCACAATTATTGGCCCGTCATGTGTTGAACAGACCAAACTTGGGTTTGGTAACACTCCCATGTCATGTAAAACTTATACTAAATAAATTTGTATTATTTTCTGTTACATTAAATAAATTTGTGTAGTGTTAATTAGGCTTCCCAGGTGGTGCTAGTGGTAAAGAACCCTCCTGCCAATGCAGGAGACACAGGAGATGCTGTTCGATCTCTGGGTTGAGAAGATCCCTGGAGGAGGGCATGGCAACCCACTCCAGTATCCTTGCCTGGAGAACCTCATGAACAGAGGAGCCTGGAGGGCTATGGTCCATAGGGTTGCAAAAAGTCAGACATGACTAAAGTGACTTAGTCATGCATACACACATAAATGCATACTGTTAATCTATTATAGGATTCCCAGTAGAGAACTAAAAAAAAATAGTGGAAAAAATATTTTCCTCCCACAGAGAGCTTTGCGATACTTCTTTTTAAGTGGGTTTGTCTTGGCTTCTGTTAATGGCCATATACTAAGGCAAATCATCCAATATCATCACTGAAGAGATAGGACCTGTTGAGGGGAAGCAAAATATACCACCCTAAATAGTGCCATGTTGGCATGTGGACTGTTATTGAGCTGAAGGCAATCAAGACCCAGAAGACTCAGGAAAACTTAGCTGCCTGAAAGAATTTAGACAGTGTGCCTATTACTAGAAAGAGAGCCATTGCCAGAGATAACTTCTTATTTCAGAAAGACTTACCTGTGTGGCAGGACACAGATTGGTTTACCAAACATTTGCTCTTCTCACATTCCTCTGTTTTTCTTCCTTCTTTTGAAGCCCCAGGACCCTGTCCCCCTTTTTCCTTGGCTCAGGATGGTACATACACCTTAGTTGCTGATTACCACTGAATTTCATGGTTTTGTGGGACTCTCATACATACATAGTTAAATTTATTTTTTGGCTGTTAATTTGTCTGCTGTCTATTAAAATATCAGACCAGCCAGAGATCCTAGAAGGGAAGAAGAGAAATGTTTTCTTCTCCAACACTATACAGGGGAATCCCTCAGCTTGTTGCTACTTTTCTGCATCTGGAAACTCCCTTGCTTTCTTCTCTCTTGAGTCAGAGGAGGAAGTTGTGGAGCCCGATACCAAGGTCACAGAGGCAGAACCTTGTACCAAGGTCACAGGACCAAAAATCTCTGGAACTGACCAAGCCCCATAACAGCTCTTACCATGGGCCTCCTGATCTGAACTGGCCTGTCTGCCAACTCCAATTCAATAAAATACCCATCCTATTTTCCACCCTATTGCATCCTAACCAATCACCTGATACCACCCTTCCAGCAGGAATTTTCTTTGTCTTGAGGCTATAAAAATTGGTTACTTTAGCCTGCTAAAGGCATCAGTTCTCCCTTGAGCTGGCCCACTGTTCTAACAGTGTCTCCCACTCTAATAAACTCTTTTCTCCTGTCATTCTGCCTCATGTCTGGAAATTTTTCCAACCTGCACACAGACCACAAGAGAAGTGTCTGTTCCATACATGACAGCCTCTGTCCTGTGTCAGGACCTTCTCGTGCTTTTTCTTCTGCCCAGAGAACTCTTTTCCACCCAACTTCCCTTCATTGTCAGCTCCCCAGTAAGTCTGAACCACTGAATTCAGGAGCTTCCTCCCCATATTATCCTCTTACAACTTATGGTTTCATTTCTACCGCAGTCATCTCAGTTATGTTTGTGTTATCATTTATTAGCTAACATTTTGTCAATCTCCCCTACTATAGTGGAAACTATGAGAGCAGGGACCATGATTTACGTTATTCTAGCACCTAGCTCGTTTTTAGTGCATTGACTAAATTAACAAGTGAAAAAACAAACTTTTTCTCTTACTAATGAAAATTACCTAATCTGAGTGGACTTCTACCATCAGTTATAATCACTCTTCTATTCCTTAAAATGGGCAAATTGGAGAAAAAGTACTCATAGGGTTGATTTCATTTGGTTGACTATCAAGTTCCCTTTGACTCCGATCCCTGAAAACAGATCTTTGAAATTTTCCAGTTGCCAGGCATTCATTTGCCTGGGGGAGGAGGAGTTGTTCCCTCCTCAGCACCAAGCAACATCCTGGTTAATTGAAGACAAGCCTGGTGGTCCTGCCCTTTGCCAGTGACTTAGGAACGAGTTTGGGGAGGGCTGTTAGAATGCTCTGCGGAAGTTTCCATCTCTCTTAAGAAAAGAGGTCCAAGGTGTTAAAAATGATTAAAGAAGCTATTTTAGAAATACAAACCAACTTTATTTAGTACTTCATGAAGTGAGCAGTCTCCATTTAGAGAGTTGCAAAATGGGGTGGAGAGCAGGAGGCTTTTATAAAAAGAAGGAAGAGAAAAATAGAAAATATCTGATTGGCTGGGGTCACATAGTTGACCTTGCTCGGGGTAAGAAGGAACAGGAAATAAGGATAGAGCTGGTTTAGTGTTTGGGGATTGGCTGACTGGATATACCACATTTCTGGTCAAGTGAACCATACACAAAAATTCTCTAAGTCTTGGTTTGTCAATGTGGTTCCCTGGGAGGGAGTGGCTCCATCTTGGACCTGTAAAGTCACCCCAGCAAAGGAAAGAAACTACTCTTTTATGGATTTGAAGGTTGTTGACTAAGTATATGATGTATAGATCTTCTGGAGTCATTTTGGGGCCTCAAGATGGACAACCAACATGCTGAGGGTGGCAGAGGGGAAATAGGAAAAGAGTCACAGAAAAGCCCATCCACAAAAACACCCTGCCTCCAATTTCTTGTTACATGAAGTGTAAGATTTATTTACATCTAAAAGAATTTTAATAGGTCTCCTGTTACTTCAAGCCCATACTGTTACTCTTACAGAATGGTTTCTTAATAAGGGACATTTATAGTAATAGAATTATAAATTTCTATTTTGTTAGAAAAAGAGTAGCAATTTAAGCTTTAACCAATTATCAGATACTGAGGAGATATTTAGTTACTTTTGATTGGATTGAGAAAAATACCCTCAGATGCTGATGGGTATGGAAAGTTTTGATTACTTTTACAGACAAGGTGTATTAGAAAGAATTTTCAACAAAGCAATGCAATTTAAGATAATGCTTTCCCCCCCACCTATTCCATTTAGTAATACAAAATGAATGCCTACTTCAGGAACACTGGAGAATTGAAATGACTGCCGTTATAGTTCTAGACTGGAAATATCTTCAAGGAAGAAAAATTTTTTTTTAACAATTATGTCTAATTATACTTAGGGAATAAAGAGGTTCTTAGTATTTATGAATCAATAAATGTTCTATTTTCCAACTATGTTTTCTTTCTCACAGGCTTATTGAATAGAAACAAGAAATCTATTATTAACTTTAAAAACTTTCAAAATTTTTAATTAAAAAGTCTTCCCATATAAAAAACTTTCAAACAACATCACAGTCTGAACAATGGCAAATCAACACACAGAGATGGTAAGTCTTTCTCTCTGTTTAGAATATAGTCTCCTTCTCCAGTGGCAATAATTCATGTTCATTTTTCCACCTCAAATCTCATGAATAGCTTAGATGGATGATGGAGCAGATTATGTCACATATTCAGCTCAGTTCAGTTCTGTTGCTCAGTCATGTCCGACTCTTTGTGACCCCATGAATCCCAGCACGCCAGGCCTCCCTGTCCATCACCAACTCCCAGAGTTTACTCAAACTCATGCCCATTGAGTCGGTGATGCCATCCAACCATCTCATCCTCTGTCATCCCCTTCTCCTCCTGCCCCCAACGCCCTCCCAGCATCAGGGTCTTTTCCAATGAGTCAACTCTTCTCACGAGGTGGCCAAAGTATTGGAGTTTCAGCTTCAATATCAGTCCTTCCAATGAACACCCAGGACTGATCTCCTTTAGGATGGACTGGTTGGATCTCCTTGCAGTCCAAGGGACTCTCAAGTGTCTTCTCCAACACCACAGTTCAAAAGCATCAATTCTTCGGCACTCAGCTTTCTTCACAGTCCAGCTCTCACATCCACACACGACCACTGGAAAAACCATAGCCTTGACTAGACGGACCTTTGTTGGCAAAGTAATGTCTCTGCTTTTTAATATGCTATCTAGGTTGGTCATAACTTTCCTTCCAAAGAGTAAGTGTCTTTTAATTTCATGGCTGCAATCACCATCTGCAATGATTTTGGAGCCCCCCAAAATAAAGTCTGACACTGCTTCCACTGTCCCCCCATCTATTTCCCATGAAGTGATGGGACAGGATGCCATGATCTTAGTTTTCTGAATGTTGAGCTTTAAGCCAACTTTTTCACTCTCCTCTTTGACTTTCATCAAGAGGCTTTTTAGTAAACATACATTAAATATTTATTGAGTACTTCCTGTTTGTCAGGCATTATGTTTGGTGTTTCTGGGAATGAAGTTATAAAAAGGGCCGCTAAAGACTATTCCCTCAATGAAGGTAAGTGGGGAAAGAGGAGGAGTGATTAAATAAGTATTTTTCTAAACGTGAGCAGTATTAAGGTGAAACTGAACAGATCCTATGGGGCTTCCAGTTACAAATCCTTTCTGTGTCCCTCTTTTCGTGTTTGTAGGAAATAGGTTTCATTCAGCCTCTTTGACCTTCACTGAGTTCCAAAAGGCAGATTCAAACAGTTGTTTATAAAGGGAGGGATGTAGAAATGAAAGAGAAGCAGCACAGAAAAAATGGTGCAGCCATGGGGAAGTGTCCTGGTTCCTCCTCAAGGAATACACATAATATCACCTTTGAGTTCTGCAGGAATTAGCACAACCACCCAAGTGAAGGGTGGAAACTTCAGGGTGAGCACAGAATTTCTGGAGCACCACCCTCTTACCTCCCCACCAACCAATCAGAAGAAAGTCTGCACACAGTGGAAGATAATGAAGACTTTGATCCCCTCCCTAACTGATTAAGTTCGATTAACTTCTCCTTTCTCCCTTTCAAAATTTTCACAGTTGAGCTGAATCTTTGGAATTGGGTATGTGGACAGGACTCTGCCTTCTCCCCTGGTTGTCAAGCCTCCTGAATAAAGCAAATTGTCCTTTCCAACGAATACTTCTCTCTGGAGTATTGGTTTTCCAACAGCAAGCAGCTGCACCTAAATTCGGTAACAAATGTAAAGGCAGTACAGATTACTGGAGAACATCAGCAGAGGTATCTAACTTTACCTGGAGGACTGTGAAAGGCTCCCCTAAGGAAATGATGTACACTAAGATCTGTAGAAAGGATGCAGTGGATTTAACAGGTCCTTTCATCTATTTCAGACCATTGGTGGCAGAAAGAGCGCTATGTTGTCATATCCTGTTTAAGTAGTCCCTGCATTTTAGCACTTATTTCTGTTAGATATATCTGAGCACATGTAGCATTTTTAGACTTCAAAGTGAATTAGTTTCTTTTTTAAGGCTTAAACTTTCAGAAGGGAAAATTCTTAATTTGGGGTTAAAAATAAGTAATGTGCTGCAAAAAAGGTAAAATCAAGGTAGATGAATACATGTGCAACCTCTAGAATATGAGGCAATAATACAAAATAAGACAAAGTGAACTCTCAGTACACTGTGAAGAACTTAGATTATACATTATCAGGAACTTTCAGGAAGAAGTCCTCAAATGATTTGTTTCATGTTATTGAAGGTTAACCACAGGTTGGGTGTATGTGGGGAATTTAGGATTTAGGATCCTAAATTAGGAATTTAGGATCCATCTATCGTTATTCTTTGACAATTGAGAATCTTGCTAAATGTTAAATTCTTTAGCATCTCTCAATGTTGGCTTGGGAGTTTTAGAGAGTAAAATCCAGACTTTTTGTCAGAAAACCCAAGGGCAATCACAGAAATGCTGGATGTTTAGTTGAACAGTGAGATATTTACGATGGGGCATAAGGACTCTGTTCTGGTGGTTATGTATACTGGGTTGTAAATTTTAGGAAATAACTCAGGTAAGGACTGTCTGTTTATTGCCAGGGACCTTCCGGTTACCTCTACTGACACTGTTTTGTTCAGTACTTACTGTTTTTTCCCTGGATAAGTGAACGCCTATATGGTTTTTCCCCCTTAAATCTTGCTCTCTTTGAATATATATTCCACTCTGGAGCCCAAGTGACCTTTTAAAAGGGCAACTCTGACCAGGCCATTCTCCTGCTTAAGAATCCTCAGTCCTTTGCCCTGAGGATTACAATCAGCTTCACAAAAAAAAGTGCCTCATAATTTCAGTTTCTTCTTTTCATATTTTTTTTATCTCGTTGCTGCTTTACACTTAACTTTCTACTTAGCCAGATGAGTTACATACTTGTAATTTCATTAAGAACAGAGGCGTCCATAGGTCTGTTTTTTTTTGTGTGTCCCACTTTGCTGACATCACCTCCACATGGTCTACTCTTCCATTAAGACTGGACAGTAGTGTTACCTTTCAGGCTGAGCTAGGTTGCATTTCTTCATTTCTTTTTTTCCCCCCAGTTTTATGAATAAATTCATTTAAATAAGACAACACAAGAAGTTCTATATGTCAAAACTGCAAAACAAAAGTCTCACATTTCCTTGTATAAAGCCATATTGTATGGTAACTTGAATACTGTTCAGCACAGTAGCTAGAATTAAACAGCACAAGTTTCTGACAAATTACTACATGTGGATGTAGGGTACATTTGAACTCAACAACTTCTGGGAAATTTACCCGGCAAAGCATAAGCGTTAACACGTTGGGTTCAAAACTTTAATATATGCTAAGTACTAAGTGTTGAAAAAAGTGTTAGTTGCTCAGTCGTGTCTGACTATTTGTGACCCCATGGACTGTAGCCCACCAGGCTCCTCTGTCCATGGAATTCTCTAGGCAAGAATACTGGAGTGGGTTGTCGTTTCCTCCTCCAGGGGATCCTCCCAGTTCAGGGGTTGAACCCGAGTCTCCTGTGTCTCCTGCATTGCAGGTGAATTCTTTACCTGCTGAGCCATTGGGAACTAATGTAAAATGCAATTAATATTTAGTTTTCTGATAAGAAAATAAAAGCACATGTCACTATAAATAACATACATCAGATTTCATTACCAAAAAAACATATTTAGGCCTTTGTTCAGAAGTTGATGTTAGTACGACTGCATCTTATTTGGATAAAAGCAGACCATAAGATTAACATATTATGTAATGCTATAATAATCCAGATATCAGAAGTTAATGGAGCTCATATTTATCTTACAGAACTTAATTTTCTCCATTTAACCATTATCTACAAAATATAGTTTTTTCATCAAGGCTTGAGATTATTAGGGTTAAAGGTGTCTTCTGCTGAATAGGTTGTTTTAAACGGCTCCCCTGTGAGAATGTTAAAAGTAAACTGACTCCTCCCCCATGACAGTCTCCTACAATATAAAAGATCCAGAATGCACCTTCAGGAGTTAATGTTATTGAAGACTTTGGTGGAAAGAAGATAACTGTAATGATAACAAGATGATACACAGAATACATACACATACAAACACACACTCACATATATATATATATATATATATATATACATCATTTCTTTTTTAAAAAAATGAATGGTGTTGCTTTCTTCATCACCTCTTCCTTCTTCAACCTTCCTGGAAAATAAAAACAAAGAAAAACCCAGGAATTATTGAAAGGAACTGAAACAATCCTATAAATTGTAAACTCCTTGTTCCCCTAATTCTTGAGAAAATTGTACCATATACTTTAGGTGCGAATGAAACAACTGTTTCGTTGAACTGAAAACAATGGAAGAAAAATACAGAAACTTCCCTTGCCTTTGAATACTCTCTTTTAGCTGCAGAAAACAACGTCTAAAGTTGAGCTCTTCCACTATCAATCAGGAACTTCTATGGCTTTCTTCACACTTCAAAAAGTTAGGTAGAGTCTGCAAATTCAACGCTCTTTACCTGGGTTTATTCTCTTCTTTGTGCATCCAAAATAACAGGACTATTCATGGTGTTATTATGAGAGGCTTATATGAGACAGCTCCAAACTACTGCATTTGTAAGTCACCACATACCCTGCTTGCTGACGTGGAATTCTGTGACTCACATATACTCTCTCTACACGAATGCTACTCATGCACATGAATTGCTTGAGGAAAACAGTAACCAAAAGTGTGTCAGTCTTAACCTGCAAATTAAAGAATTTCCAAAAGAGAAACTAAAGATTAGCATGCCTTTAGATGGAACAGTAGCATTTCATGGCCCTGAGAGCTAACATAAACAAAAAGCTTCAGCCATTCCCAGTGAAGCTGAGCTGGGCAGGTGGGCACGTGGGACTGTGCAGGTGAGACACATTTCTCCATGTCTGTTCTCCATAATACCTTGCTCACTGGTCTACCAGGGTGCTGGCCTCCGAGGGTTGGAATTGTTAAATCTCTTCTCTCTTCTTATACACCATGAGTTCTTTGAGTCAAGGATGATGTCTTATTCATCTTTACAGATGCAGAGCTTTGCATGTTTTCTGGAAAGTGAAAGGCATATGATTGGTGCAACTTATCAGAAACAAGTTTTGTTTTTGACATTGTTTATCTGGGTAATGTGTAGGGAAAATAACCTGCTTTCCTGCTTTGCTTGCTTCTACTTGAAAATGTACCTTTCCTAATCTTGTTACCAAAGATTCTGAGGTCTGTGCTTGAGGATTATGGTTCAAACTTAGTCGAGTGCAAATGGCATGTTTCATTGCTTAAGAAGATGGTCATTGGAGTCCAGATGCTTGTGTTTGAATCTTGGATCTTTAATTTCTTAATTGTATGACTTTGAGCAGGGTAACTTCTTCACCTCTTTGGTTTTCCCAGCTATAAAATAACAGTGTTTGTCACATAGAGTTGTTGGAGGATCATTTAGGATAATCTTTATTTGGCACGTAGGTATTTGGAAGAAAGTAAACACTTAATAAATGTTAGGTTAGGTATTAACAATATTCTGAGGGTCTGCCATTTCTGTTCTGGGGGCTGTTTATGGCCTTTGGAACTGGACAGAAGCATAAGACAAGGTGGTGCTAAGGATCAAGAGAAGGAACATCAAAAGGTGATAAAGGCATGACCCAATTCTCATCAAGTTACAAAGTAAAAATTTGTAGTTTCTCTAAAGATGTAAGGTACAAAGTAACTCAGGCATTTAAAAGAGGGAGAGATTACTTTAGCTAGAGTGAGGGGTTTCAATCTTGGCCCTGTTGACTTCTTGAGATGGATAATTCTTTTCTATGGGGCTGGCTTGTCCTTGTAGGAGATTTAGCAGCATTTCTGGCCTCCACCAACTAGATACATGTAGCTCAGCCTCTAGTTGTAAAAACCAAAATGTTTCCAGACTTTACCAAACACTTTCCAGCATGAGGTGGGGAGCAGAGGAGACAAAATTGCTCCCATTTGAGAACTCTAAGCCAGGGGAATTTGCGAAAATTTAGCCTGGGTATGCTGGGAATTGTGCGGTGAAGTCAGGTCAACTGTGGGGCAGTGATTTTCAAATGAATAGCAAAGATCAGAAGAGGCTTTGAAAATTCACCTTTGGGAAATCTTAAAAAGTCTGATTGATCTTTATTTGTCTAAAATGAATTGGGTATTGAGTTTGAGAAAGGAGTGGATTCCCAGGGTTTATTATTAACATTTGCCACTCCCAGAAGGTGATACATCATCTGATGTAGTCTCAAGGCATCAAAAGACTAAACAAGAATGGTAGGCATGAAAGTGTGAAGCATGGCTTCTGACACCAAGAAGCTTGTTTATTATCAATCTTTTAAATGCAGAGGTTATATTTTATGAGACAAGTTTACAAGACATATTAAAAAGCACTAGAGAGTTAGATATGCCTCTATTTAAATAACTATTCAAGACAATAAAAAAGGAAACTTTTCTAAAATTAACAGTAAGATTTCCCAGGAATTTTGGGGAGGAAGGAACATTTTCCAGACTTGGTAGTAGAGGAAGGTCTTATGCAAAGTGGCATATCAGCAGTGCCTTGAAAATGGGTGTGATTTAGGTGAAAGATGGCAGGTATATCAGGAAAGTAAGCCCTGAACAAAGAAATGGAGGTAGAACAGAACAGGAAAGGGTTAGCAGAGAAAAATCTGTGCTAGAGTTGAGGGTTTGGTGAAAAGCAGGAGATAAGGCTAAAGAGATGTTTGGGTTCCAATTGTTGAAGACTGTGTATTTCCATTTATGCAAATTAGTAAAATGTTATTTGGGGCCTTTGATGTGATGCCTTTGATTCTCACCTGCTGTAAGCCACCTAAGGGACTTTGCACAGGACTTAAGGGATAGACTCAATGCTGCCTTAGTCTTGGGCATACAGTTTTCTCCATGGTGTCTGGAGAATGAGTTTATTTTGATCCTGTGTTCTCCTCTCTGAAACTGTGACTTTCAGAGAACCATGTGACTCATACCTGTAGAAAATGTTTCCATTTCCAAAGCTGTGTTCTTTCTCTGCCTCTCAGATTCCCACTGCTTTTGTTATCTGGGTTGTGGCAAAGACACCCTCTTTTCTAAGCAGCATCCAATGATTCTTGGCCACTTTTGGAATCATAGCAATAAGTAGAAGAAACCAGCTTACACACACAGCTAAATGCCAAGTTTATTATCACACCCACTTATTGCAGTATCTAAACAGAGGTGCAGAAATCAAACAAAATCAACAAATAACAAAATAACCCTAAAATTTAAACAGATCATCAGTGGCAACCAAAATCCTCTCTTTCTCTCAAATTTAAGCCAATGTAGTTCTCTACAACTCCAAAGATGAGGATAATGCCAAATTTAATGATATGAAACCACATCTAAAGGGATACATTTAAAAAATCTTGCACAGATTTCTTCCTTGTTATCATTTGGACAGAAAGTTCTGTACGGGACACTCTTCCAACTTTGAATGTTTCATGTCTGATGTTTTCTCATTGGGAATGCTGAAATTGATTCTTACAGCCCCATAGGGGTAAACATGGGTCACCCACAGAATCTATGGTGATGTTTGTGTCTGAATGTGCTTGACAAAAACAGAGAGAGACAGAGAGGGAAACATAAAATACACCCACAGTCAGAAAACCACTCATGCTCAGCAATGTGCTGAGCTCTTAACTGAAAATGGAAATAATTCTTCTAATAATTTAGACTCGAAATTTCCCATTCTGGGACTCAATTTCTAGCAGGTGAAAACGTGTTACATTTGCAGGAATATTTAAATCTTGATGGTCCATGCTCCAATTTCATGAAGAGAAGGAAATCAGTCTTTTCCTCCCAGGAAATCTGCCTCCTAAATGCTAAAAATAAATCCTCATCTGTGTAGCCAAATGGTCTCTTATGTTCCATCAACTGAGGATCTGGGTAACATCATTTTCCTGTGGGAGGTGGGACCCCCAGGAAGAGGAGAGAGTTTCACATTTTTTTCAGAAACAGATTCTGCAGCACCGGCTTCCACTCCCTCTGCGGCCTGTTGGCCTCCGGCTCTTTCTCTGCACTGACCACCCTCAGTCTGTTGGCCACTGCCCCTGCTGCTGCTTGTCCTGCTGGCTGTGAATCTTCAGGGCAGTTCACACCTGCCCTTGCTGCTGGCTTCCTCCAAGCCACCCACTTTTATCCACTGTGACAACAGCCACTCTGCTGCTTAGCAACACTGGACAGCCAACCCCTCCCATTCTGCTCCCTCTTTGGTGAGCAGGAAAGCATCTGCCATCCTCCACAATCAGCTCTTAGAGAAGGTGTTCACCTATACAGATTTACGCTCCCAGATTAGGACACCCAGTTCAAGGAGTGTCCAGGATACTGAATGAAGCCTGATTCTCAGTCTTCATTATTTTGTTCCCTTAAGGAACAAGCTCAGTCTCTCCCTTGGAGCTCACTTTTCCTTGAGGTTCTCCAACATGTCAAACATACCCCCACATGGCAAAACTCCTGGTCATTTAATTCCTGCCTTCTAGCCTCTACCCTTTGCCCCTAATTTAATCAATTAAGATCACATTCCAAGATCACTTCCCAATTTGTGAAGTTTTCCACAAAATGGTATGATATTGAGGAGCACTGTTTGCTCAAGCACACAAAGAAACTCTAGGAGCAGTTTTGCTAAATTCAGAGGCTGCCTGACTCAGTCAAGATCACCAGCTACAGGGATGAAAAACTCTTATGTAGGGATTACATGTTACTTGCTGTTGGTCTTTGTACCTCAAAATGTATTGGTAATCCTTCAAACAATCAAACTATTTCTGGATAAACAGGAATCCAAAAAATTGCTTTATTATTTCATTATGAATTTTTATCAGAATATAGTTGCTTTACAATGTTGTGTTAATTTCTGCTTTGCAGCAAATAGGATCAGCCATACATATACATGCATTCCCCTCTTTCTGGATTTCCTTCCCGTTTAGGTCACCACGGAGCGCTGGGTAGAGTTCCCAGTGCTGTATAGCAGGTTCTCACTGGTTTTCTATTTTATACACAGTGGTGTATAAATGTCAATCCCAATCTGCAATGCATCCCACCTCCCTCCCCTCTTTGATTTCCATACATTTGTTCTCTGTATCTGTGTCTCTATTTCTGCTTTGTAGATAAGTTCACCTGTATTAATTTCCTAGATTCCATATATAAGCAGTACTACATGATATTTGTTTTTCTCTTTTTGACTTATTTCACTCTGTATGAAAATCTCTCTCATCCATGTCTCTGCAAATGGCACAATTTTGTTCCCTTTTGTGCATATATATGTATATATACATTGCATCTTCTATGTAAGTTTCCTTTATTCTTAAGATGCCTGTAATCATAGGGGTATAACACCTTATCTATTTATCTAAGCTGTTTCCAAGCTTTAGAATTGACAGAATGGTATTTGATACTTTATGAGATAAACACAATGGAGGGAAGCTATAGAGACAAGGCACCTGTATCTCTTGACCCAGGACCGTGATTGTGACAAGCTCTCTATAATTGTTGGTGGATGATGACAATCACAAGGGGGTCTTAACATTCTCCTCAGTGTGACTAAACTTCAGACAGGCTTCCTTCTGACTCTGGGGTCCTGACTTGCCTTTTCTTAAAGCATTTATTTTAGAAATTGGTAGTTGTAATTGTAGTTTGTAATTGTAAATTCTTTCTCTGCTCCCTTGAGAAGCCAATCTTTTTAAAAGCTTGTTGCCAGTTTTACAATCCAGGAATATTCTCTCAAGGACCCTTTGAAAAGTTATCAGCAGCCCCATCTCCAGGCTCTGTGGGATGGTAGGTATCTGACTTGGTTAGGGGACTTGCTTCAAGTTGTGCAACTAACTCCTGTTTATTTTGTCATGGGATAAAGCCATGTATAAGACACATTTGACTTATCATATCTCCCTAATGTCCTCCTAATATACTCTTCTGTGAGCTCATGCTATACTTAATTGTACTTAGTCATCTCTGACTCTTCCCAAAGCATGGACTGTAGCCCGCCAGGCCCCTGTCCATGGGATCCTCCAGGCAAGGAAACTGGAGTGGGTATCCATTCCCTTCTTCAGGGGATCTTCCTGACCCAGGGATCAAACTTGGTTCTCCTGCATTGCAGACAGAGTCTTTTTACCATCTGAGGTATCAGAGACGCCATGCCAGGACATATGAGCTCATGCTAGGACTTGAAAGCCGTCTCAAACTTTGTTTCAGCAGAATTGAGCTCAGACTGAGTTCTGGCCTCTCTTTTCTATTGCCATAGTTAACGAAGTTTTCCTTTCTTTAATTTTGTTCAGTGTAATCTTTGCTTTGATACTTATGATGGTTTTCTCAAATTTGAAGTTCAGGTCAAAGAATGACACCAGTGGAAATAAATAGGGGGAGAGAAGGGCAGTGAGCCCTATGGCTGGAGGAACTTGTTGAGTTTAAATATTTGGGATTTGAGGTGGTGATTGTAATTCAAGTGAAGATGTGCCCCTGGAAGATTGGCTTGAAAGTCAGCCAGCATAGCAATGATATTAAAACTCTGATAATGTCATATTTTTCTGAAGGAGCAGACACAGATAGAAGGGATAGGGGCTATAATGGAAGGTTTGCAAAGAGTGAAGGAGCACTAGGAGATATCAGGAGAGAAGATAAAGGGGTCCCCAGTAAATAGCAGAAATAAGAATGAAAAAAAGAGCTTGCATTTGAGCTGAAGGGTGTTTGGCTGATTCCTATAAGAGTATTACATCAGTAGAGAGGTGATAGAAAGGACTTTAAAGGGGGAATATATAGCCAAGAATAGTATCAGAAATAGGACACAAACCACTTGAGAATTTGGACCAAAGAAAAAGTTAAGTAGAAGCTTAAACTTCTTTTTCCTAAAATGGATAAGACTAAAGCATTTATTAAAGGTAGACTTGAAAGCATAACCAAAGAGATTGGTAATCAAGATACTAGATAGTTATTTTTGATGGATAATTCAAATAAGTTATTTTTGATGGATAATTCAAATAAGTGAATGATTTGAGTATGTGATGTGTTTAATATGTAACTTTGTTAATATGATTTCCTTGATGTGAGAAACAATTTTTGTCTTTGGAAAAGTATCTTATGAAGTTGGTCATTTCAGTACACTGAAAAAGAAAGATGAAGGAATTTTTATAACTTTGATTTTTAAAATAGATAATTACTCATAATAGAGGGAAAGACTTCTTCCACGTCCGTGAGGACCTTCAGATTATTCAGGGAAAATACATGTTAAAGAAAACTAATGGGCAAAGTGTTTGTTTTAGAAAGTGCCTCACACTGTAAATAAAAGGAGAGAAAGAAGGTAAATAACATTTTTCTTGAATTGTTGACTTTTAAAGAAATAGTAGGAATGAAGATAATACTATGGACTCTGGGCTGTATACACACATTAGTTTACACTCACGTAGTGCTTCCTATGAGTTAGGCACTTTTAATTCACTTAACATACTGAGTCTGTGGGAAATTATTATTACTATTTCCATTTTACTCATGAGGAACTTGGCAGGTTAACCTGCTTGGCATTGTTCACCTCAGCAGTAGAATCAGACTAGAATCCAGGCAATTCAGATCCAAAATCTACGTAAACTGTACTTGACAACCTCTTGTATTGGAGACAGAAAACAGATGGTGCAAATTCCCAAATGGGATCTGACTCTTCAAAATATATCGATCAGCATCACATTTGAGAGGAATTGGATCAAATTAAGTGTTAAGAATGATTAAAACCGATTTTCTGCTTATGCTTTCTGTATTTCCTTTATCACATATTTTTCTTAAAAAGATGGGGATAGAAATTTTCTTAACAACTGATCCAAGAATATTCTCATTGAGCAAGGTTGGCCTCATGGAGAAAATATTGTAAATGTTCTACTTTCTCTCATTTTCCTGATGACAAGCTCCAAAAAATTTTACTTGGTTGATGGGAGTATATAACTTTTTGGGAATGTAGCAAAACTGAGTATATCACATAAATATAATATTGAATTTATCAATAACTTTTGATTGTGTGTGTGTGTGCACATACTGTCAGGACTAATGGTCTACATAGCCCTTTGTGCAATTTAGAAAGAAATGTCCTCTCTGCCTGGATAGATTAGAAAAACAGTCCTAGCTGAGCAATGAAAGCCTGGTATATCTGCACACCAGGGTGTCTGGGTTTTAATGCCAGTTCTGCTTCATCCTTGTGAAAAGACTCTGGTAAACTACTAGTGTCTCTGTACTTCCATTTTCTCATCTGCAAATTAAGGACTGTTAGTGCTTTTTCTACAAGTAATTATGTGTATTACTTGAGGTGTTAAGAGGAGAGCATAGTCCATAGAAAACTTTCACTAAATATTAGCAATTTGTCTTATGAAAAATTATATATGGAATTAGTTTGAAGTAGTGATTTTTCCTAGTTACTTTCATGAGAAAAAACTTATTGAGCTTTTCCCACTTCTACTTAGTATCTGATTTTATCTTCATTAGACACACTTTTGAATTGGTTAAAACAGTGTTTCAGGGACCTATACCTTGAACCTCAAGTTGAGATAGGACTGTTTTTTGTGTTTGACGCTGTCATAGAAAATTTTATCCCAAGCCAACATTACTGTTCGCAGAATATAAGGACAGGTTTTTTCCCATTCTTCTGAGTGTGAGCGAAATTTACAATATAATCATTTTATGTTTTCCTTTCTTTTTTATTTTTAAAATGGGATAGAAAAGAATAGGTTTATTCTGTTTAATGGTATTTATTAAATACACACACACAAGCATAGATGTACAGGTACACACACTTACATAGGTATAAATACATATGTGCTATGTTGTGCTAAGTCACTTCAGTCATGTCCAACTTTTTGCAATGCTATGGACTATAGCCCAATGGCTCCTCTGTCTGTGGGATTCTCCAGACAAGAATACTGGAGTTGATTGCCATACCCTTCTCCAGGGGATCTTCCTAACCCAGAGATGGAGCTTGGTCTCTTTATGTCTCCTGCATTGGCAGACAAATTCTTTACCTCTAGCACCACTTGGGAAGCCCATAAACACACATATATGCAGCTAATTTGCACTAATTATGTTCTAGAAAGTCTGGTTTGTTTTCTAAAGGGCTGTTTGAAACATTTGTAAACGGTGACATCTAATGTTCCTTGTTATGAATCCATACCCAAGAAATAATTATTAAATCTGAGGTTTCTCTTCTTCTTATGAAGGAGAATCTCTTCTCTCTCTTCTTTTTTCTTTTTAATGTCAGATGATTCAGAAAGAATCACAATGACATTGATTGAGGTCATTTTTGGCTAATGCGTCTTCTTGAAACAGTAGCTTATGGTTAAAACCAAAGAAACTTAGAGAGGCCTTCATATTTGATTATTAGTTCAGAAAATTTTTCCAGCTATATTTTACATTGATAATCTGCTAAGGTACATAAGGAGACCCTAAGAGCCATGCTCTAGGGAAAAATAGATGGGTTTTAAATTTTCCTACTAGTAGGGGTCCTGTTTCTTGGAAGTTGATATAAAACACTACATCTTACATAGAAAACAGGCTTATGGTTAACAAAGGGGAAGAAAGGGGAGGAACAAATTTGGAGTTCGGGATTAACAGGTACACATTACTACATATAAAATAGACAACCAACAAGAACCTACTGTATAACACAAGGAATGCTTGTGCATTGAATATATTCAGTAGCTTGTATAATCTATAATGGAAAAGAATTTGACCAATTGTGTGTGTGTGTGTGTGTGTGTGTAACTAAAGCACTTTGATGTACACCTGAAACTAACACAACATTGTAAATCAGTTATAATTCAATTTTAAAAAAGTAGAAAAGAAATATTTAAAAACTCTTCAAATCATGTGTGCCTAGGCTTTGTTTTATTGTTTATTTATAACTATCAATATTATTGCTTACTGTAAAATATAATAGGCATTTTTAAAAAGTCCATTAAGTCTTAAAGAGTACTCTCATGTTTAACTGTATACAGGGCCACCATATAGAGGTACCATTTCTTGGAGATGGGGCCTAGGAGTGTGCATTTTAAGAGGGTCTTTGAATCCAAAGTGTTTTTATCCACACTAAAGTTTGAGTGGTTTTGCTCTGTACGGTAGCGGATATGTGTAGTAGAAAGGAATAAAAAAAATAGTGGAAGAAAAAGAGCAGAAATACACTAGCTAATTAAGACAGGGAGATGGGAATTAGAAAAAAAGCTATTGAAGATGAACAGGACCTGAGGGGGATTCCCAGGGATAGGCCCTGGTGTCCCTGCCTCTTATTTATAGGAAAGCTTTCACCTTCCTTGAGTTTCAAAGGGCAAATTTAGAGAAGTGAGAAAATGCAGAAGCAAAGGAAAATGGTCAATCAAGAAAAAAGAATAAGTGTTTAGCCATAAAACAAAGTCAAGGATCTTCAGTTTTTCCTCAAGGGCTATACATAATATCTTGAATCATATTCTTGAGTTGTTTTGCAGAAATTGAAACCCCCACCATGTGCATGCTGACCACCAACATGTAGACTCCAGACCAGCTGGAATCAGAAAGCTGATGGCTGAGATTCCCTAAACACCCACCCTGGGATCTCAATATCAACCCATCAGAGGACTGTGCATGAGCTGATCACTTCCTTAAAGCCCTCTGCTTCACATTGCCTTTTGAAAATGCTTTCCTGAAACCTTTTGGTGAGTTTGGGTCTGTTGAGCATGAGCTGCCCATTCTTCTTGCTGGGCCTTGCAATAAACGTTGCGCTTTCCTTAACCACAACCCAGTGTTAGTAGGTTGGCTTTGCTGTGAACCGTGTGTTGGGTGAGTGAACCCTAGTTTGACTTGGTAACACTAGTAGAGACTGCTTATAATGAAGTGTTTATTGTGACGCATTAGTCTGGGTTTTCCAGTGAAGCAAAAGCAATAGGATGTCTATCTACTACTTATCTATCTAATCATCTAATGAGAAAGAGAGATTTACTATAAGAAATTTGCTTATGTGATTTTGTAGGATGAGAAGTCCAAGTTGGAGACGTAAGAGAGCTTTTGTTGTCTTCAGTCAGTAAGTTGAGTCCAGTGTTTTGTGACCCCATGGACTGCAGCACGGCAGGCTTCCCTGTCCTTCACTATCGCCTGGAGTTTGCTCAAACTCATGTCCACTAATTCAGTGATGCCATCCAACCATTTCATTGTCTGTTGCCCCCTTCTCTTCCGGCCCTCAACATTTCTCAGGATCAGGATCCTTTCCAACAAGTTGGCTCTTCAAATCAGGTGGCCAAAGTATTGGAGCTTTAGCTTCAGCATCAGTCCTTCCAATTAATATTCAGGACTGATTTCCTTTAGGATTGACTGGTTTGATCTCCTTGTTGTCCAAGGGACCCTCAAAAGAGTCTTCTCCAGCACCACAGTTAGAAAGCATCAATTCTTTGGCACTTAGCCTTCTTTATGGTCCAACTCTCACATCTGTACATAAGTACTGAGAAAACCATAGCTTTGACTATTCAGACCTTTGTTAACAAAGTGTTGTTTCTGCTTTTTAATATACTATGTAGGTTTGTCATAACTTTTCTTCCAAGGAGCAAGTATCTTTTAATTTCATGGCTGCAACCACTGTCTGCAGTGATTTTGAAACCCAAGAAAATAAAATATGCCACTGTTTCCAGCTGATGACCACTCAAATCTGAGGGCCTGAGAACCAGGGGAGCCAACAGCATTAGTTGGAGTCTGAGGAGTTCTGATTCTAAAGTCAGAAGACAACCAATGTCTCAGCTTGAAGAAAGTCAGTCAGGGAGAGATCTTTTTGCTCAGCTTACTGAAGTAAGGTTTTTAATTGATTGGAGGAGGCCCATCTTCATCTGGGAAAAAAATATGCTTTATTCAGCCTGTGTATTCAAATGTTAATCTCATCCACAAACACCCTCATAGATATACTCAGACAATGTTTAACCAACACCTGGGGAATTTTAGGCTGACACATAAAATTGGCATCACAGGTGTGATGATGCCTCTTTTGCTCTCATGTATTTCTTCAACTTTCAGTGGAATGCTGAGATGCCACAATTTTATGCACTTGTTGTGCTAGAAGTTCTTTAGAAGTCAGGAAGCTCTGCTTTGACCAGGTGAGAGGAATTCTAAACTTCTACCTCTCTGCAGTAGGTGGTCATTTGGCCAATGGGTTATATGCTATGTATGAGCTCTGAATAGATGATTTGATGTGTTCAACTACTATTACCTATTATGCTAAGTTGCTTCAGTCATGTCTGGCTCTTTGTGACTGATCTTATGGACTGTAGCCTGACGGGCTCCTCTGTCCATGGGATTTTCCAGGCAAGAATGTTGGAGTGGGTTGCCATACCCTCCTCCAGGGGATCTTCCTGACCCAGGGACTGAACCTGGGTCTTAGGCATTGCAGGTGGGTCCTTTACCACTGACCCATCTGGGAAACCCATATTAAGTATGCTTAAATACACAAATATGGTTTTTGTTTCTGTTCTCAGAGAGTTTATACTTTGGTAGGAAAGGGAAAACTCTTAGTAAAAGATACTATGGCCAGAATTAGAGGTAAAAAGAAAATAAATGCTAATCACAGTGTTGACAAAGGATGAGAGGCCAAATATATGAAGAAGGAAGATTATTGATAACAAAGACATAAATATTCATAAAGGGATTATGTCATGTACTGGATGATATTAGGAAACCATTTTTACTACTCCAGAACTTCTGCTATGCTTTCATACAAAAGATACATAGAATGTCATATGTTCCTGAAGATCACAGAAACATGTTTGACAACACCGTCAAGTGGTCAGTTTGTGATTCAAATACTCGACTTTCCTTTTCTTGTTCCCATTTTCTCATAACAGACCCCCTCCCTCACTTACATGTGTCCAGTGCCCCAGTGTTTTCTGTCTTCCCTTTTATTCTGTTTTAACTTCTTTTAATGCAGTGTTTGATAGATTAAACTTTACTGCAAATGAACTTCACTGCATTCACTCCCATTGGAAATCATTTAGCTGGCCACAGATGACCAGGTTGGGGTGGGAGAGTCTAGGAGTAATAACACAGAGAGTTTGGGAGTTACTGCCTTTGTCTCCTTTCCTCTCCCTTTAACCCTAGTCTGAGACTTTCCAAAGAGAATGTTGTTCTTTCCTTGACTAACGTCAAGAGAAAATTGCACCAGATATGGTTAAACAGGCAAGGAAGACTGTATTTAAGACTATTGAAATAGGAGTGAAGACCATTGCATTAGAGAGAAAGACTGAACTTAACCCTGACTACAAGGCCAGTCTGGTGAGAGAGTTACTGGATGGAAGCTATTAAGAGCAACTTTGTCTAATATAGAGGGTAGGATGAGAGGAACTTGACTGGATATTAAAGGTTGAAAGAATTCTTGCTAAACAGGCTCAGTAGGATTACTGCTAAAATTAGTTTCAATAGGATTCTTTGCTCAACATAGGCCCAGTTGACATGTCAAGTCCTAGCTGAAAAGAGCTCTGAGAGAAGCCTGACTAAAGTTTAAGAATAAATGAAGTCCTTTTTATAATTGAAAAAAGAGAAGTTCTTGTCAAAAGCTGGAGTTGTTGAGTGCAGCTGAAAGGTGTGAGACAAAATGAATGATATAATTTCCATACTTCATTCCGACAAAACTTTAGGTGTTTGAAGTTCTCTTATTCTTTCTCTTCAGTAGCAATTGTCACGATAACTGTCACTTCTGTATAATCCTATGAACTAGTACATTTCACCCTCACAACATTTCCGTGGGTCCCTCCATCTCTTAGTCATATATGAGATAAATGGAGCCTAGTGAGGTGGAGTCTATTAGCCAACATCACACAGCTGAGGAGTGGAATTCAGATACCAGAGACTATGCTCTTCAGTTTAAGCTATCCTGCCTTATTTTAAGGGTCTCTGTTCACCAAGGCAGGTTCCCAATCTCTCCTAGATCCCTTCTCTCTTTTGTGGAGAAGAGTCCTTGATTTTAGTCTATTCTCCCATCTGTGTCTGGGTCTCCACAACACTCTTCTCTGCAACATGGCAACTGCCAAGGCTGCTGGGAAAGCCCTCCACAGTCAATGGACCAATCTGAACTCTTTACATACCAGTAAATCCCACAGAAAAGCATGATGAGGTACAGAAAGCATCTCCTTGAAATGGGAAAGCAAGAAGACATCATAATTGCATTCCTGACTTTTGAACGATTACCTATAAATGTGTGTGCCAATGTATTTGAATTCCACATTGAATAAAACAACAGGAAAATAGGTGAACATTGAGGGTGATTAATGATACTGAAGAACTAATAACTTAAAAAGAGAAAAAGTGTTATTAAAATTTGAATTGTCAAAGAAAGTAATACCAAATTCCAAATTGGTTACTATGTATACTGTGTATACAAAGAATCAAGATCTTTATTTAAGGAGGAAGGACCCTGGAACCATTTTGTAAATAACTAAATGGCAGGATTTCATGTGCACTCAGATAATTGCTCTGGGCGGTGTAAAAGGCCTTTTAAAGAATGATATGTAAAATATTTTTTTGCCCCTGACTTAATAAAAATGACAAAAATAGTTTAGATAAATGAAGGGACAAAACCATGTATGCTCAGATTAAGCTTTATATGAGCCTCAGAGAAATAAAGATTCAATCTCATTTTTGTCGTTTTGAAAGTGTGTCTCTCTCCTTTTCTTCCTCTCTTATTTCATTTCTAAAGGATAGTCAAGAAATGGCTTAAATTTGTTCACCTGAAAGCTGGGTTAGAACCTGGAGATGAACTATTTTGCTGAAATCACTGTTTGCAGAAATATACTACTCCATACCTGGCTGAAGATATTCTTGTCATGATGGAAAGCAGGTGTGACACAGCAGGAAGGCGAGGGTTGCCATGGTCACAGCCAAGACTTTCAGACAGTACAGATGCTTCAGGAGAGCTGGCCTGCCTGTATAGGTGTAGCTCCTGATCCTTTTGTAGCCACGATGGATGACATTCCCCAGGGAAGTTCAAGTGCTCACTACTGTGAGGGGCTTTCACTCCTTCATGGATTCAAGTTTGATTTGGCAAAATTATCCTGTAGCACTTGATTTTAACCTGGTGCTTTATTATTATTATTTTTTTCTTTTTTTTTTTTATTAGTTGGAGGCCAATCACTTCACAATATTTCAGTGGGTTTTGTCATACATTGATATGAATCAGCCATGGATTTACACGTATTCCCCATCCCGATCCCCCCTCCCACCTCCCTCTCCACCCGATTCCCCCGGGTCCTCCCAGTGCACCAGGCTGGAGCACTTGTCTCATGCATCCCACCTGGGCTGGTGATCTGTTTCACCATAGATAGTATATATGCTGTTCTTTTGAAACATCCCACCCTCACATTCTCCCACAGAGTTCAAAAGTCTGTTCTGTACATCTGTGTCTCTTTTTCTGTTTTGCATATAGGGTTATCGTTACCATCTTTCTAAATTCCATATATATGTGTTAGTATGCTGTAATGTTCTTTATCTTTCTGGCTTACTTCACTCTGTATAAGGGGCTCCAGCTTCATCCATCTCATTAGGACTGGTTCAAATGAATTCTTTTTAATGGCTGAGTAATATTCCATGGTGTATATGTACCACAGCTTCCTTATCCATTCATCTGCTGATGGGCATCTAGGTTGCTTCCATGTCCTGGCTATTATAAACAGTGCTGCGATGAACATTGGGGTGCACGTGTCTCTTTCAGATCTGGTTTCCTCAGTGTGTATGCCCAGAAGTGGGATTGCTGGGTCATATGGCAGTTCTATTTCCAGTTTTTTAAGAAATCTCCACACTGTTTTCCATAGCAGCTGTACCAGTTTGCATTCCCATCAACAGTGTAAGAGGGTTCCCTTTTCTCCACACCCTCTCCAGCATTTATTGCTTGTAGACTTTTGGATAGCAGCCATCCTGACTGGCGTGTAATGGTACCTCATTGTGGTTTTGATTCGCATTTCTCTAATAATGAGTGATGTGGAGCATCTTTTCATGTGTTTGTTAGCCATCTGTATGTCTTCTTTGGAGAAATGTCTGTTTAGTTCTTTGGCCCATTTTTTGATTGGGTCATTTATTTTTCTGGAATTGAGCTGCAGGAGTTGCTTGTATATTTTTGAGATTAATCCTTTGTCTGTTTCTTCATTTGCTATTATTTTCTCCCAATCTGAGGGCTGTCTTTTCACCTTACTTATAGTTCCCTTTGTAGTGCAAAAGCTTTTAAGTTTCACTAGGTCCCATTTGTTTAGTTTTGCTTTTATTTCCAATATTCTGGGAGGTGGGTCATAGAGGATCTTGCTGTGATTTATGTCGGAGAGTGTTTTGCCTATGTTCGCCTCTAGCAGTTTTATAGTTTCTGGTCTTACATTTAGATCTTTAATCCATTTTGAGTTTATTCTTGTGTATGGTGTTAGAAAGTGTTCTAGTTTCATTCTTTTACAAGTGGTTGACCAGTTTTCCCAGCACCACTTGTTAAAGAGATTGTCTTTTTTCCATTGTATATCCTTGCCTCCTTTGTCAAAGATAAGGTGTCCATAGGTTCGTGGATTTATCTCTGGGCTTTCTATTCTGTTCCATTGATCTATATTTCTGTCTTTGTGCCAGTACCATACTGTCTTGATGACTGTGGCTTTGTAGTAGAGTCTGAAGTCAGGCAGGTTGATTCTTCCAGTTCCATTCTTCTTTCTCAAGATTACTTTGGCTATTCGAGGTTTTTTGTATTTCCATACAAATTGTGAAATTGTTTGTTCTAGTTCTGTGAAAAATACCGTTGGTAGCTTGATAGGGATTGCATTGAATCTATAGACTGCTTTGGGTAGAATAGCCATTTTGACAATATTGATTCTTCCAATCCATGAACACGGTATGTTTCTCCATCTGTTTGTGTCCTCTTTGATTTCTTTCATCAGTGTTTTATAGTTTTCTATGTATAGGTCTTTTGTTTCTTTAGGTAGATATACTCCTAAGTATTTTATTCTTTTTGTTGCAATGGTGAATGGTATTGTGTCCTTAATTTCTCTTTCTGTTCAGAAAATTACTAGAGCTAATCAATGAATATAGTAAAGTTGCAGGATATAAAATTAACACACAGAAATCCCTTGCATTCCTATAACCTGGTGCTTTAAAGTCAAAGCAACTGACATGGGTTAAGAACACTTCTGGTGTTTGGGGCTTTTGAATACATTAGTTACTCTTACTTGTTCTATTACTGAATCAAAGTGAAGTGAAGTAAAGTCTCTCAGTCGTGTCTGACTCTTTACGATCCCATGGACTGTAGCCTACCAGGATCCTCAGTCCATGGGATTTTCTAGGCAAGAATACTGGAGTGGGTTGCCATTTCCTTCTCCAAACTTGGGTCCAATTACCTGTGCAGTAGAGCCAATCTATTGATACTTGTTTGTGATAAAGGATCATGTGGTGTTTATTGCAGGTACCAAGGAGTTCAGACAGCTAGTACTGAACTCCCTGAAAGATTTTAGGGAAGGTTTTTAAAGACAGGTGAGGAAGGGGAGTTGTGGGCTGTGTGATCAGCACGTGGACATTGTTCTGATTAGTTGGTGGTGAGGAAATCGGGAGTCAACATTATCAACACTCTGGTTCCAGCTAGTCTGGGGTCTACATGATTCAGTTAATTTCTTCATCTGGGGGGTTGAGCATTTGCAAAACAGCTCAAAAGACATGGCTCAGAATGATACCTATAGCCCTTGAGAAGGAACTAATCTTCTTTGACTTTGTTTAAGGCAAAACTATTATTCTTTTGTCTTGTTTGATTATTTTCCTTTGTTTCTGCATTTTCTCTCTTCTCCTATTAATTATTTTTTGACTAATTTTAGACAAAAGGCAGGCAGAAGTCTGTTATCGGAAGGTCCCATAAGGTCCTGCTCAGTTATAGTTTTATCAGAGGGAAAGCTTTGTTATTCAGTCACTTAGTCATTTCCAACTCTACTCTTTGTTATTCCATGGACTGCATCCTACCAGGCTTCCCTATCATTCACTGTCTCCCAAAGTTTGCTCAAACTCATGTCCATTGAGTCAATGATGCCATGCAAACATTTCATCCTTTGTCGTCCCCTTCTCCTCCTCTCAATCTTTCCTTGCATCAGTGTCTTTTCCAATGAATTGGCTCTTCAAATCAGGTGGCCAAAGTATTGGAACTTCAGCATCAGCATCAGTCCTTGTATTGAATATTCAGGGTGAATTTCCTTTAAGATTGATTGGTTTGATCTCCTTGCTGTCCAGGGGACTCTCCAGAGTCTTCTCCAGCACCACAGTCTGAAAGCATCAATTCCTCAGTGCTCAGCCTTCTTTATGGTCCAACTCTCACATCTGTACATGACTACTGGAAAAAGATAGCTTTGACTATACAGACCTTTATTGGCAAAGTGATATCTCTGCTTTTTAATATGCTGTCTAGGTTTGTCAAAGATTTTCTTCCAAGGAACAAGCATCTTTTAATTTCATGCCTTCAATCACTGTAGTGATTTTGGAGTCCAAGAAAATAAAATCTGTCACTATTTCCATTTTGTTCCCATCTATTTGCCATGAAGTGATGCTACCTGGTGTTTAATTGGGTTCTAGAGTCAGATCACCAGGGTTTCAATGTGAGTTGAAGTTTTTTTTAACATGTCTGATTCTGGTCTACTTTTCCAGGCCTCATTTTCACTTCCACAAATGGAGGGTGACAGCATTCCCTCTCTCATGGAAGCTTTTGATGAGGATTAAGTGAGGTAGCAGGAAACATTTCGAACTCTTCTTGACACATACATGCTCAGTGAAGGTTGGTTAATGTTTTCTAAAATGAGCAATGAATTGAGCTATTCACATTCAAATAAAGAATTTATTTTCTAAAAATGTTTAATTCCTAAGTTTTTGGGATTTTAAAACATATGGAAACCAGCAGAGAGTCTGTATGTGTACATGTGTTGGGTGTTGGGAGAGTGTAAACAATGCAAATCCAGGCATTGCTGATTAGCTCTGTGGTATTGAGAATAGGAAAAAAAAAAAAAACTATGGTCACAGCTAAGGAATACTAGTTTCCCTATAATGTATTTTATTTTTAAAATTCTGGTTCTAGAATTAGGCTTTTCCTTTAATATTTCTTTCCATTGCAAGTGGGGCATGGAATGAGGTTGTCCTTTGAGAAGGCACAATTTTGGTGGCATATTTATGCCCCTAAATTTTATCTAAGAAGAGTTTAATTCTTTGACCCATTTCCCTACTAATACAACGCAGAGAGAAGAACATGAGCAGGGTCAGCACAATATAGCTTATTAAGGATTTCAGTTGTTGATCCATGAAAGTGGAGGACACTAAGAGCCTCCTCTGAAGTTTGTGGTAGGACTTTGGATTAAGGATAGAGGTTCTCACTAGCAATCTTTCTCCCTTTCTCAAGAAAGATTATATCTACCCAGCAAGACCTGGTTTCTTATCCTGCAAATTGTGTTTCAGCTAAGCAGATCTGACTTGACTGTAGCCATCAGTAGGCTTAAAAGTGATCCACTCAATGCTTTCTATTTAACTAGGAATAAACAGGATGGAACTAGGAACAAATTGAGTTATTTTTCTTGCAGACTAGAAAGCACTGTTGTTGTTAGTCAATGTTCTGTTCTTGTCATATAATTTGCCTGTTTCTCAGGGAGCCCTTTCTTCTATCTCTTTCTCACATTAGGACACTGTTGGAAGAGTAGAGCAGTACAATGTTGGCTGAAATTAGGTTCTTACACATTGTTATTACTGTGTGATTCTTGATCTTAATGAAGCACATCCTCAAACCTTATCTACAAGACACAGGTATATTATAGCCAAAGTAATGCATGAATTTGCAAAAGGTAATATACAATATTTGGCATTTTTAAAACTTAATTTTCAATGACTACCATACACTTCTTAATATCCTGAAAGCCATAATGTCAAGATATCAGTGGAGATGAAAATGTAGTGATAAAATATGTAGAATTGTAGTATTCTTAGAGCTTATTCTTAGTTTTATATGTGCTTCTTTGTTTGAATTTCATCCATTATTTTATTCCTCTGGCCTGGTTTCAAGGCCCTCTGATTTATTCCACTCTTTTTCTAATTCCAAGAAGACAGCACCTATTCATTTCATTGATTTTGACCATCACATCCTCTTTTTGACTATTCTTAAGGATGAGGTTCTGCTCTTAAACATGAAATGCTTCAAGGAGATAGCATTGCTTACCCTCTAATTTGAGATTTTTTGTTTTTCAAACAGTTATCTCTTCATGGGGCAGGGATAAGGGAGTGAGATAAGGAAGGTACCACTTGTATTATATTTTAGCTCCAAAGTAAGATTGTCTTCTTATTGAGTTGTAAGAACCTATATGTTAGTCCTTTACTAGATACATGTTTTGCAATTATTTTCTCTAAGTTTATGACTTGCCCTTTTATTTTCTTCACAATACAGTATAAAGAGCAAAAGTTTAAAATTTTAATTAAGTGTAACTTATTGATTGTTTTCTTTGATGTCTTTTTGTACACTATTTAAAACACCATTGTCAAACTTAAGATTACCAAGATTTCTATGCTATGCTGTCTTTTAGAAATGTGATAATTTAAGCTTCTATATTTCAGCTTATGGTTAGTGTTTTTATATAATGTCAGAGAATGGTTGAGGCTTTTGTTTTACAAAATAAGGTTGTCCCATTGTTCTAGCCCAATTTGTTGAAAGGCCTATCATTTCCCCATTGAGTTGCCTTGACATCTCTGTTGAAATCCATTGACAAGGTGCCTGTGTATCTATTTCTGGACCCACTGTTAGTTTGCATTGAATTACATGTCTATTTTTATGTCAACATCACACTTTCTTGATTACAGTCTTGTAATATGTTTTAAAATTAGATAGTATAAGTCCTCCAATTTCGTTCATTACTTTTAAAGATCACTCTGGTTTCTCTAGGTCTTATTGAAAGGTTGCGGCTATGAGCCATGAGCTATGCCGGGATTTGTGACCTCTGGAGGAGAGGATTTCAATCCAGGGCCAGAGACAAGACTTGATCACTTGAAGCTTTTGTGTAATAAAGTTTTATTAAAGTATGAAAGGGATAGTTGAAGCTTCTGACATAGACATCAGAAGGGGGCAGAAAGAGTGCCCTTTTTGCCAGTTTTAACAAGGAATTACATATCTGTTAGTAAGTTGCTAATCAGGTGAAGACTAACCTCAAAACTAAGAGAGTTGCACCAGGCCCCTCTCCCACAACATGCATTTTGAGATAGCATTGGCACAGGGTGAATCATCCCTGGGCCATAAAACAATCAATATGAATCTTAAAGAAAGGCAGATTTCCAAGCAAATCCATAGTTTCATTAACACAGTTTAAGAGAACATTTCCATGAGTAAGACCTACTGGTTTGTTGAGCCATTATCAGTTCACAGTTTGAGTCTTGAGCAAAACAGATTTGAAGAAAGGCAGATTCCAAGGCAAATACATAGTTCATTAACATAGCTTAAGAAAAACATTTCCATAAGAAAAACACATGGGTTAGCTCAAGGTCTGAGAAAGTTAACTTCAGGCAGAACCTGGTGTTGTCATGACAACACAGAATTTAGAAGAAAGCTCCTTTTAATTTTGTACAGAGAAGGAAAAAAGAAACAAAAACAAAAACAAAAAAAACCCCTCTGCCCCTTGCAGTTTATTTCCTCTGCTTGGGGAACCCTAGCCTTCCTACCTGTTACCCTCTCATTATGTACTTGCACATAACTATTAGAGTCAGATGGCCTATTTGTATTAAAAACCTATTGGCATTTTGTTTGAGATTGTGTTAAACCTGTATATCACACAGGTAGAATAAAATCTTAACAATAATTGATGTGAACTGTGAAGAAAGTATGCCTCTTCTTCTTTAAATTTTCTCTCATCAATATTTTATAATTTTCAGTGTACAAGTATGACATATTTTGTCAAAATGTATTCTTATATATTTCAAATTTTTCATACTATTGTAAATGGTACAGTTTAAAATTTTCAATTTGATTACTTATTGCTAGTTTGTAAAACTATAATTGGTTTTTTGTCTCGATTTTGTAATCCTTACTAAACTCTGTTGATAATTCTAGTAGATTTTTTGAAATTCCTTAAGATGTTTTACATAGAGGATCATGTCATCTGTAAGTTTTCTTTTTTCTCCCATCTGTTTTTTTTTTTTTAAATTTCCTTCTTTATTATACTGCTGAGGGCTGCCAGTATAGTGTTAAATTAAATTATCAGAGTGATTTAGTGAATTTTATGTTGTCTAGTTCTGGAATTTTTGTATTCTTTCACAGATTTTTGAAGCTTATTCTATAACTTACCTAAGGTCTTTGAAAACAGCAGAGTAACCTTTAGCCCAGAGCTAATTTGGCTCTACTGCTGAGATAATCCCCTTTCAATACAGAACCAGTTGCCTCACACATAAAGAGATTTCTATACTCGAGCTGTTGGGAAGATGAATTATTTCCAGCCTACAATGATCTCTGGAATTGTTTTACCAACTTCACATGCAAGTGCTAAAAAGTGTTCAGTTGACTATTGTAAAATAGTTCTGAAATGAACATTTGGGAGCACATGTCTTTTTGAATTATGTGTTTTCCAGGTGGAAGCAACCTAAGTGTCAACTGACAGTTGAATGGATAAAGATTTGGTAAATATATACAATGGAATATTACTCAGCCATCAAAAGGAACAAAACTGGGTCATTTGTAAAGACATGGATGGACCTAGAGACTGTCCTACAGAGTGAAGTAAGTCAGAAAGAGAAAAACAAATATTGTAAGTTAACTCATATCTGTGAAATCTAGAAAAAAGGTATAGATAATCGTATTTGCAAAGCAGAAATAGAGACACAGACACAGAGAACAAACATATGGATAGCAAGGGCCACAGAGGGGCTAAATTGACAAATATATACTATTAATACTATGTATAAAATAGATAACTAATGATAACCTACTGTATAGCACATGCATGCTAAGTCACTTCAGTCATGTGTGACTCTGACCTTATGGACTAGCCTGTCAGGTTCCTCTGTCCGTGGGATTCTCCAGGCAAGAATACTGGAGTGGGTTGCCATTTTCTTCTCTAGGGGATTTTCCCCACCCAGGAATCGAATCCATGTCTCTCATGTCTCCTGCATGGACAAGCAGGTTCTTTACCACTAGGGACACCTAGGAAGCTATAGGACAGGAAACTCTACTCAATGGTTTGTCATAACCTAAATGGGAAGGAAATTAACAAAAAAACAAAAAGAGGAGATATATGTATACATCTGACTGATTCACTTTGTTGTATAGCAGAAACTGACATAGGAGTGTAAAGTGACTATACTCCAATAAAAATTAATTTTAAAAAAGCACTCAGCTGAGGACTCAAGAGAAACTCCTTGCATATTTTTAGAATTCATTCTCTCTTTCTGTAGCACTCCCGGTTTTTTATGCTGATCTACAAACTCTAGCTTCTTTGGACTCCACAAACTCTCGGTTCAGTCTCTTCAATTCAGGAGGGCATTCATGAGTTGTTTGGTTTCTACCATTCTGAGGCCTAGGAACTCTGCAGATGGTAGGCTGGAGAAATTTTAGGTCTCACTTCATTTATTTCCTTTTTCTCTGAAATCACTGTCTTGAGATGACTTTTGTCCAAAGCTGAACGCTGTTTTTTGTATATTTTGTTTATTTAAATTGTTTATGGTGACAGAATAAAACTGATTTGTGTTAATTCATCATGGCCAGAAGCAAGAGTCTGAGGTATATTTTGAATTCATAAATTAGTCAAATTTCAGGTATGTTTTGAGTTCATTAAATTTGTCAGATTTATTAGGACTCATTCAGTTGACTCATTCAGACTCATTTGGAAACAGAAACCCTGTCTGACTTCCTGATATAGCTAATCTATGGAAAAGCTCACCTAAGTGGGAGGTAAAATGTAAATTTCACAATACAGAAGTTTAAAAATGTGATGAGAACAACCCTCTCTTTTTGCTTCATATCTGTTTGCTTTCCTGTATCATCTTGGCATCATTGTCAGAAAATGGTTTTTTCATGGAGTGTAAAGACTGTCTGGCAGCTTTAATCTTATGTGACACTTGGACAGCTGGTCTCAGAGGAGTTATTATTCCAAATAACTCTTAATATTATTTGAGGGGATTCTAATTGTCCTATAAAGAAAGCTGAGCACTGAAGAATTGATGCTTTAGAACTGCAGTGCTGGAGAAGACTCTTGAGAGTCCCTTGGACTGCAAGGAGATCAACACAGTCAATCCTAAAGTAAATCAGTCCTGAATATTCATTGGAAGAATGGATGGTGAAGCTGAAACTCCAATACTTTGGCCACCTGAAGCGAAGAGCTGTCATTAGAAAAGACCCAGATGCTGGGAAAGATTGAAGGCAGGAGGAGAAGGGGACGACAGAAGGTGAGATGGTTGGATGGCATCACTGACTCGATAGACACAAGTTTGAGCAAGCTCCGGGAGTTGATGATGGACAGGGAAGCCTGGCATGCTGCAGTCCATGGGGTCACCAAGAGTTGGTTCTGACTGCGTGACTGAACTGAACTGAACTGATTGGCCAGTTCAACTTCCTCGTGTAGCTCTGAAGCAGTCACTGTGGTTGAGGTATTCTGCTTTGCTGGGCTGGTCCAGGCCTCATTTGGAGAAGGCAATGGCACCCCACTCCAGTACTCTTGCCTGGAAAATCCCATGGACGGAGGAGCCTGGTAGGCTGCAGTCCATGGGATTGCTAGGAGTTGGACACGACTGAGCAACTTCCCTTTCACTTTTCACTTGCATGCATTGGAGAAGGAAATGGCAACCCACTCCAGTATTCTTGCCTGGAGAATCTCAGGGACGGGGGAGCCTGGTGGGCTGTCATCTATGGGGTTGCACAGAGTTGACCACGACTGAAGCGACTTAGCAGCAGCAGCAACAGCCAGGCCTCCTTACCCAGGAAGGAATAAAAGTCAGCCATACCAGGAATGTCATGGATTATGCAGGACTATTTACTGTAGGGAGGGAGTGATTCTGCAAAGCAAGGGATGTTGGGGAAACAGATATTTCACGTCTACTGTATTTAACAGATAGTATTATTTAGGGCATACATTAATCTTTTATCTCTGATTAACAAATTATGCAAAAATTTAGCAGCTTAAGACAACAAATATTTATTAGTTTATAGTTTCTGTGAGTCAGGGATTTTTAAGTCAGAGTCATCTGTAGCTAGATGGTTCTGGTTCAGGGTCAGTTACAGTGAATGATTGCCCAGGGCTACTGTCATCTGAAAGCTTGCCTGGGGATGTGCAAGTGGGATCCATTTCCAAGCCCTCTCCCTTTTTCATTAGCAAACTTCAGTTCTTTGCTGGCTGTTAACTGGAAATTTCAGTTTCCCACCACATAGGGCTCTCCAAGCTGCCTAAGAGGTCTCACTATATAGGAGTTGAATTCCCTGAGAGAATGAACTAAGTGGAAGATTTTTTTGTATCTAAGATGGAAGCTACAGCCTTTTTGTAACCTAACATCAGAAATGAAATAACATCATTTCTGCATGTTCTACTCAAGGGAAAAAGAGTAAAGTTCCATCTCTTGAAGGGAGAAATTTTTTAAAAATTGGGGATATATTTTTAAAACTGGAGCTTCTGCAGTGGTTTAAGTGGTAAAGAATCCACCTGCAATGGAGGAGTTGCAGAAGACTCAAATTTGATCCTTGAACCAGGAAGACCCCCAGAGAAGGAAATAAGAAACTACTCCTGTATTCTTCTCAGGAAAATCCCATGAACAGAGGAACCTGGTGGGTTATAGTCCATTGGGTTGCAAAGATTCAGACATGACTTAGTGGCAGAAGCATGTTTTTAAACCACTACATAACTTTTATTAACATAAGTAGAAATTAAGACTTACAGTAATCACAAGGATTTGTTTTCTTTCAGTTATTTCTTTACATATAAATTTACCTGATTTGTGGTCTGAAAAATGAAAATATCTTACTGTCTCAAAAAAGAAAATAACACTGAACTTTGGAAATACCCTTAATATTTTTTGTAATGATGGTTATAATTAGTTGATTACCTGAATTGATTTAAAAATAGAAGTTTAAAGATATGCTGATAAGACTATATTTTAAACATTTTGAAATATTTAACACAAACTCAGAAAACCATAGAGAATGAAAAAAAAAATTGCAAATTTTTGCCTTCAGAGATTTAATGTAAGCTGAGTCTGTAAGCTTCAACTGAGGTTACTGCCAAGTTCACTACAGTGTGAAGGAGATGAATTATACATGATATCTTTTATTGCATTTAAAGTTATGGTCTGTAGACTCCTACTCTGATAAATTTTATAAATAATTTTCTACCTCATGTAGATATTCTAAAAAATGCCCACGTGGTTATATCTTTAGAAAGATAATAGCATGACTATTAATTAAAGTTACTATTTGTTACTTCAGTTGTTTCAGGTTTTTAACAATGAAATATGTACCTTGACCGTAACCTGCAACCTTTTCCTCAAACTTAATATGTTCACTGTGAGAAAGGGCAGAAAATATTTAAAAATGTTCTCTTTCCCATCTGCCCGAATTCTTATTTTTCTTTATTTCAACATGGAAATTAAATGAAAAAAATTTACATGAGTAATAGCTGCGAACATTTCTTTAGCATTAAACCTGAGGATTGAAGAGAAAAATCTACTCTTGTCAAAGACATTCACAGAAAACCAATTCTAATAGTACACAAGGTTATATCAACAGTAAGCTTTGTTTTCACTCTGGGCCCCTCCTGCTTCTGTTCTTTTGCCTAGAAAGAGGAATTCTTGTGGATTCCTGTGTGCTTTTAGAGAGTAGTCTCTGCGTCCAGAAGGATGAGAATGTGTCTGTGCATATGAAAGAATATATGTGTGTGTCTGTGCATGCATATATGCACTGTTTCTCTTTTAATTATATCAGTGGTTCTCTAACATCAGCATGCTTCACAGTCATCTGAGGGCTTGTTAAAACACAGTTTGCATTAACGCAGCACCCCTCAGGGTTTCTGATTCACAGGTTAGAACTGAGATTTGAGAATTTGCTTTTCTAACAAGTTCCCAGGTGGTGATGATCACACTTTTAGAATCACACCTTTACAGTCACTGAATTATATTAATGGCAGTAACTGGCTTTGTTCCTTATCTATTGAAGATTTGGTCGTGTCATTTTGTTTGAAACTGCACCATTTTCTTTTGGACACTTGAGCCCTATGAATATATTATAATGTGCTTAATGCATCCCTGATGATGGATGCTTAGGTTGTTTCTAATGTTTGAAAGTTTAATGAGTGCAGGTAAATTGGTCAATATTTAATCTTCCAAAATCGAAAATTTACCTAATATACAGTTTTCAAATCAATTCACAGAAAGTAAAATTCAATTTGTAGAATATCTAATTTGATGAACTTACCAATCGTAGTCTTATCAGGAATGTTTTGATAGTTTTAACAAAAATGATTTAAAGGAAATGGCAACCCAACTCCAGTATTCTTGCCTGGAGAATCCCATGGACAGAGGAACCTGGCAGGCTACAGTCCGTCGGGTTGCAAGAGTTGGACACGACTTAGCAACTAAACCACCACCACCACAATAAGAAGGCTCAATTTTGGTGATTGGTGACACAAGATTTTCTTAAAATAAATTAAAATAAGATTGATATGTTATTGATGAAATTGGCTAGAGAATCTTAAAACTGCTTACAGGTTTAAATAGCAATAGCAATGAGAATGAAATAGCAATGCGTATATTCAGGGACACCTTGGGGACATCATGGGTTCAGTTTCACACTGCCTCAATAAAGTAACTATCTCAAAGTGAAAAAAGGAAGTCCCACACATTTCTGTTTTCTCAACGGATATAAAAGCTGTTTTTATCCTATACTGTAGCCTATTAAGTATGCAATAGCATTATGTCTAAAAAATGTACCTACCTTACTTTTAGGATACTTTATTGTTAGAGTATGCTAACATCATCTGAACCTTCAGTAAATATTAATCTTCTTGATCGAGGGTCTTGACTCCGTGTTGATGGCTGCTGACGGATCAGGGTGGTGGTTGCTTAAGGATGTGGCAATTTCTTAAAATAAGACAATAATGAAGTTTGCCTCACTAATTGGCTTTTTCTTTTTTTTTTTCCAGGAACAATTTCTCTGTAGCAGGTAATGCTGTTTGATAGCATTTTACCCACAGTAGAAATTCTTTCAAAATTGCACTTGATCCTCTCAAATCCTGCTGCTATTTTACAACTAAGTTTATGGAATATTTTAAATCCTTTGTTGCCATTTCAACAGTCTTCACAGCCTCTCTTCACCAAGAGTAGATTCCATCTCAAGAAACCACTTTCTATGCTCATTCATAAGAAGAAACTCCTCATCTGTTGAAGTTTTATTATGACATTTCAACAATGCAGTCACACCGTTAGGCTCCACTTTCAATTCTGGTTCTCTTGCTATTTCCACCACATCTGCAGTTACTTCCTCCTATAGAGCCTTGACCCCTCATAGTTATCATGATGGCTGAAATCAACTTCTTCCAAATGCCTGTTCATGTTGATAGTTTGACCTCTCCCCACTAATCAGAGATATAGGCACTTCCCATAGTCTAGTGGTTAAGGCTCAGGGCTCCCAATGCAAGACGCTCAGGTTTGATCCCTGATCAGGGAAGTATATCCCGCATGCCACAACTAAGAGCGCTCATGTTGCAAGGAAGGTCCTGTACTTGGCAACGAAGATCTTGAGTGCTATAACTAAGATTTAGCACAGTCGGCAAACAAACAGAAATGCGTTTACTGCACTGATTTTTTAAAAAAAGATAAGCAAAACTATGTTGAGTCTTTTTTCCTGAGCAGTATTTTAACAGTGGCCTCAAAATATTCAGTAAACAGATTCGTAGTCATCCAGATCTTGTTTCTGAAGTCTTGTAGAGCACAGGCAGAATAGACTTAACATAATTCTCAAGAGCCTAAGGGCTTTTGGAATGCTAAATGAGCATTGGCTTCAACTTAAGTCACCATCTGTGTTAGCTTCTAACAAGTCAGCCAGTCCTTTGAGGCTTTGAAGCCAGGCATTGGCTTCTCTCTAGCTGTGGAACAAGGCTGTTTTTTTTTTTTTTTTTGGTCTGCTTAAAAGTCTGCTTTTTAGTGTAGACACCTTAATTAATTATCTTAGCTAGCTATTCTAGATAACTTGCTGCAGCTTCTACATCAGAATTTGCTACTTCACTTTGTACTTTTATATTATAGATATGGCTTCTTTCCTTAAACCTCATGAACCAACCTCTGCTAGCTTAAACTTTTCTTCTAGTTTTCTCACCTCTCTTGGCTTTCAGTAAATTGAAGAGAATTAGGGCGTGGCTCTGGATTAGGCTTTGGTTTAAGGAAATGTTGTGGCTGATTTGTTCTTCTACTCAGACCACTAAAACTTTTCTCAAATCAGCAATAAGGCTATTTTGCTTTCTTATTATTAATGTGTTGACTGGAGTAGCACTTCTGATTTCCTTCAAGAACTTTTACTTTGCATTCACAGTTTGGATAACTGTTTGGCACAGGAGGCCTAGCTTTCAGCCTATTTGGCTTTTGACATGCCTTCCTCACTATGTTGAATCATTCCTAGCTTTTAATGCAAAGGGAGAGAGATGAGATTCACTCTTTCACTTGAACATCTACAGGCCATTTTAGGGTTATTAGTTGGCCTAATTTCAATATTTTTGTGTCTCAAAGAATCCAAAGGCCCAAGGAGAGGAAGAGAGACAGAAGATTGGCTGGTCAGTGGAGCAGTTAGAACACACATGCCACCTATCAATTACATTTTCTATCTAATGTGGGCATGGTGGTATTACCAAGTACAACAGTAACATCAAAGATCACTGGTCATAGATTATCATGACAAGTATAATAACAGAGGTTTAAATGTTGCAAGAATTACCAAAATGTGACACAGAGATATGAAGTGAGAAAATGCTGTTGAAAAGTGGCACTGACTCAGACATAAAAAAGAATAAAATAATGTCATTTGCAGCAACATGGATGTACTTACAGATTATCATATTGAGTGAAGTAAGTCAGACAAAGAGAAATATATGATATTGTTTATATGTAGAATCTAAAAAATAATAATACAAATGAACTTACTTACAAAACAGAAATAGATCCACAGACATAGAAAATGAACTTATGGTTACCAAACAGGAAGTGGGGGAAGGGATAAATTGGGAAGATGGAATAAACATATATACACCCTATATATAAGATAAATAACCAGCAAGGACCTACCGTATAGCACAGAAAACTATACCCGATATTTATCTTAACCTAAAAGGGCTTCCCTCATAGCTCAGTTGGTAAAGAGTGCACCTGCATTCTTACAGCTTTGAAAACCTTAAAATATTGACTATTATTTAGTGAATTCCTCAAATGATATAACAATTTTATTTTATGTCTAGCAAATAAAACCTTAAAGATAATTGTGAATACTGTTACATTTTTATTAATTTATCAATATAAGTTAAATTAAGAACTTAAATTCCAAAGAAACTGAAGGAAACAGTAATAGCTAAAATAACCTTATCATATATAGAATATAAAAATTTATTTTAAAAACCCAGCAGTTGAAATGTGTTGACTTGAGAGCAGTTTGCAGAAAGATTATATTAGAAAGGACAAAATCATTCAGAAAAGCAGGAAAAAATGAGGTGCTATGGAAGGAATTATGCAACTGGTGAATAAAATTCAACATGTTAATCATAAATTGAAAATTTTGAGACTTTTACTTGTTGCCTAGGATGCAAAAAGTTGAAAAGAATGTTTCCAACCTAAAGACAAGAAAAAGTCAGATAAATTACAAAGTCATAACTTGAGATCATCAGAGAGATCATGTCAAAGGGAGCTCAACTGAAAACCCATAGGCAGTCTGCTCCAAGGAGAAATGAAGTGTAAATATAAACAGTGACGTATGTGGCAGGACATGGTGAGGAGAGATAGTGGATACTGTTGAGCTAAAGTTTTAATGAATTTCTTAAGGCCAAGTGAGAGTATTGAAATCTTGGGAGTCATAGACACAAAGAGAGTCTACATTCACGCACAAATTCTTATTCACAAATTTCCAGTGGGTGCTCATGGGTCAAACTAGGAACCAGGAGTGAGAGATGGGAAACAGTGACTATGAGAAAGACATGAAGCTCCTCCTAGCAATTTCTCTCATAGGGTACAATACATTTATAATGATAGGGAAAGAAAAACGAATGCTGTCATTTCCAAGGAACATATGAAGACCCATTGCAACTGGGGAAAAGGCAAAAGGATAAAAAGGACCCTTTTACCTCAGGGGGAAAGACAGAAAAATTTCTGGTGCTAGGATCCTACACTAGCTCAATTATGCATGGACAGAGGAGACTGGTGGGCTACAGTCTATGGGGATGCAAACAGTTGGACATGACTGAGTCAGTAGGCATGCATGCACAATACTTGGGCAATGGGCAGAAAACTCTCTTGCAAACAAGGCTTACCAAATATTCAAGTCAGAGTATGGTTGCAATGTGAAAAGAAGAGCATGATTATTAACAAGGCTCCACTCCAGAGACTTAAGCCCTGGGCTTGCCTAAGAATGAGGCTGGATCAAGACCACAGAGAAACACCTTGTCTCCTTGTGCAAGCAGTAGCAGCGACTTATGAAAAAAGCTCCTGCGTGATGCAAGTACACAGGATATTTTGCCAAAAGTTTTCACTTTCATCTCAGGTTCAAAGGATTTGTTAACAAAATAAGCCACTCATTATATACAAATAAATATGATAGATATTTATTAGGGAATTATCTAGCTTACTTTCAGCATACTAACATTAAATGAAAACAGAAATAGAAAGAGCAGAGAGTACATCAACAAATTGGGTTTTGACCAACATCCAGACTTAAACAGCACTGTGTCACAGCACATCTGGAGTCCCAATTGGGAAAGGGTCCCAGGCGACACGTCTGTGGGTGAGACCTCCAAGATTGCTGTTCAGGGTTCCCGCTTATGATCCCAGGACAGGTCCAAACTGATATTATCAATCTGTGACCAAATTGCAAGCCTGGTTTCCTGTTAATGCTGTTTGGTTTGTTGTATAAAACTTGGAATGTAGTTAAGCCTGAGGCGTGGTGGACCAGACCCACTCCAGAGTCTCAAATCTCAAGATTTCTCCCTCATCTTACCTATGGTGCTGCAAGTCTTGCGCTCACACCAGGCAGTCACTCCCCGTCACTCCCAGTCACTCCCAGTCAGAGCAGTGTCCAGGCAGTTTAGAGGCAAGGTCAGAGGCCTGCTCTGCTTTGTCTTTGAAGCCTAAAGATGACTAGTCATTTAATTTCCCTGACAACATGGAAGACTGAAAGTTGAGAACTAGCATTAACAATCAAACTAGCAAAAACAAAACCCACTGGAAATATTGGTCCATTCTTGCCTGAAAACACATGCTAAAGCAAATTGAAGTAGGTAGTACAGTGAAAGTTACCATAACAATGCCAAAACAAATTTAGCTCAATCCCTGATCAAACTGACTCACCCCTTCTCACTCTTTCGCATTAATAGACTAACAGAGGGAGAGACATGCACATTACAACCACAAATACCATTTATCTGAGTCTCTGCTGGTCCATATAAGATATATGGTATGCAATGAAAAATTATAAGATGTAAACACACATACACAAACACAAAAAACCCACAACAATCTGGTCAAGAGACAAAATAATAGAATGACTCAGGTACAACCTGGATGTTGAAACTTTCAGACAGGGATTTTGACATAACTTGCTAATGTGTTAAAAATCTGTAGTGAAAAAAGTGGACAATAGCATTTAATGTGTAAGGGATTTCAGCAGAGAGATAATTATAAGAAACAATTGTAAATGCTAGAACTAGAAACACAAACTGAACCACAAAAGATAAATAAAAGTGAGCAGAATGTATCATGGCACTCAAGACCTGGGGGACAACATGAAACACTTTAACATATTAATACATGCAACTGGAATCCCAGATGGAGAAAAATTTTGATTTGAGACAATCCTCTTGATAGCATAAACATTTAAATGTTATAAAGTCTTTCGCTTAGCAGTGCTTTATCTGCCAACCACAAATATTCATATGCTGAATTTTTTTTTTTTCTATGATATTCTCTTTAACCCATAGATTATTTAGAAGTGCACTGCTTAGTCTTCAAGTGTTTGGAAATTTTCCTTTTGTTTTACCATTATCATGTTCTAGTTTGACTCCATTTTGGCCAGAAAATATAAACCATATGATCTGAAGATGGTGACTGCAGACATGAAATTAAAAGATGCTTACTCTTTGGAAGAAAAGCTATGACAAACCTAGAACAGCGTATTAAAAAGCAGAGACATCACTTTACTGACAAAGGTCCGTATAGTCAAAGCTATGGTTTTTCTAGTAGTCGTGTACACATGTGAGAGCTGGATGATAAAAAAGGCTGACAGCTAAAGAACTGATGCTTTCAACTTGTGGTCCTGGAGAAGACTCAAGAGTCCCTTGGACTGCAACCAGATTAAGTCAGTTAATCCTAAAGGAAATCAACCCTGACTATTCATTGGAAGGATTGATGCTAAAGTTGAAGGTCCAAAACTTTGGCCACTAGATAGGAAGAGCAAACTCATTAAAAAAGACTCTGATTCTGGGAAAGATTGAAGGCAAAAGGAAAAGGGGACAGCAGAGTATGAGATGGTTAGCATCACCAACTAAATGGATATGAATTTGAGCAAACTCCCGGAGACAGTAGAAGACAGAGTAGCCTGGCATACTGCATGGGGTTGCAAAGAGTCAGACTTAGCGACTGAACAACAACAACAAAATGATTTATTTTTAATTAACTGACAATTTTTTATGGCCCAGGATGTGATCTCCTTTGGTATATATTCCATGGGTATTTGAAAAAAAAAAAAAAATCTGCCATTGTTGAATGAAGTGTTGTATAAATGACAATAAGATTCTGTTGATTCATTGAATCTTTATTTTATGCTACCAATAATTTTCTATCTGATATCTGATCAATTGTTAAGAAAATGAGTATTAAATTCTCAATTGTGGATTTATCTCCTCTCAGGGCAGAGAAGATAAATAAAAAATATTCATGCTTTCATCTGACTAAAATATTTACATTTTCTTTATATTTCTATTTTATTCCCTTTCACCTATGCATATCACTATATTTGAAGTGAGTTTCAAGTTTTTAATTCACTTTGCCAATCTCTAGTTTTTAATTTGTATATTTAGACTATTTATATTGAATGAAATTATTGATGACTTAGGCTTAAATTGGCCATTTTATTTTCTGTTTTCTTTTGTACTTGGTCTTTATTTCCTTTTTCCTGCTTTTTTTTTGTGGATTATTTAGCACTTTTAATAATCCATTTTGATTTATCTTTAGGGTTTTTGAAGTATGTTTTCAGCATTTTCTTTTTTAGTGGTTTCTCTTGGTTTACATTATAAACACATGTATCATCATTTTATCAGTTCAAGTGAAGTATAGCAATTCTGCCATCCTCTACATCCCTTTACCATCTATTTAAAGTAATATTAAAATAATACCATTATTTTAAATACAGCTGTCTATATTTAGAACCACCATATTATAATTGTTGCATCATGCAACATGCAATCATGTTGTCAAACATGATTCAGAATACTCTAGAGCAGGGAAAAAGGCCTATTGTATTCACCCATATTTCTATTTGCTGGTTTCTTTCTTACTTCTTAACATAGCAATGTTCTTCCTTCTTTTTTTTTTTTTTTTTTACCTGCTGATTATCATTCTGTTTAACTTTCTCTGTTGCTATGAAATTTGGTGATACTGCTACTTACCCCAGTCTTGAAGGGGTGTCTTTATGTGTGAGCATCCCTATGCAGTTGTGTGTACCCAGTGGCTTTGATAGGAGAACTGGGTCTGAAGTGAGCATGGATCACATCTTCTTCCAGGGTGTGCTGGCAGCTATCACCTTGGTTGGAGGTGGGGCTGGAGATGGAGTGGTTAGAGCCAGTACCGGGTGTGAGCTAGGCTTCTCCTCTGCTCAGGGACCATCACTTCCCTGCTCTAATTAGGGTCAGAACCAGGGCCCAAGGTGCTGGAGCAGAAGCTCTGGGAGTTGAGTCCTATCTGGTTTCTTTGCCTGTAAGGGTGTGCTTGCTCAGCAAGGGCACTCCCCGCCCCAGTGGAGGGCAGAGGCAGAAAGGGCTCCAGCAATCACCTGGTGTGACCTGGGGTACATGCTGGGACTGTCCCACCAGGCTTGTCAGAGCCCCAGGCAGTCTCCAGCACACTGCCTCCTCATGCTCCCTGGAAACCGTTGCCATGGTTCCATTCAGAAGCATTGTCATGTGTAAGCTGGCTCTGCTTCCTCCATGCGTGCGGTCCTCCCCTGGCAAGGGCACCTTTGCCCCAGTGGAGAGCAGCAGTAGTCCTAGAGAAAGAGGGGCTGGAATAGGGCCCCAGTGTGCATTGGGGTGCACCCTGTTGTGATTACAGGAAACTGGCCTGAGCCTCAGGCTATTTCCAATCTGCTGCCCATGCCTCATTCCCACAAGTAAGCAAGGGTGTGCCTGTACATTTCAGGAGTGGAGAATTGGCTTCTTACAGCCTTCTGATAAACCCACTGGTTTTCAAACAAGCTAAACACTGAAGAGAGTTAATTTTCCCAACGTCAGACTCCACAGCTGGGGAGCCCAGTCAAAGTTCTGTGTACTTCTGCGTTTTTGTTTCTGGTCAACATTTCTTATAAAGCATGTCCGGTGGTGATGAACTCCCTCAGCTTTTGTTTGTGTAGGAAAGCCTTTATTTGCTCTTCATATCTAAATGATAATTTTGCTGGGTAGAGTATTCATGGTTGACAGTTTCTATCTTTCAGTATTTTGAAAATGCTATTCTACTCCCTGTTGGCCTGTAGTATTTCTGATAAGAAAACTGCTGATAGCCTAATGGGGGCTCCTTTGTAAGTTGCCACCCATTCCATGGCTCTTTTTACTTATTTATTTTTTTCCATTTATTTTTATTAGTTGGAGGCTAATTACTTTACAATATTGTAGTGGTTTTTGTCATACCTTGACACGAATCAGCCATGGAGTTACATGTATTCCCCATCCCGATCCCCTCTCCCACCTCCCTCTCCACCCGATCCCTCTGGGTCTTCCCAATGCACCAGGCCCGAGCACTTGTCTCATGCATCCTCCATGTCTCCTTTCAAAATTCTTTGTCATCGACTTCTGTCAATTTTAATATGATATGTCTTGGAGACATTCTTTTTGCTTTGCAGGAACAAGCTATTCTCTTAGGTTCATGGACTTGTGTGTCCAGTTCTTTTCCCAGGTTTGGGAAGTTCTCAGCTATTATTTCTTCAAATAAACTCTGCTTCTTTTTCTCTCTCTCCTCCTTCTGGGGAACCATAACCTTAATGTTACCTTTCCTAAAAGAATACACTAGCTCTCATAGATTTTCTTGTTTAAAACAATTTAATTTTCTTTCCTCTTCTAATTGCATCATTTCTGGACTCCCATCTTCAAGATCACTAACTCTGTCTTCCACAAGGTTTGCTTTATTTGCAGTGCTTTTGAATGCACTCTTCAGCTTGTTTATTGAGTTCTTCAACTCCAGATTTTCTCCTTAGTTCTATTTTAGAGTTTCAGTTTCTTTGGTAAAGTATTCCATCTGTTCACTCGGTTCATTAATTTTACTCCTGAGCTCACTGAACTGCCTTTTTGAATTTTTCCATGGCAACTATTTTGAATTCTCTGTAACTTCAAGCTTGGTTTCTGAAGAATTATCTTTGTGTGCATATTGGGGGAAAGTATAGTGTTATTGTGGTTCTTCATGGTGCTTGATCATTTGTTTGCCTGCTTGTGCACCTGAAGCTAATGCTTTTTCTTAAAATAAGGATTCAACAGGTTAGCAATTAGAGTCTCTTCTGTTATTTCCAATAGGTGGTTTTATAGCATAAGTTTTTGATTGCTCTTACCTGCACTGTCTCTGATTATTTTTTTCAGACAAAATACTTTCTTTTTCATTTTTTCCATTTGAAGTTTATTGACAAATGCACAATTAATGCAGATTGTGTTGAATTAAGACATAATGTGTCAAGTGGATATAGAATTGACCTAAATACATAAGATGATCAACCTCAACAATCATTGGGGAAATACAAATCAAAACCAAAGTATAATATTGCTTCACAACCACAAGCATGGCTACAGTCTAAAAGAATGAAAATAATAAATGTTGGTGAAGATTTGGAGAAATTGAAACTTCCATACATTGCTAGTTTGGTAAACATAGTAGCAGGATATGACCCAGCAATTCCAGATACATACACAAGACATATGAAGACATGTGTTCCTGATCTTTAGGAGAAGTCTTCAGTCTTTCATCATTGGCAGTGTAGTTTTCCTAGATGCCCTCCATCAGACTGAGGAAGATTCCTTTCATTCCTAGTTTGTTGTTATTGACAGGATGTTAGATTTTGTCATATGCTTTTTCTGTGTTATTGAGACTATCATGTGGTTTGTTTCCCTTGATTTTACTGAAACGGTGTATTACATTGATTACTTTTCATATGCTGAACCAACCTTCATTCTTGAGGTAAGTCCCCTTGGTGATGGTATATAATCCCTTTCATAAGTTGCTCGGTTTGGCATTTTGTTGAAGATTTTTGTGTCTATATTCATAACAGATATTGGCTTAGTTTTCTTTATTGTAATGTCTATGTCTGACTTTGGTATCTGTCTCTGATTATATTTGAGAGTTGGCACTTTTGACCTTCCACTGCCTTGTCAGAGATGTCACCGAGTTCTCCTGGTATTGGTGCTTGCGCCTCCAGGTTTGTCGGTGTCTTGCTGCTGCAAGTGCTGCTTGTGTTGCAGCTTGGAGCACTGGAAAGATGGACTCGTCTGCTGTGCCCCTAATTTGCAGGCTCTGTAGCTGTGGTGGGAGGGAAGTGGTGCAGGAGGATCTGGTGTCACGGGTACTCCTGTCATGTCATGTGTTGTTATATTCATGGATCTTGCTGCTTCCAGTGGTGGGTGGAGGACTGGGATTGTTGGTGCCCTTGGACTTCCTTTGTGGCTCAGCTGGAAAAGAATCCACCTGCAATGTGGGAGACCTGGGTTTAATCCCTGGGTTAGGAAGATCCCCTGGAGAAGGGGAAGGCTACCCACTCTAGTATTCTGGCCTAGAGAATTCCATGGACTGTGTAGTCCATGAGGTCACAAAGAGTCAGACATGACTGAGCAACTTTCACTTTGCAACTGAAGGGATGGGGTTCCAGACTTTACTGACACTGCTCCCCAAACTGCCTGTGCCAGGAGGCTGGTGTTGTGTGAAATACCTTCCCAGCTTCTACCAGGTTCTACAGGGCTGCCGGCTCTCAGCTGTAGGGCTGGAAGCCAAGATTTCAGGTACTGCCTCCAGTGTTCCCCGAGTCCTGCTTCTATGTGTTCTAGTCCACCCGTCTCTTGGTGTGCAGATAAGTGGAATTCTCCTGTGTTCTGGTATATTGGGCAGAGGCACCTTTTTGGAGTTGTAGATTCTTTACTTCTAGATTGAAGAGGAGAAAAAAGGAGTATCTCAGTCTACTATCATGCAGAAATCTATCCTACATTCTATTTCTTTGCTGAGGTTTTCTACTTTTTCATTTGTTTTCCATAGTTGCTTATTAAAGTATTTTAATGATGGCTACTTTAAAATATTTGTAGATAGTTCTAACAACTTTGTCATATTTGTGTTGGCATCTATTGACTTCTTTTTTTCATTCAGTTTTATATCTTCCTGTTTCTTGGTATAAGCAGTGAGTTTTGACTGATACCTGGACATTTTTGTATGATATTGTGAGACCATGGCTTATTTAAACCTATTTTAGATGGATTTATGTTGACACTACCTTGGCAGGAGAAGATTTGCCTTGCCACTGACAGTTGGAAATAGAAGTACAAGTTTCTTAAAACAGTGTGCTCTGTTGACACATGGTTGGAGAGTCCTCATTATTGCTTGGCAGGGTTAGGAGTTTGGGAGTTGCAGTTCTCCACGTGGTCTCCACTAACACTGCAGGGTAGGCTTGTCAACTAGCCAGGAGAGAGGAAACGCTTGTCTCCCTACTTGCTCATCTCTGAAACCATCCTGGCAGGGAGGGGACTGGGGTAACTTTTATAGTCTTATAAGGATGAAGGTGTAGGCTCCTCACTTGGTTTGTGCTAGCAAGATTGAGGTGGAGCCACATTTTTTTTCCCCCTCCTTTGGTGTTTGAATGAATGAAGTTAAGACAGTATTTTTTATTTTAATTTTTAAGTCTTCTCTTTGCTAGGCTGCCCCTTTCCTGCTTCCTTTGGCTGTTGTTGTTTAGTCTCTAAGTCATGTCCTACTCTCTGTGACTCCATGGACTGCAGCACACCAGGCTTCCCTATCCTTCACTATTTCCCAGAGTTTGCTCAGATTCATGTGCATTGAGCTGGACTAGCTCATGTGCATTGAGCTTTTGTTGGAGTTTCTGCTTACATGTGCCTATTGGTAGTTCCAGCTTGCCAATTTCTTTGGCTACATGTCTGGATATAAGATACTCCAAGAACTCACCCCTGTGTCATTCTGTGGGTCCTATGGTCCCTAAACAGTCTTTCTCCTCCTTTCTTCTTCATAAATTGTCCTTATTGGGAAGAATAAGAAGTACATTTACTCTGTCTTCCTGGAAACAGAAGTCCCCCCACTTTTATTCTTTTTGTTTATATTTTATTCACTAGTGCTTTGTTTTTACTATTTTCTTATCTTCTAAATTCATATATTTTTGCTGATAAACTTCCAAATATAAAATATATTCCTTTAGGATAAAATTATTTGAGGAAGATAAAATAGAGATACAAGTTTAAGGAGAAACATGACAGATGTTAAATTTCTGAATGCTAAAGAAAAGCTTCATTCAGTTTTTTCAAATAAATGATGGTTGGTTAAAAAATGTATTCTTATATTCATATTCCTTAGACACATGTAAAAAGAGAGATGTCGCAGTTTTATTTAATAATGCCATATTTATATTTAACTGGGAATTAACATCCTTCAGAACTATTACAAACACTTCTGATTAAAGATGATAGCCAATTTAAAAATTGGCAAGAAGGTTTATCATTTTCAAAAATATTAAGGGACTGTGTCAGCAAGAAAGGTTAGATCCATTGCTCTAGGATATGTGCCTGAGAATGGGGAGGCAGCTAGACCTGTGACTACCGTGATGCTGGTCTTGCCTTTGCCGCCTGCTAATTCGCATCCGGCTTCCCTCCAAGTGGGACCCCGCCAGAAGACAGCAGCTGACCGGCTACGTGAAAACAAGATGCTGGCGTCGTTCAAGAGCGAGGCCGAGATCCTCAAGGGCAAACTTGAGGAGGAGAGGGCCAAGCTGCCCGACATGGAGCTGTACGAGGTGGCCGAGCACGTGGAGGCCCCAGAGCAGTTTGTCATGAAGACCAGAATGACCCTCAAAGGCCATGGGAATAAGGTTCTGTGCATGGACTGGTTCACGAATAAGAGGAGGATGGTGACCTCCTCGCAGTTTGGGAAGATGGTAGTGTGGGATTCCTTCACTTACTAACAAGGAGTGCGCAGTCGCGATGACCAGCAAGTGGGTGGCGGTGTGTGCATACGCCCCGTCGGGACATGCCATTGCATGCGGTGGTTTGGATACTAAGTGTTTCGTGTATCTACTGACGTTTGACAAAATGAAAACATGGCTGCCGAAAAGAAGTCTGTTGCTATGCACACCGACTATCTGTCCGCTTGCAGCTTCACCAACTCGAATGTGCAGATCCCGAAGGCCAGCGGCGACAGCACAGGTGCCCTGCGGAAGGTGGAGAGCAGGCGGCTGCTGCAGAGCTTTCCATGGGCATGGGAGCACGTGGTCTGTTTGGACCTGGCCCCCTCAGAGACCTGGGCCACCTTCTTGTTCGGGGGATGTGACAAGAACGCCATTGGGTGGGACATGCGCCCTGGACAGTGTGTGCAGGCCTTTCAAACACAAGAATCTGACATTACCAGTGTCTGATACTAATCTGGGTGGAGATGCCTTTGCTTCGGGATCAGATGTTGCTGTGTGTTGCCTCTACCGCCTCTGGGCAGCTTCCAGCGTGGACTTCTCCCTCAGTGTATCCTGCTGGATACAACAATTATACCATCAACGTCTGGGATGTCCTGAAGGGGTCCCCAGTTACCTCTTGTTTGAACATGAAAACCATGTTAGTACTCTATGTGTTTCCCTTAATGGGGCTGCCTTTTGCTCAGGATCATGAGATCATACCCTCAGAGTCTGGGCTTGATCACAGTGCGCATAGGTACCTGGGGGTAGAATTTGAAATCATCACATGTAAACAGATCTTGTTTCTAGAGGATCTGAGAGTTTATTGCAACTTAGCTTAGGGGAGCAGCTCCATGACTGGAAGTTCACCAAGCATCTCCAACATTACTATTAAAACCATTACCCTGGAAAGATCCCAATGTAAGCCTTCAGCACTAAGAGAACACCCTCAAGTATAGTGTTTATTATTTCAAACTTTAAAAAAAAATGTATCTATTTTTAAAGTTATTCTAAATCATATGAGTCTCAACTCATTTTTGGTGCTGTAGGCTTCGCTGGTTGTTCAGTGGTAAAGAATCTGCAGGACACACAGTTTCAGTTCCTGGGTTGGGAAGATCCCTTGGAAAAGGAAATGGCAATCCACTCCAGTATTCTTGCTTGGGAAATCCCATGGAAAGGGGAGCATGGCAGGCTACAGTCCGTGGAGTTGCAAAAGAATTGGACTCGACTTTAGAAAATGTGAAATTGCCTTCCAAAATGGTTGTGTCTTTTTACAGTCTCATCAGTAGTGCATGCTAGTTCTCAGGATCTTACAGTCTTGCCAGCACTGATGCTATCACATTAAAGAAAAAAAAAATTTTTTTATATTATAATTAGAATAAAATGGTATCTCACTCTGAACTTTGGTTATAGTTTGTATTTCCCTGATGATTGATGAGGGCTTCCTACGTGGTGCTAGTAGTAAAGAATATGCCTGGTAATTCAGGAGATGCAGGAGATTTTGGTTGGATCCCTAAGTTGGGAAGATACCTTGGAGGAGGAAATAGCAACCCACTCCAGTATTCTTGCCTGGAGAGTTCCATGGACAGAGGGGCCTGGTGGGCCAGAGTCCATGGGGTCACAAAGAGTCAGACACGGCTAAGCAACTGAGCATACCTTTAAAGTCTTTATTTCCATTTTTATCTTCTTTTCATTTAAGTGGCTAGAGTTGCCGATACTTAAATACCGCCCCCCCCCCCCCCCCCCCCCGCCCAATTTTCTACTGGTTTAATTTCAATTTTCACATTGACCTTGTTAGGTAGTTAGAATAGAAAACAGGAGTCCAAAATGGTGGTGGCTAAAAGACAAGGAAGGGAAAAGCCCGCGTAAATAGAACAGAGGAAGGTCAGAGGAAGGTCAGAGGAAGGTCCAAGGACCTGAGTGAGGACTTCAGGGAGAACAGCACTCCTGGCCAAGTTCAATTTGCATAGGGCAGGCCTGGGGGAAGGAAAATACATATAAACAGAGGAGTCAAAGGGCCCGCTCTCTCTCTCCCTCACGCTGGGGCGTTCTTCTCTTTGTGTCTTTGGGTCGACATGCCCTCACGCCTCAAAGATGCATTTTCCTGCTATTATCTAAATAAAATAGAGCTGTAACACTGAACTGTAACTCGGATTTGTCTAAGAGCTATAACACGGTCTGTCCAAGGCCCGAGAGCTGTGACACTTTGAGGGGGGCTTTAATGTCCGTCACTCCAAATCTTTGTTGTGATGAGACAGAACCGAGGAGCATATACTCGCCTGACATCTAGAAGGCATTCTCTATGTCTTCACTAACCTTTTTTAAATTATTATGGTGCATTTAACTTCTGACAGCTTGTGGGTTATGTAGTCACTCTTTTTATAATATTTTGGATAAGCATAATTTTAATTTCAATGAAGACATATATTAGTCTTTTCCTTTGCGATTTGTTTTTTGTCTGAAAAAAGAAAATTTTCTTTTTGTTTGAAAAATTTCTTCTTAACCACCAGGTAACAGAGATATTTCCCTTTTTCTTCTGAAATATTTTGTAACTTTGACATTCATGTTTAAATCTCTAATTCATCTGGCACTGATCTTTGTATGAAAGATTATGTAAGATTCTGGCTTCATTTTTCCTCTGTAAAATTGTTTGCATACAATTTACTGAATAATTCCCCTCTCATTCACATACTGTCAATGTCACTTCTATTAAACGTTTAGCTTTTATGTATCTGTTGGACTGCTTTTGGGCTTGGTCCATTGGTCTGTCTGAGAGTACCATAGAGTTTATCTACTGATTTTTTCTTTTTTGCTGTTAGAAAGAAAAGTCAGGGCAAGAGTTTATGGAAAACTTGAACACACAGGAAATTTTAATGTCTTTAACTGTTTTCTTTGGGATTATAAGAAGTATTAAAAAGTTGTATATGTGCTATGTATGTGTGTGTGCAATTTAAAAAAAATATTTATTTTTAATTGAGTGATGATTGGTTTACAATATTTGTTTGACTTCTGTCATACATCAACATGAATTAACCATAGGTATACATGTGTCCCCTTTCCTCAAACATACTTATATGATAGTGACCTTCCTGTTTAAAGTTGTTTTGCTTATTTCTAGTGCTGGCTATTATTATAAATTAATTATTACTTTTTAATGACTGGAGTTCTTTTCAGTTAGCTACTATAGAACAGATGGTATAGAACAGGAACCAGACTTAGTCTGGGCTGGCAGGAAATCTCCCTGGTTCTCAGTGGAACTCTATAGGATAAAAAATTGTGTGTGTGTGTGTATGTGTGTGTATGTACCCTTGACCAAGATTGGGATGGTAGGTATAATGATTTACTCAGGGCTTCTTCTCTGTCTTGCTGCAGTAGTTACAAAGAATGTGTCTGTTTCTTCAGTTCTATTTCCCCTGCAAATTCATTTTCCAACAAGGTAGCAGAAAGCTCTTGTAACTGGTTCCATCCCTTCTGTTGTAGGTGGTCCAAACTAAGGTTGTTGGTTTTAATTTCCTCTCTACGGAGCTTTTCAGTGGTGAACAGCTTGTCTCCTTTTTTCTTTTTTCCATTACCTTGGTCCAAGGTGCATTCCACTCAGTAGCCCTTTTTCCTTTATTTTGAATTTTAGTGTCTAAGGGTTTTGTTATTATAAAATGAAATTTCCATTTTACTTCCTTGCTTTTGGTTGATTTCAGAAAGAAGATGGCAGCTCAGAGGTTTTTACATATCCAGCCTGAAATGTTAGCTTGATGTTTGAAGTCACTGACATTATTTATGTATCAGGCTTTATCTTTGATCGATATCAAACTCTAGAGACTATTTGCCTAGAAAAAAAAAAACTTAATATTACCTACACTGTGGAAAAGTTGTAATAGATCATAATGCAATCAAAAGTTTAAGATAAAGTATTTTTGCAAATTTCAATTGTATTTTACAAAGTGCCTTTCACAAAGGTTTACTGGCATAATATATTTTTGAAACTCATGAATAAGTCCTAACACATTTATTGAAATATGCATCAGAGGAAAATCTAATATAATTTTTTCTCATTTTCTATTTTTGTCAGCACAATATAGGCAGGAAGTTTTTATTTAAGCATATACCACATATCTAGTACTGAGTATAAAGTAAGTCAGGAATTGACTTTTTAGCACTACAGAAGAAAATTACTAACTGGCTAAAATATATTGAGAATCTCAAAAGAGCTACTAGAGATCATCTTTTAATATTTTGAAACATTTTACTTGAAAATAACCAGGAATATGTATCAAACAGTGGATGCAGGTTTATAAATTCCTTATTTAATATGCTACTTATTTTAAGGAGATAAAATTCCACAGAAGAGGAAAATTTGAGGTGAATTCTATCTCACCAAGGTTTCTTTATTTTGGGGGCCCCTAGATTTTAAAATACTCCTTAATCTCTTGATCAAATCTTTATGATTGGCTCCTTTCCTTATTGTCCTGTATCTTGGTTCAGTTAACTCTAGCTCTCTCTTTAGCTCTTCAATGATTTTTCTGTTTTTTCAAATTTTGTCCAACAGTTTACTTCTTTGGGGGTTGTGTGGTTAATCTGAAATGTCTTGCTTACTGATACTGGATATGATAGCCTTGCTATATTTTATAAAACTTAGAATTTTAATGGCTGACCTAATGACACTAATGCCCTAATAGTTGTCCTAATGATACTAGGAGGCCGAGATTCCAATCATATGGTATAAATAGCTACATGGAGCTTTTATTCTTTTGCAGTGGCTGAAAAGCATTCAGAAGTATTTTTAAAGGTACTTATATGAGACATCTTAGATTCAAGCTCTGTTTTATTTATGAATAAAGTTTTATATTTTATGAATATTCTATGGTTGGGTAATATAATTTTATTCTTTTTTAGCTATAATTAATAAATGATTACTTTTTGCTCTAAGAGCTATTATTAAATCACTGGTCTTCATTGCTATTGGTGGTATAATAACAGAAAAGATACTGTATTTTTATATAATATATCTGGCTATAACATTTGCCCTTTATGAATATTCAACAGAATCTTCTAGTTAAGTTGTTAATTATTGTCCTCAGAGACCTATTGAATTCAGTGGTACCTGTGTTATGAGATCTTAAAATTAAAGTATTCTAGTGATGAGATCTCCTGAAAAATTCCTGAGCTAATCTTATTTCCAGCCAGTAATAATTTCCTCCAAAAGAAGTCATTTACTTTAGAACACTATAAAACAAAATCTTTAAAAGTTATAAAGGTTTAGCATAAAGGATACTATTTATCTTTGATTTAACAAATATTTAATTGTTATGAAAATGTTAGGTACTGGCAATTTTCAGTAAAACAAATCCTGCCTCAACTTATATATAATATATATATATATACATACATACATATATATATATATATATATTTGTGTGTATTTATTTGGCTTAGAGTCTATTATAATTTTACTAGTCTCTAGTAAAAATTTATCAATTTTTGTCAAGTCTAATTAACTCAAGATTCAGAATTTCTCATAAAACTCTAATATATTCCTCCTTGGACTTAAATAGTATCTAAGAGCTTAATATCTTTATGAGAATTAATTATCTTTATTACTGAAGAATGGAACTGCTTAAACTTGGTATGAAGTTCCCGGTTTCAGGTTCTGTAATTCATGATATCATAATAGTTAGATTCTTGCTTTTTATTATTTTAAGTTAAGGCTGTTCTTATCTTTGTGTAGCTACAAGGGAATGAGTCTTTGTCAGTTCTTGTGGACCTAGGGAGTATAGGAGGCAAGAAGCAGATGTATTTTAAGAGACAGAATGAAGCAGTGGAAATAGCAAAGGTGTGGAATCAGGCAAGGACTGAAATTCTTGCAGTGCCACTTATTGAATGAACTTCAACAAATCATTTAATCTCTTGAGCCTCAATTTATTTGTCTATAAATTAAGAATTATAATGCTACCTTGGTGGGTTTGAGAGTACCAAACAATATAATGTATATGAGTATATTGCTCATGGTAACTGTTATAAATGTCATAACCACCACCACCTCCTTCACTCTGCCCCCTAGCCCCATGGTGGTACCAAATCACAAGTTCCAAACCAAACATGGAGAAATGTTGTTTTTCCCTTTCTCTCATTCTGAAACCTCTTTTCTGGGCTTTATATTAAAGTACCTGATGAAAGTGTTTGTTGCACTCTCTGCCAAGAAGATCATTAAAGTTATCTAGTTGGAAATTAAATGATAAACTTGCTTCACTCTGGGATATGAAACTTATGGATAGGAGGTCAAATTTCCCTTGTTAGGAAAAGAATAATAATAGCTCTTGGCTGTTTAAGTTGAGATAATATGTTTTCTCTGATAGTTAATCTGATAATAAAAGGTTGTGGCTAGTTCTTATGAGTCAGCTAAATTTTGTAGACTAAGAAAAGCTCTGTTTGGTGCTAACAGTTCATGGTTGAATAACTTTATACTGATGTAGCAAGAGCTAATTCATCAGAATTCAACTAAACAAATAGGCAGTCTGTGAACTTGAGATGAATTTGATGTAACTGGTGATTTTACATTTAAATATGTTATACAGTGGAAAAGAAATTGCTACTATATCATATTTCGCTTTCAAAAAACTGAGTTTGGACAAGCTGGTCTCAATTTGAGTCTTGAATTTAATGCTGGTTTATCTAATTTCAAGAAAAATTACTGACTCAAGTTCATTGGAGGAAATTATTTTCCACACCATGGGCTCTTTCTCAGACTATTGTTCAAATGAACTAGAACAAGGTAAATGTTTTTTAAGAGAACAGAATAGAGCACTGGAGAGAAAATTAGTAATTTTTCTAATGTCTATAAGTGAAAATATATCTTTTAATTATGAATTTAACTTTAAGAATAATTGATCACATTTATAAATAATAGTCTAACAAAAGAGTTCAACTTAGTTTTTAAGAGTTGAATGATAACATTAAAAAGCCAATTTTGACAAATGTTTGGCATAAGCATTGGCATGAAATTCTTGTTATTTTTTCAGCTTTTGGTCTGATTCTGCTGGTAATCTTTCTCATGACTAAGCAAGCTACTTGAATAGAATCTTTCTATTACATACTCTCATGTTTAAAATCAGCATATGCCATATAAATAAAGGATTTTTACATCTGATAGCTATGGGTTTGAATTTATTTAAGTCCATTATTTACTAGTTGTGTTATTTTAAGTTTATTTTTAAGAGTTAACCACTGTTATTTCAGGTACTTTTATGTAGCAGAGTAATATGTTTAAATATTTTACGTAGATATAAATGTAAACATATGAAAAACATTGACATATATATGGTAATTCTATACATGTAGTTTTTGTTTTTTGTATTCTGTTTTTTTTGTAGAACAACATTTGTAAACATGTCTTTCACTAGATATTTTTGTATTACATCATTTTTAATTGCTAAATTATGTTTTAACACTGTATGGACACACCATAATTTACTAGATTGATTCCTTGTTTTTGGACATATAGGTAATTTCTTACTTTTTTTTCCCCCCTCAGCTTTATTGAGACATAGTTGACATATCAATATAAAATTTATAAGTTTAAGGTGTACATTAGTTGTTTTGATATAACTGTATATTGCAAAACAATTACTACAGTAAGGTTAGTTAATCCACTGCCTCACATAAATATAATATTTTGTTGGTGGTGATAAAAACTTTAAATCTTTTCTCTTAGTATTTTCAAATATACAATAACATATTGTTAACTGTGGTTACCATGCTCTATATTACTTATTCATCCCCAGGACTTATTCATCTTATAATTGGAAGTTTGTACCTTTTAACTCCCTTCTCCTATTTCTCACACCCCCACACCTGGCAACCACAAATTTGTTCTCTAGTTTTTAGATTCCACATGTGAGATCATATAGTATTTCTATTTCACCGTCTGACTTAGTCCACTTAGCATAATGCCTTTAGGCTTCATGTAAGTCTTTGCAAATGACAGGATTTCCTTCTTTTTTAAAAGGTTGAATAGTATTCAGTTGTATGTATGTACCACAACTTTGTCCATTCATCCATCAGTGAACTCTTAGGTTCATTCTAGTCTTGGCTATTGCAAATCATTGTCGGCTCTAGGTGAGTGATCACACCATTGTAATTATCTGGGTGGTGAACATCTTTTTTGTACAGTTCTTCTGTGTATTCTTGCCATCTCTTCTTAATATCTTCTGCTTCTGTTAGGTCTATAACATTTCTGTCCTTTATTTAGCCTATCTTTGCATGAAATGATCCCTTGGTATCTCTAATTTTCTTGAAGAGATCTCTAGTCTTCCCCATGCTATTGTTTTCCTCTATTTCTTGGTATTGATCACTGAGGAAGCCTTTCTTATCTCTCCTTGCTTTTCTTTGGAACTCTGTTTTCAAACGGGTATATCTTTCCTTTTCTCCTTTGCTTTTTGCTTCTCTTCTTTTCACAGTTATTTGTAAGCCCTCCTCAGACAGCCATTTTGCTTTTTTGCATTTCTTTTTCTTGTGGATGGTCTTGATCCCTGTCTCCTGTATAATGTCACGAATCTCTGTTCATAGTTCATCAGGCATTCTGTCTATCAGATCTAGTCCCTTAAATCTGTCACTTCTACTGTATAATTGTAAGGGATTTGATTTAGGTCATACCTGAATGGCCTAGTGGTTTTCCGTACTTTTTTCAATTTAAGTCTGAATTTGGCAATAAGGTGTTCATGATCTGAGTCACAGTCAGCTCCCCGTCTTGTTCTTCTGTGCAAGAATACACAGAAGAACTGTACAAAAAAGATCTTCACGATCCAGATAATCACGATGGCGTGATCACTCACCTAGAGCCAGACATCCTGGAATGTGAAGTCAAGTGGGCCTTAGGAAGCATCACTACGAACAAAGTTAGTAGAGGTGATGGAATTCCAGTTGAGCTATTCAAATCCTGAAAGATGATGCTGTGAAAGTGCTGCACTCAATATGCCAGCAAATTTGGAAAACTCAGCAGTGGCCACAGGACTGGAAAAGGTCAGTTTTCATTCCAATCCCAAAGAAAGGCAATGCCTAAGAATGTTCAAACTACTGCACAATTGCACGCATCTCACAAGCTAGTAAATTAATGCTCAAAATTCTCCAAGCCAGGCTTCAGCAATACGTGAACTGTGAACTTCCAGATGTTCAAGCTGGTTTTAGAAAAGGCAGAGGAACCAGAGATCAACTTGCCAACATCTACTGGATCATAGAAAAGAAAAGAGAGTTCAAGAAAAACATCCATTTCTACTTTATTGACTATGCCAAAGCCTTTGACTGTGTGGATCACAATAAACTGTGGAAAATTCTGAAAGAGATGGGAATACCAGACCACCTGACCTGCCTCTTGAGAAACCTGTATGCAAGTCAGGAAGCAACAGTTAGAGCTGGGCATGGAACAACAGACTGGTTCCAAATAGGAAAAGGAGTACGTCAAGGCTGTATATTGTCACCCTGCTTATTTAACTTATATGCAGAGTACATCATGAGAAATGCTGGTCTGGAAGAAGCACAAGCTGGAATCAAGATTGCTGGGTAAAATATCAATAACCTCAGATATGCAGATGACACCACCCTTATGGCAGAAAGTGAAGAAGAACCAAAGAAACTCTTGATAAAAGTGAGGGAGGAGAGTGAAAAAGTTGGGTTAGAGCTCAACATTCAGAAAACTAAGATTATGGTATCCAGTCCCATCACTTCATGGCAAATAGATGGAGAAACAGTGGAAACAGTAACAAAACTTTATTTTGGGGGGGCTCCAAAATCACTGCAGATGGTGATTGCAGCCATGAAATTAAAAGATGCTTACTCCTTGGTAGGAAAGTTATGACCAACCCAGATAGCATATTAAAAAGCAGAGACATTCCCAAAACTGGACCTTTGCCAACAAAGGGCCGTCTAGTCAAGGCTATGGTTTTTCCAGTGGTCATGTATGGGTGTGAGAGTTGGCCTATAAAGAAAGCTGAGTGCCAAAGAATTGATGCTTTTGAACTGTGGTATTGGAGAAGACTCTTGAGAGTCCCTTGGACTGCAAGGAGATCCAACCAGTCCATCCTAAAGGAGATCAGTCCTGGGTGTTCATTGGAAGGACTGATGCTGAAGCTGAAACTCCAATACTTTGGCCACCTCATGCAAAGAACTGACTCATTTGAAAAGACACTGATGCTGGGAAAGATTGAAGGCAGGAGAAGAAGGGGATGATAGAGGATGAGGTGGTTGGATGGCATCACTGACTCAATGGATATGAGTTTGATTAAACTCTGGGAGCTGGTGATGGACAGGGCGGCCTGGCGTGCTGAAGTCCATGGGGTCGCAAAGAGTCGGACACAATTGAGTGACTGAAGTGAACTGATTGTAAATCATGCTGCAGTGAACACAGGAGTACAATATCTTTTTGAGATATTGATTCTGTTTCCTTTCGATTTCTATCAAGGAATATATATGATTGTTACATCATATAGTAGTTCTATTTTTAATTTTTTTGAGGAATGTACATACTGTTTTCCATAGTGTCTTCACTAATTTACATTCTCATCATCAGTACATGAACGTTCTGTTTTCTCCACATCCTAGCAAACACTTGTCATTTGTTGTCTTTTTGAAATAGTTATTCCAAAATGTGTGAAGTGAAACCTTCTGGTTTTGATTTGCATTTCCCTGAGAATAGTGATGTTAAACACCTCTTTATCTACCTGTTGGTCACTTGTATGTCATCTTTAGAAAAATGTCTGTTTATTGAAAGCCTCAATAATGTTAAAAGATTGAAAAAACACTAAGATGACTGCAGAGAAGAAAACATTTAAATAAGAAATTAATGATCAAAAATACTTTAAAAATCCATGTATTTGGAAATTAAATGTCCACTTTTAAATGATGAGTGGGTATATCTAAGAAGCTATAGCAAGGAAAATTAGAAATATCTGTAACAGAATAAAAATGAAAAGAGTATTTATCAGAAATTTTTGCAAGCAGGTGATGCTGCTCAGTGTAACTAAATATAATGTGGAACCTTGAATAAGGTCTGAAAGCAAATACCGGTCACTGGCATGAAAGTCTGAAATTCTGACAAAGTCTCTACTTTAGTTAATAATACTGTATCACAGGTTAATTTCTTGTGTTTTTTTTTTTTGTTGTTGTTGTTGTTACAACATTGTATTTCTTTATATTCTCAGAATTGGATTTGAAGTTTCAAGCTTCAATGGCTAAGTCAAAGATCTCTTTTTGTAATGTCACATTACACTCCAAAATATGTGGGTTATTTTCAAATATCTTTTGATACTGATTTCCCACATAATTCAACAGTGATAATAGACTCTGTATGATTTCAGTACCATGAAATTTTTGCATTTTGTTTTATGTCTTTGTATATGTTTCAGTGTCTTCTGGTTTACAACCTGTGGGAACTTGAATAGAATTTGTTTACTAATATAGTGTTAAATTGTATAAATCTTAATTATGTTGCACTGCCCCATACTGCTTTTCAGGTGTAACTATATCCTTCTACTTTTCTGTCTATTCATTCTATTAATTTTTGAGAGTTTAATATTGAAACTTCAACTTTAAAATCTTAAATCATCTTAAAAATTGTTATACTAGAATTATATGTAACTTTGCTCTGTATTCTTCAAGTCTTCTATAAATGTGTTATCATACTTTCATAATTTAAAGAATAGAAGAAAGAAACAGAAACCACCTGTGTGCTCATTCAGTTGTGTCCGACTCTTTGCAACCCTATAGAATGTAACCCACCAGGCTCCTCTGTTCATGGAATTTCTCAGGCAATAATACTGGAGTGGGTTGCCATTTCCTACTCCAGGGGATCTTTCTGACCTGGCGATCAAATTCGAGTCTCTTGCATCTCCTGCATGGGGAAGTGGATTCCTTACCATTGAGCCACCTGGGAAGCCCTCATAATTTAAAAATGAAAAAAAGAAAGAAAAAAAGAAAAATGTCTATTCAGATTCTTTGACCATTTTTAAATTGGATTATTTATTATTTGCAATTGAGTTGTATAAATTCCTTGCATATTTTGGACATTATTCCCTTATCAGGTGTGTGCTCTGCAAGTACTCTCTCCAATTGTATAAGTTACCTTTTCATTTGGTTTATATTTCTGTTGATATGCAAAACTTTTTAGTTTTGATTATTATAGCTTTGAAATATAGTTTGAAATCAGGAAGTGTGATGGATCCTGTTTTGTTACTTTTGGTACCAGAATGTGTGTGTGTGTGTTAGTCACTCAGTCATGTCCAACTCTTTGCAACCCCATGAATTGTATCCCACCAGGCTCATCTGTCCATGGGATTTTCCAGGCAAGAATACTGTAGTGGGTTGCCATTTCCTTCTCTAGGGGATCTTCCCTACCCAGGGATTGAACCTGGGTCTTCTGCATTTCAGGCAGATTCTTTACCATCTGTGCCACCAGGGAAATCCTTCTGATACCAGGGGATATGATAACTGATTCAAGATATCACGTTAGGGACTTCTTTGGCAGTCCAGTGGTTAAGACTCTGAGTTTCCAGCACAGGGGACACCGATTTGATCTCTCATTAGGGAACTACTATCCTGTATACCTCTTGGTGCCTTCAAAAATAAAAAATAAAAAAATATTTTTAAAAGATAATTGGCAAAATAATTGAAATTCAAAAAACAAAAAGAAGAAATCACTGCAGACAGGGCAGCTATAATTGGAGGCCCCACCTATTTAAGATTATGATCATACACTGTCATTCTCCAGTATCCTAAACAATCCTGAGGAATGACCAGATGTGTGATTATATTTTGATTTATGGCCAGTTATCCAGTTGGGCAGTCAGGAATTTTAAAGGGACATGATTGGAAAATTGGTGACAATGAGATTTAGGGAAGAGGTATGTAGAGAGTCCTCCATGAACGGGTAACAAATGTGAAGATATTAGTGTTCCATGTGAGTGCTCACCAAACGGTGACCTTAGTAGAGGATGTTTTTAATAATAAAGTGGATAAATGATCCATTCTATGGATATCTATCAGCCTTGTTCCCTATTCATCCTTGTTGTCACCCAATGGGCTCATGACCAAAGTGATCATGATATCAGGGATGGAGGTGATGTGTGGGTTCCAGCACACAGACTTCTTCTCAGGAAGGTCTGCCTAGTTCCAGGCACTGCTGAGAACACATATAGCAGAGACTAACACTGAATCCTCAATAAGGCATCACTCCCTGGGTGATCAGTCAGCTACCTGGTAGTAGACTGATTAATTCAGACTCCTTCTACCGTGGAAGGGCTAGTGTTTTGTTCTTACTAGAATAGACATTGTGAATATAGATTTGCAAGCCTTAAACTCAGTGCTTTTACCAAATTGCCATCTGTGGACTTACAGAATGTCTTCTCTACCATCATGGCATTCCACACAGCACTGCGTCTAATCATGAAACTCACTTCCCAGCAAATGAAGGACAGCAGTGGGCCCATGCTCGTGGAACCCACTGGTCTTACCATGTTTCCTTCAATCCTGAAGCAGCTGCCTTGATAACACAGTGGAGTGGCCTCTTGAAGACTTGGTTACAGTGCCAACTAGATGGCAAAACCTTGAAGGTCTGGGCAAGGTTTTCCAGAAGGCTGTGTATGTTTTGAACCAGTGTCCAATATATGGTGTTCTTTCTCTTGTAGCCAAGATTATTGGGGTCCAAGAATCTAGGAGTGGCATCACTCACTATTACCCACAGTCGCCATTAGCAAAACTTTTGTCTCCTCAGCTTTATGTTCTGCTGAATGCTCACCTAGACATCCTAGTTTCAGAGGGAGGAATGCTTCCACCAGGAGACACCATAATGATTTTACTGAAGAAGAAGTTAGGACTACTACATGGCCACTTTGGACTCCTCATTCCTCTGAATCAAAAAGCAAAGAAGGTAATGAGTGTGCTGGTTGGGGTGATTACCCTTGACTGGCAAGGGGAAATTGGAATACTGCTATACAATGAGAGTAAGGAAGAATACAGTAGATCCCTTAGGGCATTTCTTAGTGTTACCATCTCTGTGACCAAGGTCAATAGAAAACTACAACAACTCAAGTCAGGCAGCACTACTAATGGCCCTGACCCTTCAGGAAGGAAGGTTTAGGTCACCTTACCAGTTATAGAGCTATGACCACCTGAGATGCTTGCTGAAGTCAGAGGGAACATAAATTGAGTAATGGAAGAATATAGTTCCACTATGCATACTTTTCTACACACACACACACACACACACACATTTGTCACACACAAATATATTTGCAATACTTTTGTTTTCTTTCCTCTTTTATACCCTTAACATGTAACATACATTGATTTTATGTTGTCGTGTTTAAACATTTTTAATTTTACCTCATAGTATTTTACCACCTCTTCTGGGAAAAGAGTTTGTGTGATTTTTAGTTGTATGCACACTGTTGTATCATGTTAGGTAGAATAATGACCTTGGTATTATTTTTATTTGGAAATAAAGATATGTATATGCGTGTCAAGTTGACAAAGGGTGGATTTGTGATGTCTAATTTTGTGTGTCAACTTGACTGGGTCAAGAAGAGCTTGGATAGATAGTTAAACATTTTTTAGTGTATTTGTGAGGGTCTTTCTGCATCAGACTAGTACTCGAATCTGTAGACCTAGTATGGGTGAGCCTCATTCAATCCACTGAGGGCTTAAATAGAACAAAAAGGCCAAGTAAGAAAGAATTCACTTGCTCTCTGTCTGACAGCTAGAGTAGGAGCATAGGTTTTCTTTTGCCCTTGGAAAGTGAAAGTGAACGTCAGTCATGTTTGACTCTTTGTGACCTTATAGGTTATACAGTCCATGGAATTCTCCAGACCAGAATACTGGAATGCATAGCTGTTCCCTTCTCGAGGGGATCTTCCCAACCCAGGGATCAAACCCAGGTCTCCCGCATTGCAAGTGGATTCTTTACCAGCTGAGCCACCAGGGAAGGCCCTTGCTTTTAGACTGGGACTTATATAATGGGTTCTCCTGGTTCTCAGGGCTTTGGATTCAGACCAGAATTTACAGCACAGGCTCTCAGTTTGGACTTGGAGTGAAACGGCGTCATTGGTTTTCTTGTTTCTCAGAACTTCAGCTTATATCTGGAACTCTGACTCTCCTGGATTTCAGCTTTGCTGATTACAGATAGTGGGACGTCTTGGTTTCTATAATCATGTGAGCTAATTCCTTATAATAAATCTCTTTATATATGTATATACTCATGTAAAATCACATTATTAATATTTAACAATTATATTATTATAGTGATAAAATAATTATGTTATAGTTATACATAGTATATAATCTTAAAGGGAATATATCCCATATAAATTACGTATTATAATAAATTTATGTATATCTACTTGCTTATTTTTCTATGTATCATTTTAGTTCTGTTTCTCTAGAGAACACTGACTAATGCAGTATGTTTTTTTTTATGGAAGTATTAGATTACATTATAAACTTTTTTGGAGAGATTTATCTTATATAACTCTGCATCTACAGTCTTAGCTTATGCCTCACAATAAATGTGGGCTGAGAAGTTTGGTTTGCACAATCCCTGAGTCAGGTTTTTAAATTATTAGATGGAGAACATCTTGGAGTTTTTCTTGATGCTGTCTCTAACCGTGTAATTGTTGAATATGTAGTGTCAATAAATGTTGGAAGCTTCCTTAAGTACATTATAAATAAATATTTGCATTTGAGACAAAAGATATGCTGGTAGGAAATCATATCTGTTCAATGAAGCCAGAAAATTCATTAGGCAATCTTCTATTAGTTTAGTTCCAGACACATTATTCTCTAGAAAGAGTCTGCCAATATTAAACATTTTACTAATTCAGAATGCCTTCTCTCAGGTCATGTTAACAAGTTTTATTGAAAGAGGAGAATGTATATGATACTCAAAGACCTACTGCTATAGGATGTTTAACTTCTTTTTATCCATATGGAGGTCACTGTCATGCTTTAGGCATTTTACAAGGTTTAATCCTTTGTTTCTAAAAATAAAAACAATGAGGTGCATTGACATTCATAGCTATTATGTGTGAAATGAGGCAAATGAATTGTGACTTGTCTTATTGTAATGAAATATTTATGCCCTTTGGAAGTCTCAGTTACCATGCCTCCCCCTACCCCTTTAAGTGTTTCAGAAAATGAAATAAAGAAACAGGATTGGGTGGTTAGAAGATTTTATAGTGTAGAACCAAAGCCAAAGTCACCTCAGAGGGCACTTGGATGTCAGGTGATGCCATCTCCTGCCCCCCAGGGGATCCTGTTACCTTCACAGGCAGAGCTGCCCTGGCAGATGGCTCTCACTTTGCAGAGGCTGACTGCAGCGAAGGAGGAAATTTAGAGATGAATTCCTAGCTACAATGTGGCCAACGGAGAGTTTATAACAAAAGGATAGTGCTGTCATGCATGGTTTGGAATATGACAATGGCAATTGTTCTTATGATGCTTATAAACTGTTCTTGCTGCATGTGAATGGTCCAGCCAACCAGGGAAGTTTTCTCACACTTGGAGTCTGTCCACTTTCCTGCTGTGTGGGAAAGCAGTTACTCACTTTCTTGTTCTTTTTCTATTCTATCCTGGCAGCCTATCAGATTAAAGTTATGAAGCCTTGTGGTTTAGTTAATGCCTCCAGCTAAGCTTGGGGAAGAAAGCAGGAGGCAGGAACCTGTCTTCCTAAGCAGAGTTAAAGAGGGTGGGGGCACCCTTACCAGATGGAGTTTGACTCATGGAAAAGTCAATTGCTACCTTTCATTTTCAGCAGGTATTGAGAAGAGTTGGATGAAGAGTTCACAGAGCAGCCTGGATAAAATGCAACTGAGTGTAGAAAGACGGAACAAGGAACTTCTGAGCCATGACAGATCAAAGGATGTTTGAGGCTGGGTTAGCACTTCAGAGGTATGACGTGAGTCACTCTGCTCATCTCCAGCCTCAAATGCTGATCCAACATTTTGGAATAAGCTTTCATATGTAAAGCAAAAATGAGAACTCTCTTTCTCATGAAATGCCTGTTATTTCTAGTCTTTCATTAAGCTGGGACCTGTGAGCACAGAGAGAGGAAAAGTACAATGATGAATTGAAGTTAAGCTGATATTTTTTTTTGTGGAGCTGGAGCTCTTGTTAAAATTCAGACGCTTAAGTGTGAGTAGTGACTGTTTAAAACAATTATTTCAGATGAAAGCCTTGCTTCTCCCTACTGAACTGAATTGCTGATCTGAGATCACTCTGGTTTTGAATTTTCTGAATAAAGAAATGAATGATAAAGAAAGAAGAAACAGAGGAGTACCTGAATAAAATGCCATTGCTGGAACTTCAGTGCTCTGAGCTTGCAATGCCATATTGAACAGGCAAAGAGGAAGAAGAAAGCTTTCTATTTGGTGACCTTTTGAAGCTCAGCAGTGTGCAATACGTTTTCATCACCCTGAAAGCCTCTGACAACAGGACTGTGATATGCAGTTTCTTTCTTGCTCTCTCTCTTTTTTAAATTGAATGGCTGAGGTATATCATTCTGCTGTGTCTTGACCTTGGCTAGAAAACACTTGGAGTTTTTTAAAGCCACAACAGATGGAAGGGCCTCAGCGAAACTGAATAAAACTGAAGAGGTTTCTGATTTCCTGATTAAACTCATTCATAGAAAGAGAGGAAGAGACAACTATCGAAAAATTGAAAGTGTATTTGTCTCAATAAAATACAGATGCTTGAACACAGCAGCAACTGTAATATTGTAGTCAAGTTCCTTTTTAGAAATATTAACTGACATTAAGACAAATACAGAGCTGAAACTGCATTCCTTCTCAGATGGGACTCAAACACAAATGCCCCTCAAGATGGGACTTGAACCCATGATCACTGGCTTAGGAGGGGATTTGAATCCCCTGCTGTCTCTTAACTGAAACTGCTTCACCTGTCAGGATTGACTGAAGCTCAGGTTCTTTGTCTCAGTACAGAAAGAATTCAGCCTGAGGCAGTGATAGGTAAAGAGTGAGTTTATTAGCACAGGACATGTGTGAGAGAGATACAGGCAGCCAGGCAAGGGAGTGCAGCCCAGAGAACCCAGAGGACTACATCTTTATAATCAAGGAAAAAGGGGGAGGTGAGAAGGCCACTTTCTTCCTCAGTTTTGGGCAGATGTCAAGGCTTTTATCATTAGTTTCTCCTTTGACCCTATATGATCTGATGGGAACTATCATGTGCTATTTAAATCACATGTATATTTGCAAAGGGGTGATGACATATACTAAAATATGGTAATTCATCTCAGGTTTTGGTATAATGTCCCCTTTCAGCAACTTTCTTTTCCCTTTCACGTGTATTCATATCTTGACTACATGCAGAAATGCTACTCTTCAATGACTGTTAACTCCCTGACTTCATGTAACAAGATCCATACCCCATATCTATTATCTTCTGTGTTAATTATCAGGGTTGGTGACTTTAGTGTGGTTGGTGATTGAATGCTCCTGGTCTTCCTTCAAGATAACGTAGATTGTTGCTAGGTTACTGGGCTAATTTCTTGAGTGGTCATTAGCTTACAACAGTCTCCCAAACCTCTAAAAAATTCTTTCTGTCTTTAATCCCCTAGTGAGATGTCTAAACTAACTATATACTTCCCTGGTGGCTCAGACGGTAAAGCGTCTGTCTACAACGCGGGAGACCTGGGTTCGATCCCTGGGTAGGGGAGATTTCCTGGAGAGGGAAATGGCAACCCACTCCAGTACTCTTGCCTAGAAAATCCCATGGACGGAGGAGCCTGGTGCAGGCTAATGTCCATGGGGTCCCAAAGAGTTGGACACGACTGAGCGACTTCACTTTCACTCATCCCTATCAGAACTGGTTGCATTAGATTCAAAAATTTACATTTCATTCTGAGCTACTGATAAACTCATTCATAATTCATTTTCACTGAAAGGCAGGCTGACTCAAAGTTCCTGGTGAGACTCATCCATAGTTTTGATGATAAAGGTGTGTAGGTGAGGCAATTTTTAGACCTCATTTATCTTGTTCTTTTCGAGGATCAAGTACATGGCCTGTAGCATGAAGCAGCCTGCTGAGACCTTCTGCTGTGATGTTTAAGGTCAGAACATTTCAGATGTGTGTGTGTGTATGTGTGTAGGACAACGAAAATGTAACTCTTGAGATAAAGTTAGATTTTAGAATTTTAGTTAACTTCTGGAAAAATTCAAGCACACAAACTTCTATTTAACCAAGATCTTTTCCAGATCATGATAGAGACCCAAATGCTCTAATTCCTCACTTGCTTTTAGTATTTTGTAAAAATATTTATACACACATCGTTGAAGTACTATCCATGTTTTCAAAAGCCCAGTTCCTCTTATACAATTACTCTTAACTGATGACAAAAAATGTTGTGAGTTCTATAATGTGGTGTGTATATTTCTTAAACTAATATATTCTTTCCTTGATGAAAAACAGTTGGAACTTGAGCACCAAAGAAAAATAAGTGCTTCCTGGTCTTCAGTACTGAATAAAACTTCTAAAATATGATGTCTGACTTTAGCTTATGAAGAGTGATGTACTTGACTTATACACACCCCAACATTTTTGTCCTTCCTGAGTGTCAAAGGGAATAATGATGACTCTTTTACTGGGGAAATGGCCATCAGCATTGCATATCTGGATGGATTATCAGATTTACTTCTCTGAGTCTTCATTTTCTGATCTATAAAGTGGGGATGATAGCAGTAAAACTCAATGGAATACTATGAGAATTAAGTAAACTATGTCAAAAAGTGCATGCCTGAGAAATAGTACACATACCTGTTCAAGATTCTGTTGCTGTCTTTGCTGTACTTATTTAAGCTTTAACATCCTTGTGATAACAAATGATGCTTTTAATAATGGTGCCATTTCATCTTCATGCTGAAGAAAGCTGTGTGCAACATTGCACTCTTCAGAGCATTTGTTTATTCAAAGATATTGTTTCATGTGACCATAGTTCTAGGATGCTGTGGGAAGCATGGAGGAAGCATAAGGATGCATAAGGAAGTTTCCATGGAGGAGGTAATGTTTCAGCTGAGTTCTGGTGGACCAGTAGGAACTGTAGGAATTTAGACAAAAAAAGCAGGAAAAATTGTTTGAGGCAGATGGAATGTGGACAGACAAGTACCTCAGGACTAGAATTATGGAGTGGAGTTGATGGTTTCCAGGGATGAAGGGAAGGGAGAGATGAGGGGTAAAAGGTAGTGTTATATGTGTACTACAAACTGGAAGATTATAAAGAACTTCAGTGTAAGGGCAAGCCATGCATAGCTGTTAAAAGATTTTCAAAATGTTACAATATAGCTTTATCATGTTTGTGATTTAGAGTTGGGGCTAGATTGAGAGGGGTGGATAAGCATAATCAGGGAAATCTGGAAACAAATAGTACAGAGTTTTATGTAAGATGATTATTTGAGATTAGAGTGTAGACACTATTATATATAAAATAGACAAGCAACAAGGACCTACTATATAGAATAAGGGACTTTACTCAATATCTTGTAATAGCCTGTAGTGGAAAGAAACCTAAATACATACTATACATACATATAGATACAATTATATATATAAAGCTGCATATATATACACACATATTAAAAATATGTATGTATAACTGCATTACTTTGCCATATACCTGAAACAAACACAATATTGTAAATCAACCATATATATTTCAATAATTTTTTTTTAAATGTGAAAGAAAAAGAAATGATGAGACACCAACTTAATACAATAGAAGCAGAAATAAAGAGGGAGGGATCTATAGGAAAGGGGTGAAAGACAGTGTCCAGGAATTTGTGGCTTTTCAGGGGTATAGAATTGTGGTGAGAGAGAAGCTTCTGTGCCTGAAAGGCAGTAATACAGTAATACAAATGAGTAGACAAAAAGAGATGTGAAACAAGGATGGCAGGAGCAGTTTATATTGGATATGCTGAATCTGAAGTGCCTAAAGGATATTCCCCCTTCATGGAACACAGCCTTGTCATGGCAAAGAGACTTGCATAACTCAATGGAGCTATGAGCCATGCTATGCAGGGCAACCTAAGATGAATGGGACATAGTGAAGAATCCTGACAAAATGTGGTTCATTACAGGAGGAAATGGCAAAGCTCTCCAGTATTCTTGCTGTGAGAACCCCAGGAACTATATGAAAAGGCAAAAAGATGTAGAACTGGAAGATGAGCCCCCATGTCAGGAGGTGTATAGTATGCTACTGGGGCAGAGCAAAGGGCAAATACTAATAGCTTCCGAAGCAATGTGGCAGCTGGGCCAATGCAGAAAATGACACTCGGTAGTGGATGTGTCTGGTGGTGAAAGTAAAGTCCCATGCTGTAAAGAACAATATTGCATAGGAAGCCGGAATGTTAGGTCCATGAATCAAGGTAAATTGGACATGGTCAAGCATGAGATGGCAAGAGTGAACACTGATGTCTTAGGAATCGGTGAACTAAAATAGATGGGAATGGGTGAATTTAATTCAGGTGACCAATAGGTCTACTACTGTGGGCAAGAATCCCTTAGAAGAAATGGAGTAGCCCTCATAGTCAACAAAAGAGTCTGAAATGCAATACTTGGGTGCAATCTCAAAAATGACAAGATAATCTTGATTTGTTTCCAAGGCAAATTATTCAACATCACTATTCTTGTTGTCGTACTTAGTTGCTCAGTCATGTCTGACTTTTTGTGACCTCATGAACTGTAGCCCATGAGACTCCTGTAATCCAGGTCTATGCCCCAACCACTGACTCTAAAGAAGCTGAAGTTGACTGGTTAACACCTTCTAGAACTAACACTGAAAAAGATGTCTTCTTCATCAGAGGGGATTGGAATGCAAAAGTAGAAAGTCAGGAGATACTTGGAGTAACAGGCAAGTTTGGTCTTGGAGTACAAAATGAAGCAGGACAAAGGCTAACAGAGTTTTGTTGACACTGGTCATAGCAAACACACTTTTCTAACAACACAAGAGATGACTTGACACATGAATATTACCAAATTCTCAATAGAAAATCAAATTGATTATATTCTTTACAACCAAAGAGGGAAAAGCTTAATATAGTCAGCAAAAACAAGATCTGGAGCTGACTGTGGCTCAGATCATGAGCTCCTTATTAGAAAATTCAGGCTTAAATTGAAGAAAGTAGAGAAAACAACCAGGCCATTGTGGTATGACCTAAATCAAACCCCTTATAATTTTACAATGGAGGAGAATAATAGATTCAAGGGATTAGATCTGGTAGACAGAGTGCCTGAAGAACTATGGATGGAAGTTGGTAACATTGTACAGGAGGCAGTGATCAAAACTATCCATAAACAATGAAATGCTAAAAGGCAAAGTGGTTGTCTAAGGAGGCTTTACAAATAGCTGAGGAAAGAAGAGAAGTGAAAAGCGCAGGAGAAAGGGAAAGATATACCCAACTGAATGCAGAATTCCAGAGAATATCAAGGAGAGATAAGAAAGCCTTCTTAAATAAATAATGCAAGAAATAGAGGAAGGCATAAAATGAGAAACACTAGAGATATCTTCAAGAAAATTGGAGATATCAAGGGAACATTCCATGTAAGGATGGGTAAGGTAAAGAAGAGAAATGGTAAGGATATAAAAGAAGCAGAAGAGATTAAGAAGGCGTGGTGATAATAAACAGAACTATATAAAAAAGGTCTAACCACAATGGTCACTCACCTAGAGCCAGATATCCTGGTGTGTGAGGTCAAGTGAGCCTAAGGAAGCATTACTACAAACAAAGCTAATGGAGGTGTTGGCATTTGAGCTGAGCTATTTAAAATCCTAATGGATGATGCTGTTAAAGTGCTACACTCAATATATCAGTAAATTTGGAAAACTCAGCAGTGGCCACAGAACTGGAAAAGGTCAGTTTTCATTGCAGTCCCAAAGAAGGTAAATTCCAAAGAATGTTCAAACTACTGTAAAATTGTGCTCATTTCACATGCCCATAATGTGCTTATGCGCATGATCAGTTGTGTCTGACTCTATGACCCCATGGACTGTAGCACATCAGGGTCATATGTCCATGGAATTTTCCAGGCAGGAATACTGGAGTGGGCTGTCATTTCCTACTCCAGGAAATCTTCTTGCCCAAGGTTTTGAACCCATATCTCCTGCATTGGTAGGCAGATTCTTCCTCCTTGGAAGCCCTCAAATGCTAGTAAGGTTATGCTCAAAATCCTTCAAGCTAAGCTTCGGCAGTATGTGTTCTGAGAAGTTCCACATGTACAAGCTGGATTTGGAAAAGGCAGAGAAACCAGTGATCAAATCGTCAGCAGTTGTTGGATCATAGAGAAAGCAAGGGAATTCCAGGAAAACATCTATGTCTGCTTCATCGACTATGTGAAAACCTTTGGCTGTGTGCATCACAACAAACTGTGGACAATTCTTAAAAAGATAGGAATACCAGACCACCATACCTGTCTCCTGAGAAACTTGTATGTGGGTTAAGAAGCAACAGTTAGAACTGGACCTGGAACTGCACTATGCCAGGTTTCCCTGTCCTTCACTATCTCCCAGAGTTTACTCAAACTCTTGCCCATTGAATCACTGATGCCATCCAACCTTCTCATCCTCTGTTGCCCCCTTCTCCTCTTGCCCTCAGTATTTCCCAGCATCAGAGTCCTTTCCAGTGAGTTGGCTCTTTGAATCACATGGCCAAAGTACTGGCGCTTCAGCTTCAACATCAGTCCTTCCAATGACTATTCAGAGTTGATTTCTTTGAGGATTGACTAATTTGGTTTCCTTGTGGTCCAAGGGACTCTCAGGAGTCCTCTTCAGCACCATAATTTGAAAGCATCAATTCTTTGGCACTCAGCCTCTTTATGATCCAACTCTCATATCTGTGCATAGCTACTGGAAAAAAACATAGCTTTGACTATAGGGATCTTTGTCAGCAAAGCAATGTCTGTGCTTTTTAATAAGCTTTCTAGGTTTGTCATAGTTTTTCTTCCAAGCAGCAAGTGTCTTTTAATTTCTCGGCTGCAATCACTGTCCACAGTGATTCGGAGCCCAAGAAAATAAAATCTGCCACTATTTCCATTGTTTTTTCTCCATCTATTTGCCATGAAGTAAAGTGATGGAACTGGATGCTGTGATCTTAGCTTTTTGAATGTTGAGTTTTAAGTCAGATTTTCCACTCTCCTCTTTCACTCTTTTCAGGAGGCTCTTTAGTTACTCTCCACTTTCTGCTGTTAGGGTGCTATCATCTGCATATCTGAGATTATTGATATTTCTTCTGGTAATCTTGACTCCAGCTTGAGATTCATCCAGCCTGGTAATTCATATTACATACTCTGCATATGAGTTAAATAAGCAGGGTGACAATATATAACCTTGATGTATTCCACTAAATTTTACACACGTGCTACCTGCTCACATGTCCTATTCCTGCAGCAGCTACGGCTCTTTGGCTCATACTTATCTAAAGAACTTGTACATGTTTGATACACAGAAATGGAGAGACCTTTATGAACCACAGTGTCCCTAGCATCCCGTGGGAGAGAGATGGTATCTCAGCCCATACCTCTCTCAGATGCTTGAATGAGTTAAAAAAACATTTTTTTTTTTTTTTTATATTGGAGTATAGTTGTTTTACAATGTTCTGCTTCTACTGTACAGCAAAGGGAATCAGCTACACGTATACATATATACTCCCTATTTTTTTTTTTTTTTAAATTTCTTTCCCATTTATGTCACCACAGAGCATTGAGTAGATTTCCTTGTCCCATATAGCAGGTTCTCATTAGCAATCTATACATTTGTGTCTGTGTGTTAGTTGCTCAGTTGCGTCTGACTCTTTATACCGCATAGACTGTAGCTGACCAAATCCCTCTGTCTATGGGATTCTCCAGGTAAGAATACTGGAGTGGTTTGCCATGTTATGCTCCAGGGGATCTCCCCAATCTGTGAATCAAACCTGTGTCTCCTGCATTGCAGGCAGATCCTTTACCATCTGAGCCATCAGGGAAGGCATTTTATACATAATAGTGTATATATTGTCAATCCTATTGTCTCAATTCATCCCACCGACTCCTTTTTCCCCCTTGGTGTCCCCCTTGGTGTCTCTTTATCTGTGTCTCTATGCTTGAATAAGTCACTTTTATTAACTCAAATATTTATGAATATCACCCTGCTTCCTCTCCACCCACCAAGTCTTTCCTCTTCTATCATGATGATGACCTTAGTAACAAAAGAAGTAGGAGAGGATTGTAACATTTGATTTATTCAGAAGCCTTGCATTTTCTGTGTAAATCTCATAGTTTATAACCTCAACAAACAGGCTAGGAGAGAACAAGATAGTGGAGGAGTAGGTGGATGTGAGGTACATCTCTCTCCGTGGATAGATCAGGCAACTTCAGACACAGAAGTACATGCAGGACACCAGCTGAGCATGGATAGGAGTACCTGACCAGAGGAAAAGAATATATAGAATCACAAAAACTCAGTAGGACAAAGGAACTAGGGGGAAAATGGGAGTGTTAGTAGGACTGGACCTGCCCTCAGCGGGTGGGGAAACTGAAGCAGAGGTCCAATTCCCACATCGGGGCAATTGTCTGAGTCAGAGGAGAAACATTTAAGGCTGAGAGTGAAACAGCTGATCTGTGGCAGCCTAAATGGAATGAGAATCAGACAGTCCTTGCCACAGCCATACATACCCCAGACAGGGACGCAGGTCCCCTGGAAGGTGCAGCGGCTGGAAGCTGGAGTTTAGGGATTGTGGAGCAATCCCAGGGCGAGGGCTGCTGTTGACTCCAGAGAGACGGATCGAGGGGATGTGAGGGAGGAGACTGTGGTGGGAAATGCCTGAGGAGGAAAGCTGGGCAGCCATGGAAGCAAGGAGATACTGCTGAGTCACATGCAGGGGGTGGAGCCATCACCATAGCCTCTGTCTTCCCACAGGACAGCATTGGCAGCTGAACAATAGAGAGGCTGGCCCATCAAATGCCTGACGCGCTGAACTACAGAGTAGGACCCCAGCCAGGGTGCCCCTCTATGTGCCTGACTCGACAAACAACAGAGAAGGACCTCAGGGAAGGGAGCCCTCTAAGTTCCTGAATGGGTTACAGAGAAAGACTGGCCAGAGGCCTTCTGAACCCCAGCTGGTAGAGGCTCGAAAAAAGACTCTGATAGGGCCATAACTCCTGCGGTGGAGGCAGTCCGTGTCCCTGCACGCTTGGCGCCGCCAGGGTCCCCAGAAGCCAAGCAGCTGTGCCGTCTTCATGCTCAGCTCTCACTGGGGCAGAGCTGCCACAGGCAAAAGAAGCCTTGCAGCTATGTGCACAGGGTTGCTTCGGTAGTGTCTTTGCAACCCTGTGGACTGTGGCCTGCCAGGCTTCTCTGTCAGGGAGGGGGTTCTCCGGGCAAGAATACTGGAGTGTATTGGCCAGTACTGGTTGGCATCCCCTTCTAGAGCACTATATCTCCTGCTGCCCTGGCCGCCAACTCCCCTGAGTACCTGGTGCTGCCAGAACCCCTGCGACCCCAGCAGCTGCCCCACCTCCACACCTGGCCCTCTCAGGGGCAAACCCAAGTCCTCCAGGGCAGCCTCAGGAGCAACCCCAGTGGACGACCCACACGCAGAGGTGGAAATAAAACCACAATTAAAACTCAGGGGCTGTGTGGCTAAAGAAGAAGACCCAAAACCTTCTCACCAGCTGTACAGCTGCAGATTAAATCCACACGATCAACTAGGCAGACTGTGTCTATGGAATACATAAAAGGTCATTGAAAGCTCCCACAAAAGAAAACGCACTAGTTCTGATAGCTGTGGGCGTTGGAGGCAAGGGCACACAGGAGCAGGACCAGATTAGAATCTGAGCTGCCCCCACAGCAGGTCCAGAGATCAGCACAGTGTTGGAGGGCATCCTGGGGAGGTGAGGTGGACTGTGACTCCCAGCGAGGGAAAGGACTCTGACAGCAGCAACTCTAGGAAAACATTTATTATTCTTATGTTTTGACTTGTTCTGTAGATTCTTTTGGATTTCTTTTTCTTTCCTGTTTTTCCCCCTCTGTTGTAGTCGATTTTGTTGGCACAATTAAATCTAATTAAGCTTTTGAACTTTTTTTGCCCCCTCAGTCACATATTTTATTGTTATAAACCTCTCCCTCTATGTTGGGCTTTTGCAATTCTGTGGCGTTTTCCTTTTTTTCCCTCTCTCTTTTTTCAATTTTAATTTTTACTTTTTTAAACCTACTATTATTTTTTGTACATTTATTCCTTTGTTTGTTTTTCCTACTGTTCTTTTCCCCTTGCAGTTAATCTTTTTAATATATATAAATCTTCTTTATCTACCTGTATTTAACTTTGCATATCTATTCTTTCCTTTCCTCTCAACATATTTGTTAGTTTTATTTTCATTGCTTTATTCCCCAGTTGGCACCTTGCTTTAGTTTTGTTTTCCAGTTTGTGCTTTAGTTTGTTTTGTTCTTAAATATAGTTTTTTATTTCCTTTCTTCCCAGGCCAATCTACTGTACTTTATTTTTGTTGGACTGTTTTGACTTTGCTCATGGGTGTGTATGTATATGTGTATATTCCATTATTTTAATTATTATTTGCCTGATTTTGTAACTGCCATTTCTCTGGGGTTCATTTTCGGTTTCTCATTTTTGGGTATTTGTTTTAATCTCACTTTTGGAATAAGTGAAAATTCCACAACAAACCACCTGTGGAATTTTTATTCCTGACCAGAGATCAAGCCCTGAGCCTTTGGAGGGGGAGCACTGACTCCAAGACCCTGGACTACCAGAGAAGTAACCTCAGGGAGTATCAAATAGTGAGAACTCACACCAAGGAAACCGCTTGAATACAAGACCTGGCATCATCCAACCATCAGTAGCACACTGTGCAGGATGCCTCATCTAAACAACAAACAAAACAAAAATAGAAAGCCAATCATCAGCAGACAGGATTACCATCTCACTCAGCCTTGCCCATCAGAAGAAAACCAAATGAACAAAAACTCAACAAAAATCTCACCCTATACAAAACTTACACAAACCACTGGACCAAACTTAGTTCAGATGCTCAGGGGTGTCCAACTCTTTGTGACTCCATAGACTGCAGCATGCCAGGCTTCCCTGTCCATCTCCAATTCCCGGAGTTTACTCAAACTCATGCCCATTGAGTCAGTGGTGCCATCCAACCATTTCATCCTCTGTCATCCACTTTTCTTCCTACCTTCAACCTTTCCCAGCATCAGGGTCTTTTCAAATGAGTCAGTTCTTCTCATCAGGTGGCCAAAGTATTGGAGTTTCAGCTTTAGCATCTGTCCTTCCAATGAATATTCAGGACTGATTTCCTTTAGGAGGGACTGGTAGGACCTCCTTGCAGTCCAAGGGACTCTCAAGAGTCTTCACCAACAGCACAGTTCAAAAGCATCAATTCTTCAGTGCTCAGCATTCTTTGCAGTCCAACTCTCACATCCATACATGACTACTGGAAAAACCATAGCTTTGACTAGATGTATCTTTGTTGGTAAAGTAATGTCTCTGCATTTTAATATGCTGTCTGGGTTGAGCATAGCTTTTTTTTCAAGGAGCAGGCATGTTTTAATTTCATAGCTGCAGTCACCATCTGCAGTGATTTTGGAGCCCCCCAAAATAAAGTCTGTCACTGTTTCCATTGTTTCCCCATCTATTTGCCATGAAGTGATGGGACCAGATGCCATGATCTTAGTTTTCTGACACCATACACAAAGATAAACTCAAAATGGATTAAAGACCTAAATGTAAGATGAGAAACTATAAAACTCTTAGATGAAAACATAGGCAGAACACCCGATGACATAAATCAAAGCAAGATCCTCTATGACCCACCTCCTGGAATAATGGAAATAAAAACAAAACAAGTGGGACCTGATTAAACTTAAAAGCTTTTGAACAGCAAAGGAAACTATAAGCAAGGTGAAAAGACAACCCTCAGAAAGGGAGAAAATAATAGCAAATGAAACATCTGCCAAAGGATTAATTTGCAAAACACACAAGCAGCTCATACAACTCAATGCCAGAAAAACAAATAACCCAATCAAAAAGTGGGAAAAAGACCTAAACAGACATTTCTCCAAAGAAGACATACAGATGGCTAACAAACATATGAAAAGATGCTCAATGTCACTCATTATTAGAGAAATGCAAATTAAAACTACAATGAGATATCACCTCACACTTGTCAGAATGGCCATCATCAAAAAGTCTACAAACAATATTAGCTGGAGAGGGTGTGGAGAAAAGGAAATGCTCTTGCACTGTTGGTGGGAATGTAAAATGATACAGCCACTGTGGAAGACGGTATGGAGAATCCTTAAAAAACTAGGAATAAAACTGCCATATGACCCAGCAATCCCCCTCCTAGGCATATACCCTGAGGAAACCAAAATTGAAAATGACACATGTATCTCATTGTTCATTGCAGCACTGTTTACAATAGCTAGAACATGGAAGCAACCTAGATGTCCATCGACAGATGAATGGATGAAGAAGTTGTGGTACATATACACAATGGAATAGCGCTCAGCCATAAAAAGGAACATATTTGAGTCAGTTCTGATGAGGTGGATGAACCTAGAACCTATTATACAGAGGGAAGTGAGTCAGAAAGAGAAAGATAAATATCGTATTCTCACACATATATACGAAATCTAGAAAAATGGTGCTGAAGAATTTATTTACAGGGCAGCAATGGAGAAACAGACATAGAGAATAGACTTATGGACATGGGGAGAGGGGAGGAGAGGATGAGATGTATGGAAAGAGAAACATGGAAACTGACATTACCATATGTAAAATAGATAGCCAACAGGAATTTGCTCTGTGGCTCAGGAAACTCAAACAGAGGCTCTGTATCAGCCTAGAAGGGTGGGATGGGGAGGGAGATTGGAGGGGGGGTTCAAAAGGGAGGGGATATATGTATACCTACGGCTGATTCATGTTGAGGTTTGACAGAAAACAACAAAATTCTGTAAAGCAATTATCCTTCAATAAAAAAAAAATTAAAAAAAACCCCAAACCAATAGTCTATCATGAGACTTGATATTACCCCTAGACTATACACTATAATTCTGGATTTACAGAAATTTTTATAATCTAGGTACAGAAAAATATTTGAAGTGACCAAAATTTTCAAGATTTCCTGTAACATCTTAAGGAAAAACTCAAAGAAACTTATTGGTCAACTCAATATATTGTTTGTGATCTTTTAATTTTGTATATATTTTCCCTCGCAGGGGCCCATAATTTAACTAATGTAAAGAATAATAAAATTAGGAGGGGAATGGTCATACATGATTACCTGGAAAGGAAAGTGAAAGTGTGAGTTGCTCAGTCATGCTCAACTCTTTGTAACACCATGGACTGTGGCCCACCACTTTCCTGTGTCCATCGGATTCTCTGGGCAAGAATACTGAAGTTGGTTGCCATTTTCTTCTCCAGGGGATCTTCCTGACCCAGGGATTGAACTCAGGTCTCCTGAATTGCAGGCAGATTCTTTACCATCTGAGCCACCAGGGAAGCTAGCTGGAAAGTAACAGAAATGTAAAGATTGAGGTATTGAATTCTTTCAAATATTTCTTCTTTAGGAGATAATGTTAGATTCTTTGGACACAGAAAAAGTCAGCTTTTTAGTTGTTCTTTGTAATTTTTTGAAATATAAGCATTCCTTAATATTTAATGTTAAAGCCTCTGTATTGTTCACTGGTTTTCTTTAGTAGTTTTGTGTGTTAGCAATTGATCAAGAAATGACCAGAAGTGTGTAGTATGAAACTTTTGTTTCTCATGAATTGAGATAGATGAGTAGAACAGGTGACTCTTCTGGGTTCTTCTGGGATCTCCCACGTGTTCAGGGGCTGGACTAGGCTGACGTAGGGTTATTGAGGTAACTGAATCCCATAGCACAAATTCAGCTTCCAACAGCCTATAGTGGGTGTGTTCTTTGGCAAAGACTGACATGTAAGGGAAGCGGCAAATTTTCACCCAAGCACAGCCCAAGTGTCATGTATGCACAACAAATAACTGTTGACAGAGTAAAGCATAAATAATGGAGGGCTAGAGAGTGTTCTCAGAGGACATGTTATTATTATTTTTTTCACTACCTTTGAGCTACACTGGTCATCTAAAAATGCCTACAGTTTCATGAGGAAGCAAAACTCTTTCATGTCTTAGAGTCCCTGTCCAAGACACCCTTCTGCCTGGAACACATTCCTCCTCTTTGTGAGAAGATGCATTATTCTTTTTTTTTTTTTTTGAGAAGACACATTATTCTTGAGAAAAATTTGGGACCATTAAACATGATTCTTTTTTTTTTTTTTTAACATTTTATGGAAATGTAAATTACATTAGTTATTATGTGTATGTGGAAGTGATTGCTTATAAAACATGTGTATAACTTAGCAAATATTATTATTGATAATTTGCATTTATGATATAATTGATTTAATGTGCCACATTTTAATCAGTAAAATTTTTATTATTGCTCCTTACAGGAGTTTTGAACATGATCATGATCATTGAACATGAACATTAGCAAATATTACATATATCTAGTAAAACTCATATGTTTTGCTGCACTTATTAGAACTCAGGGGAATAAATTTGATGTGATATTTGTTTAAATCTACAAACTACACCAAACTTTGGACTGATGCAGCACTTTTCTATCTTGAAATTGCTTGCTCACTTTTTCTCTCAGAAATCAGTAATCTTGATTGATGTGTTCTTGCAAGTCTTTTGATTTTTTTTTTGTTGTGTAAATGATAGGTAAACATTTTTCCTTTAAATTACTTTGGATTTTGGTTTTCTTGTAGACACTGCTACTTTAGGCTAACCCTTTTTCTTGTCAACATGCAATCATCTGACCACTCAAACAGGGATATTCTAATGATAAGTTGCCACCCTGTATGTAAATGATTTTCAGTGCTAAAATAGGAGACGGGTGTTTTGGCTATCTTCCACTCAAAGTCTGATCCTGCTTCAAAGAAAGCTCCAGAGAACACACATCATCACTACTAAGAGGGGCTCAGTGTCTCCGGCACAGAATCACTCTCATTTCCTGTAATCTCAATTTTGCCATAATAATTGATATTGATATCATAAACGATTCTGGGAAGAGACTGAGATAAGCTTTAGTTGAACATCTGGTACATGGAGATAATGTTTGTTAATATGAATTTTTATTATTAACACGTCAAACATTAGCCAAGGTGTTATTAATGCCAATATCAGAGTATTAATAAAAGACTTGTTTTATTCATATGATTCATAGTCTCTTTTGATTTAAACATTAATTGAATTTACATTAAATGGCTTCATGCTAACTCATTAGGATAAGATTTCCAGAGACTCTGAGAATATTGTTAAACATATTAAGCATTCTTTGGGGATGAGTTACATTTAAGAATGTTCTATAAAGCAGAGAGGGGTTCCCTGATGGCTCAGCGATAGAGTTCACCTGCAATGCAGGAGACATGGGTTTGATCCCTGGGTTGGGAAGATCTCCTGGAGGAAGGCATGGGAGCCCACTCCAGTATTCTTGCCTGAGAATCCCATGGACAGAGGAGCTTGGTGGGCTATAGTCCACAGGGTCACAAGAGTCAGACTGAAACGACTCAGCTCATACACACTCACAAAAGCAGAGAAGAGAAATCTAAATGAGAGTAAGTTTAAATAAAATTTATTAATATAGCTTTCTTTAGTTGAAATTTGAAATTGAAATGCAGTGTAAGGACTCCCTTCCCCGCTCCCCTGCCCCCACCGACCCCCACGCTTGAGAGAAATCTAAGAGAATTGGGAGTTTTGTACTCCTTGATCCTGTTCTGGGAAGTCCAACTAAGCCAGTTTGAAGCTGTTACAGCAAATTTGCTGATTAGGATGGGATTAGAAGACCAAATTCTTAATCTACTTTTTCACTGAAAGATGAGCAAAGGAAAACTTCTTGACAGTGTCTTAAAACTTGGGAGAAAGGCAGGGGGTGGGGTAGAGGTTAGGGCTAATGGAAACTTTGTTCAAAGGTAGTTGGATTTCTCTGCGAGATGCCGTTACATTTTGAAACATGACAGTGCCCTGCTAATTTGCTTTTTTAAAAAAATTATAGTTCACTTAGTTTTTTTATTTCCTAGTCAATTAAAAAAAGATAATCATTCCCTTTTCAACTTCTTTTCTTACAAGTTTATAATTTCTGTTTTAGCTTTTTGAATGAAATTCATTTTTCCTCCCTCCCCATTATAAAAATAATATCCTTAAGATAGGGAAAATAGGTTTAACCCCTGAATACTTCTAATCTGAAATTACCACTGGCTGTTAACAAGCTGGTATATTTAACAAATGGTATATTTGCCATTCTGTTTAGTATTGTTGAAACTGTCCTATAAATAGATATTTTTATCATGATTTTTTTCATAATATTGTATCAAAAATTTCTCACCAACCATTAAATATCTGTGTATCTATGCCTATGCCTGTATAACATTCATGCCTGTATAACATTCTAAGTATAGATGTGTCTTTATCTAGGGCAACTTGAGTTTAATTTAAAATTTTGGTATTTGGTCATGGTTTTCTTAAGTAGCTAATTGAAGCTAAAGTAATTCTTATTTTATACAATTTTAAGTTATTTAACACTTGTTAAAGAAAAATTTAAACTACCCATGAATTCCATTCTGAAGTCTGACTTCTGAAAGCTTTCATTTTAGCTGAATGTATACGGCACACATGGCTTTTCTTTAAGTATATTTATCACATATTCTCAAGAAGATTCCCCTTTAAAACTTCTTTATATGAGTTAACTTTTGACTATTTCATACCAACATATTTTTACCTTCCTTAACAGTAACCAGCCTGTAGACTGTGTCATGGAAACAAATTATTTGTTATTGCTTTTCTTATTCCATTGTTAAGGAAAGACTTGGAATTGTGATGGGTCATTCAAAAAACATTTGAGGTTCAAAACAGATCCTTATGATAAATTAGGATTTGGGGATTAGCAGATGCAAACTACTATACATAAAAATCAACTGATCCTGGGACTTCTCTGGTGGTCCAGAGGTTAAGAATCTACTTTTCCACTGCACAGGGTGTAGACTTGGTCCCTGGTTGGGGAATTAAGACTCTACATGCCACATGGTGCAGTCAAAAAAAAAAAAAAAAAAAAAATAGAATAAAATAAGATCGGGGAGGAGCCAAGATGGCGGAGGAGTAGGACGGGGAGACCACTTTCTCTCCTACAAATTCATCAAAAGAATAACTGAATGCAGAGCAAACTTCACAAAACAACTTCTGATCGCTAGCTGAGGTCATCAGGCGCCCAGAAAAGCAGCCCATTGTCTTCGAAAGGAGGTAGGACAAAATATAAAAGATAAAAAGTGAGACAAAAGAGCTAAGGACGGAGATCCGTCCCGGGAAGGGAGTCTTAGGCGGCATTGCTTTGGGTAGGGTCCGGGCCTGAGTGCCCTGAGGACAATCGGAGGGAGCTTCTGTGAGTGGCCAACTTGAACTGTGGGAGACCAAAAGAGAGAGAGAAAATTAACCGGCCCAAACACACCACCGGCCGTTCGCAGAACAAAGAGACTGAGAAAGTCCAGAGAAGAGCTCGCAGGCTGCGGACCGGCCCAGCCCCGCAGGAGGCAGGAGGCAGGGGGGAGGGGAAGTTCGCGGCGAGACACAGGGCGCAGGCACCCGACTGGCGCGGGCGGGGACTGGGGCTGGGGACGCGGAGGGCAGAAGGCGCACGCACCCGACTGGCGCCAGCGGAAACTGAAACTGGGTCCGCGGAAGGGAGTGGGCACTCCACACCTGGGGAGGGCGCACCACACCTGGGGAGAGTGCGCCCACCAAGCCCCTGGCTGCCTGGACCGCTCTGATGGGGAAGGCACAGAGAGCAGGCGCAGCTTTTCGTTCCACGCTTTTGTGGAACACCCGAGGGCTGGAACCTCGCGCAGCGCGGGACGCGCTCCATATAGAACAGCCGGGAGCCTGAGCAGCGCAGACGGAGAAAGCAGCGTCAGCCCCTCCCCGCAGCACCAGCCCGTCCCCGCGGCGCCAGCCCCTCCCCGCAGAGCCAGCCCCTCCCCGCAGCGCCAGCCTCTCCCTGCAGCGCCAGCCTCTCCCCGCAGAGCGACGGAACTAGCTACCTGAATAAGAGTCCACCTCCGCCTGCCTGTGTCAGGGCGGAAATGAGGTTCTGAAGAGACCGGCAAACAGAAGCCAAATAAACAAAGGGAGCTTCAGAAGAGACTGATGCAACAGATTATAATCCCTGTAGAAAACACCAACTACACCGGAAGGGGCCTGTAGATATCGAGAAGCGTAAGCTGGAACGAGGAGCTATCTGAAACTGAGCCGAACCCACACTGACAGCAACAGCTCCAGAGAAACTCCTAGATATATTTTTATTATTTTTTCTTTTTTTATTTTTTCTCTTTTATTTTCCTTTAAAATTCCCTACTACTCCCCCATTACTCCTTAACTTTCATTTCCATAGATTTTTACGATTTGTTTAATTAGGGGAAAAAAAATTTTTTTTTTCTTTCTTTTTTTTCTTCTTTGTTTTCATTCCTTTTTCTCTTCTATTTTCTATTTTTCTTTTTCTCTTATTTCTTTTAAAGTCCTCTAGTACTCCTCTACTACTCCTTAATTTTCATTTTCAATACACTATAACCTTACAAAAAAAAAAAAAGAAGAGAAGCCCTATTTTTAAATTGAAGATTATTCTCTCCCCATCTTGACTCTATGTTTTCTACCTCAGAACACCTCTATTTCCTCCTTTCCCCTTCTCTTCCCAATCCAATTCTGTGAATCTTTGTGGGTGTCCGGGCTATGGAGAACACTCTGGGAACAGACAGCTGCGTAGATCTGTCTCTCTCCTCTTGAGTCCCCCTTTTTCTCCTCCTGCTTATCTCTATCTCCCTCCTCCCTCTCCTCTTCTTCATGTAACTCTGTGAACCTCTCTGGGTGTCCCTAACGGGGGATAATCTTTTCGCCATTAACCGAGAAGTTTTCTTATCAGGGCTGTATAGTTGGAGAAGTCCTGAGACTACAGGAAGAATAAAACTGAAATCCAGAGGCAGGAGACTTAAGCCCAAAACCTGAGAACACCAGAAAACTCCTGACTACATGGAACTTTAAGTAATAAGTGACCGTCCAAAAGCCTCCATACCTACACTGAAACCAACCACCACCCAAGAGCCAATAAGTTTTAGAGCAAGACATACCACGCAAATTCTCCAGCAACACAGGAACATAGCCCTGAACGTCAACATACAGGCTGCCCAAGGTCCCACCTAACACATAGACCCATCTCAAAACTCATTACTGGGCACTCCATTGCTCTCCAAAGAGAAGAAATCAAGTTCCACGCACCAGAACACTGACGCAAGCTTCCCTAAACAGGAAACCTTCACAAGCCAATCATCTAACCCCACCCACTGGGTTAATAATCCTCCACAATAAAAAGGAACCACAGACCTCCAGAATACAGAAAGCCCACTCCAGACACAGCAATCTAAACAAGATGAAAAGGCAAAGAAATACCCAACAGGTAAAGGAACATGAAAAATGCCCACCAAGTCAAACAAAAGAGGAGGAGATAGGGAATCTACCTGAAAAAGAATTTAGAATAATGATAATGAAAATGATCCAAAATCTTGAAAACAAAATGGAGTTACAGATAAATAGCCTGGAAACAAAGATTGAGAAGATACAAGAAATGTTTAATAAAGACCTAGAAGAAATAAAAAAGAGTCAATTAAAAATGAATAATGCAATGAATGAGATCAAAAACACTTTGGAGGGAACCAAGAGTAGAATAACGGAGGCAGAAGATAGGATAAGTGAGGTAGAAGATAAAATAGTGGAAATAAATGAAGCAGAGAGGAAAAAAGAAAAAAGGATCAAAAGAAATGAGGACAACCTCAGGGACCTCTGGGACAATGTGAAACGCCCCAGCATTCGAATCATAGGAGTTCCAGAAGAAGAAGACAAAAAGAAAGGCCATGAGAAAATACTCGAGGAGATAATAGCTGAAAACTTCCCTAAAATGGGGAAGGAAATAGCCACCCAAGTCCAAGAAACCCAGAGAGTCCCAAATAGGATAAACCCAAGGCGAAACACCCCAAGACACATATTAATCAAATTAACAAAGATCAAACACAAAGAACAAATATTAAAAACAGCAAGGGAAAAACAACAAATAACACACAAAGGGATTCCCATAAGGATAACAGCTGATCTATCAATAGAAACCCTCCAGGCCAGAAGGGAATGGCAGGACGTACTGAAAGTAATGAAAGAGAATAACCTACAACCTAGATTACTGTATCCAGCAAGGATCTCATTCAGATATGAAGGAGAATTCAAAAGCTTTACAGATAAGCAAAAGCTGAGAGAATTCAGCACCACCAAACCAGCTCTTCAACAAATGCTAAAGGATCTTCTCTAGACAGGAAATGCAGAAAGGTTGTATGAACTTGAATCCAAAACAACAAAGTAAATGGCAACGGGACCACACCTATCAATAATTACCCTAAATGTAAATGGGTTGAATGCCCCAACCAAAAGACAAAGATTGGCTGAATGGATACAAAAACAAGACCCCTATATATGCTGTCTACAAGAGACCCACCTCAAAACAAGAGACACATACAGACTAAAAGTGAAGGGCTGGAAAAAAATATTTCATGCAAATGGAGACCAAAAGAAAGCCGGAGTCGCAATACTCATATCAGATAAAATAGACTTCCAAATAAAGGCTGTGAAAAGAGACAAAGAAGGACACTACATAATGATCAAAGGATCAATCCAAGAAGAAGATATAACAATTATAAATATATATGCACCCAACATAGGAGCACCGCAATATGTACGGCAAACACTAACGAATATGAAAGAGGAAATTCATAGTAACACAATAATAGTGGGAGACTTTAATACCCCACTCACAACTATGGATAGATCAACTAAACAGAAAATTAACAAGGAAACACAAACCTTAAATGACACAATGGACCAGCTAGACCTAATTGATATCTATAGGACATTTCACCCCAAAACAATCAAATTCACCTTTTTCTCAAGTGCACACGGAACGTTCTCCAGAATAGATCACATCCTGGGCCATAAATCTGGTCTTGGAAAATTCAAAAAAATTGAAATCATTCCAGTCATCTTTTCTGACCACAGTGCAGTAAGATTAGATCTCAATTACAGGAACAAGATTGTTAAAAATTCAAACATATGGAGGCTAAATAACATGCTTCTGAATAACCAACAAATCATAGAAGAAATCAAAAAAGAAATCAAAATATGTATAGAAATGAATGAAAATGAAATCACAACAACCCAAAACCTATGGGACACTGTAAAAGCAGTGCTAAGGGGAAGGTTCATAGCATTACAGGCTTACATCAAGAAACAAGAAAAAAGCCAAATAAATAGCCTAACTCTACACCTAAAGCAATTAGAGAAGCAAGAAATGAAGAACCCCAGGGTTAGCAGAAGGAAAGAAATCTTAAAAACCAGGGCAGAAATAAATGCAAAAGAAACTAAAGAGACCATAGCAAAAATCAACAAAGCTAAAAGCTGGTTTTTTGAAAAAATAAACAAAATTGACAAACCATTAGCAAGACTCATTAAGAAACAAAGAGAGAAGAACCAAATTAACAAAATTAGAAATGAAAATGGAGAGATCACAACAAACAACACTGAAATACAAAGGATCATAAGAGACTACTACCAGCAGCTCTATGCCAATAAAATGGACAACTTGGAAGAAATGGACAAATTCTTAGAAAAGTATAACTTTCCAAAACTGAACCAGGAGGAAATAGAAGATCTTAACAGACCCATCACAGGCAAGGAAATCGAAACTGTCATCAAAAATCTTCCAGCAAACAAAAGCCCAGGACCAGATGGCTTCACAGCTGAATTCTACCAAAAATTTAGAGAGGAGCTAACACCTATCTTACTCAAACTCTTCCAGAAATTTGCAGATGAAGGTAAGCTTCCAAACTCATTCTATGAGGCCACCATCACCCTAATTCCAAAACCAGACAAAGATGCCACAAAAAAAGAAAACTACAGGCCAATATCACTGATGAACATAGATGCAAAAATCCTTAACAAAATTCTAGCAAACAGAATCCAACAACATATTAAAAAAATCATACACCATGACCAAGTGGGCTTTATCCCAGGAATGCAAGGATTCTTTAATATCCACAAATCAATCAATGTAATACACCACATTAACAAATTGAAAGATAAAAACCATATGATTATCTCAATAGATGCAGAGAAAGCCTTTGACAAAATTCAACACTCATTTATGATTAAAACTCTCCAAAAAGCAGGAATAGAAGGAACATACCTCAACATAATAAAAGCTATATATGACAAACCCACAGCAAACATCACCCTCAATGGTGAAAAATTGAAAGCATTTCCCCTGAAATCAGGAACAAGACAAGGGTGCCCACTCTCACCACTACTATTCAACATAGTGTTGGAAGTTTTGGCCACAGCAATCAGAGCATAAAAAGAAGTAAAAGGAATCCAGATAGGAAAAGAAGAAGTGAAACTCTCACTGTTTGCAGATGACATGATCCTCTACATAGAAAACCCTAAAGACTCTTCCAGAAAATTACTAGAGCTAATCAATGAATATAGTAAAGTTGCAGGATATAAAATTAACACACAGAAATCCCTTGTATTCCTATATACTAACAATGAAAAAACAGAAAGAGAAATTAAGGAAACAATACCATTCACCATTGCAACAAAAAGAATAAAATACTTAGGAGTATATCTACCTAAAGAAACAAAAGACCTATACATAGAAAACTATAAAACACTGATGAAAGAAATCAAAGAGGACACAAACAGATGGAGAAACATACCGTGTTCATGGATTGGAAGAATCAATATTGTCAAAATGGCTATTCTACCCAAAGCAGTCTATAGATTCAATGCAATCCCTATCAAACTACCAATGGTATTTTTCACAGAACTAGAACAAACAATTTCACAATTTGTATGGAAATACAAAAAACCTCGAATAGCCAAAGTAATCTTGAGAAAGAAGAATGGAACTGGAGGAATCAACCTGCCTGACTTCAGACTCTACTACAAAGCCACAGTCATCAAGACAGTATGGTACTGGCACAAAGACAGAAATATAGATCAATGGAACAGAATAGAAAGCCCAGAGATAAATCCACAAACCTATGGACAACTTATCTTTGACAAAGGAGGCAAGGATATACAATGGAAAAAAGACAACCTCTTTAACAAGTGGTGCTGGGAAAACTGGTCAACCACTTGTAAAAGAATGAAACTAGAACACTTTCTAACACCATACACAAAAATAAACTCAAAATGGATTAAAGATCTAAATGTAAGACCAGAAACTATAAAACTCCTAGAGGAGAACATAGGCAAAACACTCTCCGACATAAATCACAGCAAGATCCTCTATGACCCACCTCCCAGAATATTGGAAATAAAAGCAAAACTAAACAAATGGGACCTAATGAAACTTAAAAGCTTTTGCACTACAAAGGGAACTATAAGTAAGGTGAAAAGACAGCCCTCAGATTGGGAGAAAATAATAGCAAATGAAGAAACAGACAAAGGATTAATCTCAAAAATATACAAGCAACTCCTGCAGCTCAATTCCAGAAAAATAAATGACCCAATCAAAAAATGGGCCAAAGAACTAAACAGACATTTCTCCAAAGAAGACATACAGATGGCTAACAAACACATGAAAAGATGCTCCACATCACTCATTATTAGAGAAATGCGAATCAAAACCACAATGAGGTACCATTACACGCCAGTCAGGATGGCTGCTATCCAAAAGTCTACAAGCAATAAATGCTGGAGAGGGTGTGGAGAAAAGGGAACCCTCTTACACTGTTGGTGGGAATGCAAACTGGTACAGCCGCTATGGAAAACAGTGTGGAGATTTCTTAAAAAACTGGAAATAGAACTGCCATATGACCCAGCAATCCCACTTCTGGGCATACACACTGAGGAAACCAGATCTGAAAGAGACACGTGCACCCCAATGTTCATCGCAGCACTGTTTATAATAGCCAGGACATGGAAGCAACCTAGATGCCCATCAGCAGACGAATGGATAAGGAAGCTGTGGTACATATACACCATGGAATATTACTCAGCCATTAAAAAGAATTCATTTGAATCAGTCCTAATGAGATGGATGAAACTGGAGCCCCTTATATAGAGTGAAGTAAGCCAGAAAGATAAAGAACATTACAGCATACTAACACATATATATGGAATTTAGTAAGATGGTAACGATAACCCTATATGCAAAAGAGAAAAAGAGACACAGAAATACAGAACAGACTTTTGAACTCTGTGGGAGAAGGTGAGGGTGGCATGTTTCAAAAGAACAGCATGTATATTATCTATGGTGAAACAGATCACCAGCCCAGGTGGGAAGCATGAGACAAGTGCTCCGGCCTGGTGCACTGGGAAGACCCAGAGGAATCGGGTGGAGAGGGAGGAGGGAGGGGGGATTGGGATGGGAAATACGTGTAAATCTATGGCTGATTCATATCAATGTATGACAAAACCCACTGAAATGTTGTGAAGTAATTAGCCTTCAACTAATAAAAATATATATATATATCTATTAAAAAAAAAAGAATAAAATAAGATAAAAAATCCTTAGTTAAAAAAAATGAAATAAAATTAAAAAACAAAAAACTGATCCTTGCAATATCACAAGACTGGTTATTAACCAGAAAACAAACCGTTTGGAAAAGTTATTGGTTGACTTTGAGTAAATGCGCTAATTAGCCAGAAATTTTTTCTTTCTTTCATTAAAAAGATGACCCATACTGCAAAAACACTTCAGTGATTCATGTGATGTGATATGTGGCACTGTGAAATCTCAAGTTGCTGTCTAAACCTGTGTGTAGCCCAGACCAACGGTGCAGACTTGCCTGCAGGTTTAACCTGGCATTACAGATGCTCCTATAGGACATGTCAGTAAAGCCTGGTTCACAGCAATCAGTGGAAATGGATTCTTTCCAGTTCTGCAATTGATTACTTCATTCACTCTGGTAGTGTGGTTGTGGAAATGATCCTCACAGACCCGCTACAGACCTTGCGGCTTTACTTCTAGTGAGTAAATTCTCTCATCTGAGATTTTCCTGAGTGGGCTTTTAGATAGGGGAGCCTCAATAACAGGTTAAGCCAGTCCAATGTCAACTGCAGAACCTAGAACTTGTACTATGTCCTAAATAAGTACTTGCTGAACTAATACTGATCCATCAATGAGTCTTTAGGAGTTTCAGAAAGAGATGGCTTTAAAAAAATGAATTTCTTTATTCTTAAAGATTTACATCCCTTTCCACTTCAGATGTACTATTAAAAAATTGAGAGATGAGAGTAGATTGCCATGTTAATCTATGTCAATGTCAGGGAGATTGGTTTTAAGCTTTTAAGTTCATGTGACATAATTTGCTTTCATGTGTTTCCATTTTGTCTTCAGTGAGACAGAGAAGGGATGTGGTGAGGTGGTCATCCTCCTTCTAGTGGCTGATCGATTACACAGAGCTGTGCTACTCAGACCCTGTGCTATCTTACCTGGTCCACCACAAGATAAGTTACCAATCTGCAGAAAGGTAAGTGAGGAGAATCAGGGCCAGTGAATAGAAACATTTTATAGCAATTTGACATTGTCAAAACACACTAGCATCAAAGTGAACTCATCTCCTTGAACAGGATATAGACCCAAAATATTAGTTCACCAATATCAAGAATGAAGCGGAAATAAGGGCCAACAAAACTGGTCTTTTAGCACACGATTGAGAAACAGATTTAGATATGTGACCTCAGCATGGCAGTCTTCTGCACTTTGTATCTTCTCTGTGTCCGATGGTTAAGGTGATTATTTATGGAGATCAGAATGGCAGTCTTGTTAGTGAAAATGTCCAAGGTTTGCCCATATACTGTAGGCCCTTGAAGGATTTTCTTCCTCTTCAGCAAGTCCATTGTCTAAAAATGGTTATATGACTTCAAGAAGAAAGCACCTGCTTGAACTCATGAAAACATGAATTTAATGTTAAGCAACTGAAGAATCTTACAGCTGGTCCACTGGGATTCTTCCCAGGGTACATGGCCACCTGGTGCTGGCCCTTTCTCACCTCTAGGGTATGTGCCTCAGAAAGAACCAAACATTCCACACTCTGAACTTGGACTTTAATTGGGAGAAAATAAAGTTCTGGGAGATAAGCCACTCAGTCTGTGATATTTTGTTAAGGCAGCTCCATACTCTAATACACTCAGTATGCATTTGACACGGACATACAGGAAGACTTCTATAGTAAACTCGAATTTTGTCATCAGGAACTCTGAGATCAATTCAAACTCTATTTTTGGGTTTTGTTATAAGAATTAGGAGAGACTAACTAGCAGTGTGTGTGTTAATCACTCAGCGGTGTCCCACTCTTTGAGACCCCACCAGGCTCCTCTGTCCATGGAATTCTCCAGGCAAGATACTGGAGTGGGTTGCCATTTCTTTCTCCAGGGGATCTTCCTGACCCAGGGATCAAACCCAGGTCTCCTGCATTGTAGGCAGAGTCTTTACTGTCTGAACCACAAGGGAAGCCCCAGATCCTCTCTCATCTTTATAGTTATATATATATTTGTATATACCTATATATTAATATGTAGCAATATAAATACCTATTTATAGTTGCAGTTATATAGGTACCTATATATATATATATATATATATATATATATACACACATATATATAGGAAGCTAAATATATAAATACATGCATATATATGTATGTGTATATTGAGCCTATGTTAGTTTTGCCTAGCTAATTACAAAATGTGTCATCCTTCAGTCATTTATTCAATCCTGAATTACGAGATCAGCAGTCAACTCTAAATTAAAAAGTTGCATTTATTACTTAAGAAAGGGAGAACTATGTTTGTTAGACACAGTCCTTCCAAACATTGAAGATGACTGATCTTATATAGGATTGTTGGGAAGCATTAAACTGAAGTACTGGTGATTGTTCAGAGGCAAAAATGAGTTAACTCATTTGGACAAACTTGGTCACTGGGATGAGTTTCAGAAATGTGTTCTTTTATGTGAGGCTGCTATTGATTGGCTGACTGTAAAAGTGAGAGGCTGGTGCTGATTGGCTGGCTGTCAAGGCGGGAGAATGGTTGTAAATGTGGGAGAATGGCGCTGGTTGTCTGGCTTTCAGAAGCATGTTTGCTGAGGTAAGTTATCTTTGATTGAGCAAGCAAAGTTAATTTAGTTCTGGTTGTTGCTGTTTACCAAGATTTTAAAACCATCAATCTCTTTCTCAAGTGTGGGAACTGTGACTTGCAGATAATGCCAATAAGTATTTGCTGGACTAATTGACAAATGAAAGATACCTAGTAGGCCTTTAAACACACAAGTCTGGCTTTCAGGGCTGAGTCTGGGCCTTCAGAACTCACCATGATACAGTTGGGATTTAAAGCCTGATTCTGAATAAGCTTACCTCATGGCCACATGTAGGAGAAAGAGGTAAGTCAACTTAGGGTTTTGCAAAGCTTTCTTCTCTTTAATGTAGTTTACAACCCCAGTAGTTTGAAAACTCAAAAATATTAACAAATGTATAAAATGAATTGGCATCTGGCTTATTTATTTATGGCAACCCCTTGTGTTTGTACTGAGTTCCCTATAGCCTGAGCAGAGTGAAATGAGAAAAGTGATGGTGGGATTCAGTGACCCCTATTAAGCCATGAGATAAAACTGAGTAAGAAAGGGCAATGTTTGTTCCCACCTTCCTCTCCCCAAGTCAGAGCATGAATAGAAAAATCACTGGAAGACAATGATATTTCTAAAAAGCAGAGATTGCAGAAAAATAGTGTTAGCACATGATCTGTCTCATCCACTGGCTGATGTGGGGCAGCTTTTAACTCTTCCTGCTCCAAAGTATCCCTCAGGAAAATCTGGAGCAATCTGAGCCTGAGGGATGGTGTCCATTTCCTGGTCTAGGAGGTACCAAAGACAGGTTCTCACAGTGCTTGCATTTCACACTGGTCTTTGGGGAGAATCTGGTAGGAGTAGCCTGAATCCACACCAGCAGGTGGATAAGGTCAGATGGTGTTTCCTGGGAGTTGCGGATGAGCCTTGGGACTAGGGGAGGCGATGCGTGCTGTCACCAGAGCAGATTGACAAAATGAAACAATAAAATCAGCCTCAGTGGGAGACCAGGAGTGAGACTAAGGGAAGGAAATGTCTCTGCCCGCATTGCATTATCCCTCCCAGGAAGCTGTGCAATCAAATGTCTCATTTGAGAGCCAGCCAGAGGCGGCCAGGAAGAGTGTAAGACTACAGGCAGGTAAGGATGACCACAAATGACATGCACAGCATCCCTGTTCCCCATCACCTCATGCAAAGGGTCACGGGGAGGACCATTTTACTCTGATGCTGGTACAGCAGGAGAAATGTGTGAATGTGAACACTCCCTAGGAGTTCAGAGTTTGGTGGGAGTTGGGAGGAGAAAGCCCAAGAATGATAGCTGAGAAAATCAGTTGTTTATTCATTTTTCTGGTACCTGATTTGGATTAAAAATGTCTTCCTAAACTGAATTTACTCAAATGGGATGCACTAAATGACTAAGCCTTGGGGTTTAGCACACATATAAGAGAAAATGACCTTGACAGAGATGAGAAATTGACCAGGGTGAAGAGCGTTGTGGAGCAGCCTTAGGGTCTTTCGTTCTGGCGGATGTTAGAGCAGTGCCTGGCATGAAGCAAGAGCTCAGTGGCCTTTTGCACTTCTGTAAATAGCCCTTCAAGTCATCCAGAGGCATCAGAGTTGACTTGAGAATTAGAAACAATGTTCAGTTTGTTCTTTTAATTTTTAAAGTAAACCTTTTCTTGAGGCAGTAAAAAGCACTGATTTTATTAAATCTCAGCCCTTGAATATCCCTCTTTTTAATACCCTGTGTGACAAAATGGGATGCCCAGAAAGCATAAAGTAGGCTTTTGAAACTCATGCCAGCAAAACTAGGTTTGAAAAAGTAAACTTTGGTTTGCAAGATATAAGTTCTGTTAAGAGAACAAAGACTCTTAAGAACTCAAGAGAGGCCGTGAAGGAAAGATGTGGACTTTATGCTATTGCATCAAATGCAACAGAAACCAGGGGAAGAGGAACATTACCTTGCCAAGAGCAGGAGGAAGAGGGTTTTGGACTTGACACTGGAAGAACCCAATAGTTTCTGGAATAAAGTGCCTGGATTTAGGGGAGTGAAACCTGCTTGGAGAAACCGCTGAATTCTTTAGGTGGCCAGCACCAGGGAGGCAGGCAAATGTCTCTTTTCCTTCTGCTATGCGCTGGGTGCTGCTGCCACTGAGGGATCCTTCTAGTGGATCTGCTCCCGGCTGTTGTCCTGCCTCAGTGGAAGCTTGTGTGCTGCCCACAGGGTGTCTAGCAGAAGTGACGCACTCCCTGCTCACCGAGTGTGACGAGTTCCATCCAGACTCCCCGTGCTGACATCCCTCTTCCCAATGCCTAGGGAACACTGCAGAATAGCCAGGGAAGACGATGACATCCAGACTGACAGAGGTCTTGTGGAAGGAAGGCTCTCAGCATTGGAGGTTTGGTGAGACAGGAAACCCATTTCTATTACATGTTCAATTAATTCCAACTATGGCTCTTTGTGCTGTTCTTATCTGCCACTTTGTCTCATCTCCAGATATAAACTATTACATTTAGAATGGATAAACAATGTGGTCTTACAGTATAGCACAGGGAACTATATCCAATTTCCTGGGATAAACCGTAATGGAAAAAATAAAAAAGAATGTATATATGAATATAACTGAGTCACTTTGCTATATAGCAGAAATTGGCACAACATTGGAAATCAACTATATTTCAATAAAAATATACTTACCAGTCTTCCAAATAATCAAACATCATCACTTCTATGAAAACTCATTCTTTGCTTCTTTTTCACACTATGCTCTCTTAACTCTTGTACTAGTTTAAACACAGAAAGGAACTTGTTGACTCCACCATCCAACACAGAACATGCACAGGGATGGGGAGGGATCTTTGGAATGACTGCAATCCAGGGTTCAAGTGCTGCCATGGCCTTCACTCTGCATCTTTTATTAATGTTTCCCTTTGAAAGTAATATTAATTTGTCCAAGCTAGTTTTCTCCGTGAAGATGTAATCCAGGCTGGCAGAGGAAACTATGGCTTCTATTTTTCCAGCTTCATCACTGGAGAAAAATGGGATGTCTCTCCTTGATTCCAGTTCCATATAATGCTACAGGGTGGATTATGCACTTGCCCAGCCATGTGGTTATGGAGTTGGGATGGTGATTGGCCATCCCATGGACAAGAGGGGACGTGGTACCCAAACAATCATGATGGTTTTCCTGAAAAGAAAAATAAGACTACCATGCAAATAAAGCCAAGATAAATTAAATGCAGGGAGAAAATGAAAAAATACTGTAGTGACTAGAAAATTATATGACATTTCATATTACTGTGTTATATGAATAATACTTCCATTTCTGATGGGTTGTATTACTGTATTATAAATACGAGGAAGGTATATTGGATTAGGGGTTCAAAGAGGTAATAGAACTTTTGTGATTTAGTGACTTATCTTTATATCTCAAGACTCAGACTGAAATAAGATATATTTTCTACTTTTTTGCTTGTTTCTTATTTTTTAATTGAAATATTGTCAATTTACAATGCTGTGTTAGTTAGTGCATAGCCCAGTGATTCACTTATATTTGTCTATTCTTTTTCAGATTCTTTTCCATTATAGATTACCACAAAATATTAAATATAGTTTCCTATACTATATAGTAGATGTATTTTCCATTTTATAAGTTAATATAGATATTGCATATCCAAACATTCAAATTATTTATGTATCATATAAGGAATAAAAAGTCCTATTGGTTTCATCAGAAATTAATTGTATAAGATAATAACTCAGTTATTTGAAGAATATTTCATAAAATAGCTTATGCAATGAAAACGATCATCCCCTCCCCCCCAATATGTTAAGTGTCTTTACCATCTGAGCCACAAGGGAAGCCCAAGAATGCTGGAGTGAGTGGCCTACCCCTTCTCCAGGGGATCTTCCTGACCCAGGAATTGAACTGGTGTCTCCTGCATTGCATGCAGATTCTTTATCAGCTGAGCTACCAGGGAAGCCCAAAATAGCTTATGCAATTAAAATAATCACCCCCAATATATTAAGTATCCAATTTATAATCTGTTTATGAAAAAATTCAGTTTTAACTCAAACAATCTACTCAGCTGGTCAACAAAGTAGACAGTTCTGACATTCTAAGAGATGTGTTAAAATGTTTTCTATGAAAAAAAAAAATAAAATGCTTTCTATGGATCTAATCAAATCCTCTCAGGAAACATAAAAATTGTAACACATCTGTAGAAGCAAAATGCAAAAGCATCACCATGAAGGCAGAGTACCATTGCTGGTTTCCAGGGGGCTGTAGGGAGGAAGGAGTAGGGGAAACTGCTTCATAGCTAAGGATTTTGCTGTTGGAGAGATGGAAAAACTTTAAGGTTAGGTAGAGCTGATGGTCATGCAGCATTGGGAATGTACTAAATGCCATTGAAATATGTACTTTAAAATGGTTCATTTTATTTTTGTGAATTTCATTTCAATAAATTATTTTTTTTAATATTAACTAAATAATGGATCGATAATGAAATCAATACTGTTGGTGCCTTTTGGGTATTGCTGATACTGTTTTATTTATTTTTTTAATTCAAATATGAAACTTCCCTTGACACACAGCAGAATTTTAGGTGAACTTCATCTGTCAGCAATCAATGTGTACACATAGAATTCAGTGACTTGAAGTGAGTTTACAAAAACTATCCCACACTTCGGCAAACAACAATAATGAATAAGTTTAGGTTCAAGTAGCAGAATAAGTTCTAGAATGGCACTTTTTCATAGTCTTTCAGATTATGCCAAATATTTCTATAAAACAAGGAGGTAGATGTTTGAGCAGTGTATAAAACCAAACTTATGATTGTGTATCCATTCTTCACAATTTTCATTTGTATGTCTCACTATCATGCCCTGAAGGAAGGACTAACACTCACAGTTGTGGTGGGATTTGTGATCTATTGTAAATCCTGAGTCAGAGCCCAGGATCATTATCACTTGTAACATTGTCATAATGTTGGTTGAATGCTTTACTTGTTAAAGATGGTTGCCCTGATGGTAACTCTTACAGTTAGGTTTAATTTTACAATGGCTGTTAAGTGACCAGATGACTCATTTACGAAGAGCCAATTTGTAGTGTGATTAGGGGAGATAAAAGATCATAATATTCTCAAAATTTATATCTTAGATCCGAAGACTAAAATATAGTTCCTCTGTGTGTCTGTATATGTGTTTGTGTGTATGTTTTGATAAATAATATCTAAAAGGGTGGTCTAGGACAATTTCCTTTGCCATTTAGAGAAATGAAACTGAACTTAGTCTCATTTGTTTGTTTTTATTAGCTAGACAACAGTTTATGGTACCTCATCATTAGATAAGATGTGGTCAAGAAAAAAAAAGTGTCTTATCAAAGATATCAAGAAAAAAGAATCAGGGACTCTTCCCACAAGTGGTTTTTTAACACTCTTTAACTCATGATGTCATCCTGATGACAGCTGTGGATGCAGAATTGAGAAAACAATAACAAAACTTAATGAAACTTATAAATTATTATAATAAAACTTCCCCTTCAAGCAGCCAAGCTCATTTGCATAAAACTCTACTGTAGAAGGGACTTAATCTAGAATAAGTAACATTTTTCTCTCCCACAAAGAGGTAGAAAAGTTAACAGATCTTTCTACATAAGAATTGCTAAAGAGCTCTTATATTTGCATGTGGCAGGCTGAGCTTTGGCCCTCTAAAGACTTTCCACAAAAGACTTTCCACAAAACTTCTAATCCTTGGAAACTGTGACTACATTGCCTCACAAGGTAAAAAGCACTCTGCAGTTATGATTAAGGTAGGGATCTGAAGAGAGGGAGATTATCCCAAAGATGGGGAGACTACCCTGGGTTATCTGGGTGGGCCTGACACCCCCAGTCACAAGAGTCCTTATAAGAGGGAAGCAGGACGGTATCCTAGTAGATGTGACAAAGGGCGTAGGAGATGGGAATGAAGCCAGTAAGGGGTCATCAGCCAAGAGCAGAGGTGGTTTCTAGAAGCTGGAAAAGACAAGAAAAATGCATGCATCCCAATGTTCATAGCAGGATTGTTTATGGAAGCCAAGACATGCCAACAACCTAAATTTCCATTGACAGAGGAATGAATAAAGAAAACATGGTCCATGTACAAAATGGAATATTATACCACCACTAAAAAGAATGAGATAATGCCATTTGCAGCAACATGGATGGACCTAAAGATTATCATACTAAGTGAAGTAAGTCAGACAGAGAAAGACAAATATTATATGATATCCCTTATATGTGAGATCTAAAAAAAAAATGTTACAAACATTTACAAAACAGAAATAGACCTACAGACGTAGAAAACAAATTTATGGTTACTGAAGGGGAAAGGGGAAAGTTGTAGAGAGGATTAAATTAGGAGTTTGTGATTAAGATATATAATATATACACATGACTATATGTAAAATAGATAAACAGGACCTACTGTATAGCACAGGGAATTATACTCAATACTTTGCAATAATCTGTAAGGGAAAAGAATCTGAAAAAGAATATATATATATATATACACACACACACATATATATAAAACACTTTGGTATACTACTGAAGCTAATAAGATGTTGTAAATCAATTATACACCAATAAAAAAAAAGAGAGGGTCAGACAGAAAGGAAGGAAGGAAAGAAGGAAAAAAGAAAGAAAAGACAAGGAAATGGATTCTCCCCTGGAGGTTTCAGATGAATCAATCCTGTGGACACCTTGATTTTAACTACATAACCCTAATTTTTGATTTCTGACTTCCAGAAGTATAAAAGAATAATTTTGTTAAGTCACTGTTGGTGATAATTTGTTAGAGTAGCAACAGGAAATGTTACACTGAATTAATGTTGTGGCATTTACACAGGAAGTTTTTGAACCATTTCATGTGTAAGCGTGAAAACCTAAAGGATAGCACCAATTAATTTTACCCTGACTGCTTGTTTGATTTATCAGTCATCTTAAGAATAGGGCTTCCCTTCTGAGAGCTGAATTGATATTAAGGTGATTGTTTACTTAATTAACAAATGTATACATTTAACAAATAGATTTTGAGTGCTTGGTAAACAAAACAGACCTGACTCATACTTTTTCACATGGGATAGTGGGGACCACAGGGAGCCTGAAATGAATGATTCCACATTATTTGTTATATTTCTATGTAGTGTTTGATTCCATCAGTGTTCAAAAACAGAGAAACTGATTAACCTGTGATATTAGAGAATGCTTCCTTGAAGAAGTGTTGCTTCATTGAGGCATACAAATAGGAGAGTCTGTGGTTATTAAAAAAAATTTTTTTTTATAACTTTAAGAGATTTTAGAAGGGATTCATGCCTTTTAAGAAAGGCTACCCGGTTGCAGTGTGATTTGGAAAGAAAAAGAAGAAATATAGAAATACGAGTGCTGAGCTATTTAATCTGCCAGAAACTTGATGACAGTGTATTCTGGTAGGATGGTATGAGTGGAGATGAAAAAATTCAAGGGATATTTAGGATACAGAATGGGCAGAAAGGTAAGGGGAGAGTAGGATATGAGAAGACACTCCAGACCTAGATCCCTGATTAAGCAATAAAGAAACATGTTAGTGCCTTCACTGTTCTGCAACATTTCACACTTTACATGTAAATATAGATGTGGAATTTTAAACAGAATGGAGAAGGAAACAACCATTTGAAAATTTTAAGTTTGTTATTACCAGAGTGTTAGGAGGAGTTATGGGGACTAGGATTGGAGATGGAGGTTTTTTGTGTCATGGCAGGAGCTTGGATCTGATGCCATAGCACAGCATGCCATGGAATGGTTTAATGAAGAGGGAACTGTGCATCAGAAGAACTCTGCAATGAAAACAGACAGGGGCTTTCCTGTAGAGAGGAAAGAAGGCCATATGACAGGCATTGTGTATGAATGAGCATGGTGTGCTGCGGGTTTGGGAATACTCTAGGTGTGTACCTTCAAGAAATTCTTTGAAGTCCACGGGGAGCTCAGAAGTGGTGGCTGAGGTCTCATCAAAGGTTTGGGATGTGAGAGAAGGCCCAGGAAATCTGAAGTGCTCAAGGAGTGTCTGACAGAAGAGGTGATAGGGGAATTAGACAAGGTGAAGGAAGACCTTACAACTACTTCCAAACATCTGACTATCCATCGTGGGTGGCACCACCAGCCAAAGTCAATAATACAGGAAGGGTGGTAGATGTAGAAGAGAGGTTATGAGTGAGAATGATAAGGCAGCTTTTTATCTCATAATATTAAATCTCATAATGTTTAACCATCATCTCATAATATTTCATTAAAATGGTTTCATGAAGGAAATAAAATGTCATCAGTAATGTCTTTCTATTTGTGGTGTATATCAGAGTAAAGATGTGATACTGTATCCTTGGAATAAAGTATGATTTCAGTGTTGATTCCTGGTGCCCTATTGTGGTATTTTATCATGAATTCATAGATATATTTTCAATGGCATTTCTATAATTTCTCAGTCGCTTCCAGGAACTTGTCTCCTATTCGAGACCTTTCTTTAGAGTTTTGGGCTTCCCTGGTGGGTCAGATGGTAAAGACTTTGCCTGTAATAAGGGAGACCTGGGTTTCATCTCTGGGTTGGGAAGATCTCCTGGAGAAGGGGATGGCAACCCACTTCAGTATTCTTGCCTGGAGAACCCCATGGACAGAGGAGTCTGGTGAGCTTACAGTCCATGGGATCACAAAGAGTTGGACATGACTGAGTGACTAACACTCCAACACCTTAGGAGTTATAGAGTTATACCTGGAATTAGCTATGTGTTGGAACTGGCTTGTACCGTCTCACAAAAAAAAAGGCTTTTCAAATTTTCAGGAATTTGGTGTGCCATTGTTAATAACTCAGCTATTATTAGATTGCAAATTATTTAAAATTATAAATGAGTTATATTAAAAACAAAAGTAATAAATATTCAAAACTCATCACTTTCTAATTATTTTATTGTTGTTGTTCAGTTGCTAAATTGTGTCTAACTTTCTTGTGATCCCATTGGCTGAAGCCTGTCAGGCTCTGTCCATAGGATTTCCCAGGCAAGAATACTGGAGTGGGCTCCCATTTCCATCTCCAGGGGATCTCCTCAATTCAGGGATTGAACCCATGTCTCCTGTATTGGCAGACAGATTCTTTAGATTCTTTAGGCCTGAGCCATTGGGGAAGCCTAGCTGTTATGTTGCAAAAAGCAAAAAAAAAAAAAAAAAAAGGAAATATTCTGCTAGTCTTTTAAAATTATTATTCAATTCATTAAAGAATTGCTCACATTATCATTAAATGAATGAAACTCCAACACAGACCTTGGTTCACGTTCATCCTAATTATTAATAGAAATGAAAACATCAACCAACATTCATCTTAGAACTGTTCTCACTCATCACTTGCAACCAAAGTTTGGCTACTGATACACAAAATTTGGCAAAAATCAAAGAAAATATTCTCTGAGAATCAATAGTCTAAGTGGAATTTACTTTGTAAGTTGTGGGTATACATCTTTATGTAAATAAATTTGTGATAAACTTACCGTGTAAATATGAAGACTTTGTTTTTTTCTTCAGAGTTTGTTAAACATTTGCCAGCAAACCAGTGCTTGGAAATATATCCACAGAAGATACTTAAAGTGCCATTATGCCGTTTTAGGTGGGAACATAGGTCTTAATGAAACAATTCCTAGAGTATTAATTCTCTTTACTGTTATTCTAATTCTTATGATAGTGGCTTGAGGTTCTCTAAGAAAGGCATGACTTGGATCCATCTGTCTGGATAGTATCTCTAGAAAGAAGTGCTTTCTGTTGTGTAACCTTGACCTTGGATTCAGCCTGGATCTGCTGGGAAAAACAGAGTAAAAAGGGCCAGATAAAAGTATTGTAATCACCGGGGCTCAGGTTTCCTTAGCTGCAGTCCCTACAAATTCGGTAATGCAAATATGGCAGAGATGGAAGGAATCCAGCAAGCCCAGGGGGCAGCTAGCATGGGGCTCTCCTTATTATTGGTTTCCTTGGGTTTTTGACTGTATCTGGAGTCAGTTATGGTACTTGAATTATCCCAGAGGAATATCTGTTCTTTGTTTTTCAAATAATTGTTCTAGCTTCTCAAGTTGAATGCTTATTTAATTTGTTTTCTACTTTGTTGTTGTTTAGTTGCTCAGTCATGTCTGACTCTTTGGGATCCCATGGACTGCAGCATACCAGGCTTCCCTGTCCTTCATCATCTTCTGGAGCTTGCTCAAACTCATGTCGATTGAGTCAGTGATGTCATCCAACCGTCTCATCCTCTGTTGTCCCCTTCTCCTCCTGCCTTCAATCTTTCCCAACATCAGGGTTTTTTCTAATGAGTCAGCTCCTTGCATCAGGTAGCCAAAGTATTGGAGCTTCAGCTTCAGCATCAGTCCTTCCAATGAATATTCAGGACTGATTCCCTTTAGGATTGACTGCTTTGATCTCCTTGGAGTACAAGGGACTCTGAAGAGTCTTCTTCAACACCAGTTCAAAAGCATCAGTTCTTTGGTGCTCAGCCTTCTTTATAGTCCAACTCTCACATCCATACATGACTGCTGGAAAAACCGTAGCTTTGACTATATGAACCTTTGTTGGCAAAGTAATGTTTTTGCTTTCTAACATGCTGTCTAGGTTAGCCATAACTTTTCTTCCAAGGAGCAAACGTTATTTAATTTCATGGCTGCAGTCACCATCTGCCCTGATTTTGGAACCCAAGAAAATAAAATCTGTCTCTCTTTCCATTGTTTCACCATCTATTTGCCATGAAGTGATGGAACTGGGTGCCATGATCTTAGTTTTTTGAATGTTGAGTGTTAAGCCAGCTTTTTCACTCTCTCCTTTCACTTTCATCAAGAGGCTCTTTATTTCCTCTTCACTTTCTGCCATAAGGGTGCTGTCATCTGCATATTTGAGGTTATTGATATTTCTCTCAGCTATCTTGATTCCAGCTTATGCTTCATCCAGCCCAGGATTTCTTATGATGTACTGTGTATATAAGTTAAATAAACAGGGTAATACTGTATAGCCTTGATTTACTCCTTTCTCAATTTGGAACCAGTCTGTTGTTCCAAGTCCAGTTCTAACTGTAGCATCTTGACCTGCACAAAGGTTTCTCAGAAAGCAGGTTTTCTACTTTGAGTTAATAAAAAAAATATGTAAACCCATAAATTTTCTTATGAGCAAATTTTTTAACATGGTCCCGAATGATTGACTTGTTAGTCATAATTGTGCTTAATATATAATGTATCATTTTATTTTTTATTTGTCTCAAAATATTTGTTGTCTCACATTAGAGAAAGTTGGATGGTGGAATGATCTGTATGGCAAGTAGCCTGATCATCTATTAATACTTAGTATCAGTAAGGACACAAATTCTTTTTCTGTGTTCCCACCATTTTGTGCCAGCTTAATCTTGAGAATGGCTCTATTCTTTATCACAACTAGTTGTTTTCTTGTTCCAGCTGTGAGAGATTGAGAGAGTTTCTTTCATAATCATGGCATGGAAGTCCTTTCCTCCAGATTGGACCAATCTGGGCACATGACCACTCCTGGGATAAAGCAGGCACCAAAAGTCAGGTAATTAGAATCCACCCTAAATTTGGAAACAGTCAGGTTTCCCCAAAATTCAAATTTGTGAAGTGGTAGAGGAGATATACAATAAGATTGGGAGAAAGAAGAGGGGAAAAGATGCTGACCAGGAACCCACCTTGGTCTTTTTCATCAGTTTATGCCTTTCATGTTGCTTTTTGTGGGCTTTAATTTTGTTATTATTGCTATATGAGTGCCTTTTATATTGAGGATAGACATAGATCTGCAATATATACTTAATTATTTTTATTAATCTATTTAATTTTAATTATTTTAAATTTTTTAACCCAAAGTTTAAAATTTTATAGTTAGATATATCAACTAGAATTTCTTCTATCTAATTTGGAAAAGTTTTTTATTTTCTTTATGGGTAGTTTCCATAAAAATTATTTTGGTATGTCATATGTAATGAAGCATACATATAGTTTGCTTTTCAAATTGTTAATCAGTTATCTAGTTTTATCTATTAAGTAGTTCTTACTTTAACACTGGATTTTTGAAATTAGAACAGGGAGGTATTTAAAATGTTTTTGTATTCAGTGAGACTATCACAAAATAATTTGTGATATATCATGAAAGATACTTTAGAACATTGCTGTTCAAAATTATTTTTCCAGTTTTATGGGTAAGAAATCTAAGATATATAGAGCACCTAATGTGTGCTCTGTGATTTCTATATATTGTCTCATTTAAACTTACAGCAATTTGGGGTGGCTAGTTATTTTATGGGGGAAGAAACCAAGAGGTTAAGTAACTTGTCCAGAGTCTTATAGCCAGGAAGTGACGTAGTACACCTATTTCAGTTCAGTCACTCAAGTCATGTCCGACTCTTTGGGACCCCATGGACTGCAGCATGTACACATAAGATGTCAGTAAAAGATGCCAAGGCGATCTGCTAATGATATGCTTAATGGATGCTGAAAACTCCTTATATAAGAGTCATCTGAGACATTTGTGAGGAGTCCAAATATTAAAGCATCATCATAAAAATAATTAGGAAAACTTTTCTTCTACCCATTTCTATCACTTTTTTTGGTAGTTGAAAAGTTTTCACTTGGTAAACAATTACTAATTTCATTGCCACATCTCCCCACTGTACTCCCTTTCAGGTGAGATACCCATGATAATTTTGGTCTTCAAAATACACTTGAACAGAATGATAGTTCAGTGATTCATTACTTCCCAAATTACTATTCAATTCAGTGCTATACATGAAATTTTCTTCCTTGAGGTGGCTCAAGAGAGTTTTTCTTAATGGAAGAAAATCATAAAAGAAATATGACTATTGTACACATAGCTTTCACTTTGCTTCTGGGATAGGAACATCTCATCCCATGAGTAGATGAATCTAACCATCTGTAATATGATATTCTTATATTCTTACCCTCATCCATCAGAGGGCAGACAGAAGAAGCAAGAACTACAATCCCACAGCCTCCAGAATGAAAGTCACAATCACAGAAAGGTAACCAAAATTATCACATGGATCACAGCCTTGTATAATAGCTATGAACACAGCAGGACCATCCAAGATGGACGGGTCATGGTGGAGAGTTGTGATTCAACATGGTCCACTGGAGAAGGGAATGGCAAACCACCAAGTATTTTTGCCTCAAGAACCCCATGAACTGTATGAAAAGGCAGAAAGATATGACACTGGAAGATGAGTCCCTCAGGTTGGAAGGTGTCTAATATGCGACTGGGAAAGTGTGGAGAAACAGTTCCAAAAAGAATGAAGAGTCTGGGCCAAAGCAGAAATGATGCTCAGTTGTGGAGTTTTCATAGAGGTGAGAGTAAAGTCTGATACTGTAAAGAACACTATTATATAGGAACCTGGAATGTTAGGTCCATGAATAAAGGTAAATTGGACATCATCAAGCAGGACATGGCAAGAGTGAGCATTGACATGGTAGGCATTTGTGAATGAAAATGGACAGGAATAGGCAAATTTTATTCAGATGACCATTATATGTGCTACTGAGAGGGTAACAGGCAGGAAGGCTGAAGTGAAGTGAAGTGAAATGAAGTCGCTCAGTTAAGTCCGACTCTTTGCGACCCCATGGACTGTAGCCTACCAGGCTCCTCAGTCCATGGGATTTTCCAGGCAAGAATACTGGAGTGGGTTGCCATTTCCTTCTCCAGGGGATCTTCCTGACCCAGGGATCAAACCCTGGTCTCCCACATTGTAGGCAGACGCTTTACCGTCTGAGCTACCAAGGAAGCCCTGGCAGGAAGGCTAGGTGTCTCCAATTGGGGGAAATACGCTGCAAGTATCAGACGTTTATTTAACTCTCTCTTAAGTGGCAGGAGGAAGCAAACTATAAATGTCAGATTTTTTTTCCCCTTCTCTATGCAAAATTAAAAGGAGGTTTCTCTTAAAATTCTGTGTTGCCATGACGACAACTGGTTCCCCCTGAACTTAACTTTTCTCAAACCTTAAGCTAACTAATGCGTTTTTCTTATGGAAATGTTTTTCTTAAGCTATGTTAATGAACATGTATATATCCTAGACTCTTTCTTCAGATCGGTTCTGCTGAAGACACAGAACTGACTTGACAAACCAGTATGTTTTACTCACACAATTGTTCTCCTAATCTATGTTAACAAAAACATATATTTGCTTGGAAACCTGCCTTTCTTCAAGATTCATGTCAATCGCTTTATGGCCCAGGACCACTCACCTTGTGCCAATGTTATCTCAAAATGCATGTTGTGGTTTACGGGCCTGGTGCCACTCTGAGTTTTGAGACATTTCCTTTCTCTAATGGATTTCCCTGGTGGCTCAGATGGTAAAGCATCTACCAACAATATGGGAGACCTGGGTTTGATCCCTGGGTTGGGAAGATCCTCTGGAGAAGGAAATGACAACCCACTCCAGTACTCTTGCCTGGAAAATCCCATGGTTGGAGGAGACTGGTAGGCTACAGTCCATGGGGTCGCAAAGAGTCAGACACAACTGAGCGACTTCACTAACTTAACCTTTCTCTAATTACCAGCCTGCTAGTGACTTATAACATCTGGCTAAAGACTAGCAAGGGGGCACTCTTTCTGCCCACTTCTGAGGTCTCTGTCAGAAACTTTTTCTCTTCTATACTTTAATAAAACTTTACACAAAAGCTCTGAGTGATCTAGCCTTGTCACTGGCCCCGGATTGAATTCTTCTCCTTCAGAGGCCAAAAATCCAGGCATCTTTCCCGGCTCAGCAACAACCTTTCACTACTATGGGCAAAAATCCCTTAGAAGAAATGGAGTGGCCTTCAGAGTCAACAAAAGACTCTGAAATGCAGTACTTGGGTGCTATCTCAAAAATGACAAAATTGCTTGTGTTCATTTCCAAGGCAAACCATTCATTACATCACAGTAATCCAAGTCTATGCCCCAGTCACTAATGCAGAAGAGAATGAAGTTGAATTCTATGAAGACCTACAAGACTTCCTAGAAATAACACCAAAAAAGATGTCCTTTTCATCATAGTGGGTTGTAAAGCAAAAATAGGAAGTCAAGAGGAACCTGCAGTAACAGGCAAGTTTGGCCTTGGAATACAAAATGAAGCAGGGCAAAGGTTAACAGAGTTTTGCCAAGAGAATACACAGGTCACAGCAAACAACCTGTTCCAACAACACAAGAGAAGACTCGACACATGGATATCACCAGATGGTCAATACTGAAACTGGTTATTTCAATTCAATCACCTTGGTTATTTTCTTGGCAGTTGAAGATGAAGAAACTATACAGTCAGTAAAAACAAGACCTGGAGCTGTCTATGGCTCAGATTGTGAGCTCCTTATTCCAAAACTCAGATTTAAATAGAAGAAAGTAGGGAAAACCACTAGAGCATTTAATATGTCAGCAAATTTGGAAAGCTCAACAGTGGCCACAGGACTGGAAAAGTCAGGTTTCATTCCAAACTCAAAGAAGAGCAATGCCAAAGAATGTTCAAACTACCATACAATTGCATTCATTTTATATGCTAGCAAGGAAATGCTCAAAATTCTTCAAGCTAGGCTTCAACAGTATGTGAACTGAGAAACTCCAGATGTACAAGCTGGATTTGGAAAGGGAAGAGGACCCAGATAGCAAATTGCTGACATCTGTTGGATCATAGAAAAAGCAAGCGAATGCCAGAGAAAAACATCTACTTCAGCTTCACTGACTACATTAAAGCCTTAGACTGTGTAGATCACAACAAACTGTGGAAAATTCTTCAAGAGATGGTAGTACCAGACCACCTTACCTGCCTCCTAAGAAATCTGTATGCAGGTTTCAAGAAGCAACGTTAGAATCAGACGTGGAGCAATGGACTGGTTTAAAATTGGGAAGGTGGTACATCAAAGTTGTATATTTTCATACTGCTTATTTATACAGAGTAGATCATGCAAAATGCCAGGATGGATGAATCACAAGCTGGAATCAAGATTGCCAGGAGAAATATCAACAACCTCAGATATGCAGTTGATACCCTTCTAATGGCAGAAAGCGAAGAGGAACTAAAGAGTCTCTCAGTGAGGATGGAAGAGGAGAGTTAAAAAGCTTATTTAAAATTCAACATTCGAAAAACTAACATAATGGCATCCAGTCCTGTCACTTCATGGCATACAGATGGCAAAAAGTGGAAAAAGTGACATTTATTTTCTTGGGCTTCAAAATCACTGAGGATGGTGACTGCAGCCATGAAATTAAAAGACCCTTTCTTTGTGAAAGAAAAGCTATGATAAACCTAGATAGCGTATTAAAAGGTCACTCTACTGACAAAGATCCGTATGGTCAAATTGTTTTTTCCAGTATTCAGGTACAGATGTGACAATTGAACCATAAAGAAGGTTCACCAACAAAGAACTGATGCTTTTGAACTGTGGTGCTGAAGAAGACTCTTGAAAGTCCCTTGGACTGCAATGAGATCAAAGTCAATCCTAAAGAAAATCAACACTGAATATTCATTAGAAGGACTGATGCTGAAGCTCCAACACTTTTTCCACCTGAGGTGAAGGGTCAACTCATTGAAAAAGACAGTGATGTTGGGGAACTCTGAGGAGGAAAAGGGGTGAGAGAGGATGAGATAGTTGGATGGAATCACTGACGCAGTGGATATGAGTTTGAGCAAACCCTGGGAGATAGTGAAGGACAGGGAAGCCTGGTATGCTGCATTTCATGGGGTCATGAAGAGTCAGACATCACTTAGCAACTGAACAACAACAATATAATATTCTCATAAAGCAATAAATGTACTTTTGATATTTCTGTCTTTCAATTCAAATATCTGGTATATTCAAATGAGATAAGAGATGGTTAAATCTTTTTTATAAGTCAATTGCCTATTGATTCCAAGACACAGGTCGCTTATATATGGTGCTGCTCCTAGAATCCTAAAAGGCAAGAATTCCATGAAATCAATTTTTAGGAGTTAACGTAAAGAAAATCCTCTTTATTGAAGGATTACATTGCTTTTGCCTATCAAATAATAAATAAAACACACAGAATTGACTGCATTCCTATTTTTGCTTTGTCTGCAGGGAAAGTTCAGAGCTAAATGTCATGGTAGCTTATACTTACTGAATTCAATTTTATGGTTGCCATGTTTATTTCTACCTATATTTAGTGGCTTGGAGTTTTATGTGTATATTTTTAAGCAGTCTTATAATAATTATAGCCTTTCATATAAGCCAACTCAAATTCTATTTGAGAATCAGGAACAAAGATGTAAGTTGAACATGGTCAGATACATTCTTCCTTCAAACACTGGGATTTATTAGACTACTGAAAGGCCAGGCTTTTCAGATTCTGCCTTCTAATTGGTTTGCTCTGAAACAGAATGAAAAACTCTCCAGATGAGTGCCATGGAAATTCAATTAGCTAACATCAGTTTCAACAAGATACTGGAGCAGCTCAGATTATTCAAATGTCTGAGTGGAGAATGACTTCAACTGCCTGCTTAGAATAAAGAATAGATCTGTAGCAAAGTTTTAAAACCGTTCCTTTATCTCATATTACTCCCACAAAACAAAGAAACTTAAAACTAAAACTAAACCAAAATCAATTAAGCAAACCACATACCCAACATCCAGAACACCGTCTTTTTCTTCATGACCTTGCTGCGGTCTATTGCAGTGAGAAACAGCCCTTCATGTAGACTTTCTTAATTGTTGAGACCACTCCAGTCACCTCTTGCTGTCTGTGTGCCTAAAGCACTGGGGAGAGGGGAGGGTGCAAACAAACAAACAAAACCAAAAACAACCCCTTAAAATTAACACTATTAAGCTACCTTCCCACCAGTCACTCATGATCTTGACTTAGAACACAGGGTGCCATGACCTAAAATGATAATTAAAGCCTTATCTTGATAGTGTGTAGCTCAGGGAACTCTACTCAGAGCTCTGTGGTGACCTAGATGAGAAGGTAATCTAAAACAAAAGGGGGATATATGTAAACTTATAGATGATTCGCTTTGCCGTACAGCAGAAATTAACCCAACATTGTAAAGTTAATTTAAAAAATTCTATATTGACTAAAAATACAAAAAAAAAAAAAAAACTTTATCTTGAAAATAGATTCAACACATAAAGGAAATTATTGATATAAATACACTTGGAGATATTTGACACACATAAGCATAATAACTTTTGATTGATTTGCAACAACAAATGTATCACAGCTATTCTATAATTCATCCCTCAATTCAGATGTGTCATTTTGGCTTAGAATTGTGTATCTTTGCTTAGGAACAAATAATAAAAAAGTATTTGTTCATAGATCTATAATAGAAACCATTGTGCCTCTTAGGCCTTTAAAAAAACATGTTATGAGTTTCAAAGTGTTTCTTTAAATAGCTGTCTTTGAGAGCTTCTAACTGGAGAAGTTGATGGCTTGACATGCCTTTTCCGGAAACAAGAGGTGCCTTCTTGGTTTTCTGTTTGGTTAGAGTTTCTGCAGTCTGTCAGTTACCTTTATGCAGAAGGGAGCTATATTTGGAAGGGAGTCAGCAAACCTTGGATTGTAATTGTTTTCTCTGCCAAAAACACAGAGTTCTGCTGAAGCCTTGACAACTATGCCTTGTCATGGAGAAAAATCTTCAACAGGAAAACAAAGAAGCATTTATTCCTATCATATATTTCATTCTAGCAGTGTGCATAATCTGTCCATCATTTTGAAAACTGTGTACATAATTTTAAATAACTCTATAAGAATCAACAACATTAAAGCTTTTTTCTTCTTATTTGGTTTTTTAAAAAATCATGAAAATGTTTTGCTTGGTGGAAAAGAAAAGAAGATAATTATAGATAGATTATTTCCTAGTTTATCAGGGGGCAAAGTAACAAAAGAGTAGTTTTTCAGTTTTTATAAGAATTCATTCCTATAGCTGACACATAGAATTTAGGCATTTTTATCATTTCTATAGTCAGTTAAAGTAAAAACTCTACTGTTAAGCTCTTATACCTTCAGACTAAAGGTCAGAATTATCTGTACAATTGCTCATGACTCTCTGCTTCAAAAGCAGGGATTTATATTTTAAAATGGTTTCCTGAACAGAATGACCACAAGTCAAACTCTCTCTGTCCCTACACTGTTAGAATAAATGTGAACATTTTGGAAAATTAGAAATCAGTGGACTTCTGGTTAAAAGCTGGTTTACACAGAGTTTTGGAAATGTGTTCAGAAATCAGAATGTATGTTGATAATTCCAGGCAATAACTCTCTTTGGACCCATCTCCTGGAGCACCTACTGCAGTTCCTCAAGTCGACACAGTGTACATGCAGCCTGAAGAGTCTCCTCTTGAGGCTCAGCTGTGCCAGTCTTAGTACATTTGTTCTTTTCCTAAAACTAAGTAAATCTAATTTCAAATGATAGGAGATGCAAACTCAGTTCTTTCTTTCTTTCTCCGTACCCTAAACATATGATTATTACTAGAGGTCTTACTTAGAGTCCTACAAAGAAAAGGGTCCTCCTGAGCTTTAGACATCACTACTGATGTCCATGCTTCTTGATAGTGAGAGACCTGCCATGTGGGGGGATGCATGGGCCACCCATCAGGGTTGAACATTCTGCATCCTCAGCCAAGCCTTCACTGGGTCCCTCAGTGGATCAGGTTATTTCCTTTTTCTCTGAGTTCTTGTGTACCCGAGGACAATGAGTGGGAATGAAATGGTATTTTTCCCTTCTGGGGAATCCAGTGTCTTCTTTCATTTTCTCAGTTGTGGAAAATGCACTTGCTCTCATCTCATGTCTTTCTCCTTACTACCTCAGAACTACTGAGCTGAATCCCCCTATTGGGGTTACCTTTTGAAAACAAAAACAAACAAACAAAACTAAGGAATCCCCCTGCCCTCATCAGCATTATTCTACTTTTCAAGTGTAACATAAGCCAATAGGTAAGGGTAGATTAATGAGAGACTGCTTTTCCAGGAAAAGGGAAGGGGGGGGGGGGGGTGCAAGAAAAAAGAGAAACTCATAATCATAGAATTATCTTTCTAATATCAGTTTTTTAAACTCTCTGTACTTGTTTGGACAAGATATATAAATTCTCTATACATAGGTATTCTCATCTATAAAATGGAATAATAAATATACCTACAATGAAGATTAATATCTGTACTACACACAGAATCATCCCTAACATGTCACATGTGTGTCTGTGCATGCTAAGTCACTTCAGTCATGTCAGACTCTGCAACCATATGGACCATAACCAACAAGGATCCTCTGTCCATGGAATTCTCTAGGCAAGAATATTGGAGTGGATTGTCATGCCCTCCTCCCCTCCCTGAGGGGATCTTCCCAACTCAGGGATCAAACCTACATCTCTTATGGTTCCTGCATTGGCAGGCGGTTTTTTTTTTTAACCACTTAGTGCCACCCAGAAAACCCAACATGTCACATAGTTATCATTAATATTCTTGTTCTTATTTTTGAGACAGTATAGCAGAGTGCAGGAGAGCATCATCTCTTAAGTCAGACTGCCTGAGTTTATACCCATGACTCATCTGAATTTGGGCAAACTTACCTGTCAGAGTGTCAGTTTCCTTGTTTGTGAAATTATGGGCATTATAAATAAGACAGCTCATAGACTGGGGCTGGGAGCAGGGGCAGTGTGCTTGGGAAATGCCTTATGCAAAGAATTCAAAAAATCTTTTGATGATTGTACCTGCTGGCATACCAGTCTTAGATCAAATATCACAATCCAGTGGGAATAATATAATCTTAGTAAAATTTATCTTTTATATTACTCATTAGTGAATATAAAATAATCAATTTGTTTTAAATGTCTTCTGAACTTGAGAAATTGAGTCACAATAGCAAAAATTAAAAAAAAAATTTTTTTTGAATTGTCCTGAGCTTTTGGTCTTAAGAGACCAATATAAGTATTGCTTAAAAACACCATCACCACTACCACCAACTGTGATAAATGTAAGGACTAGGTGGGTCAGAGTCGAGGATGTAATTGAATGAATTTCAGGGAAGGATTGCTAACTTTTAATGAAGGATGTGTGGGGCTTCCTGGATGGCGTTAGTGGTAAAGAACCTGCCTGCCAATGCAGGAGTCTTAAGGGAAAGCAGGTTTGATCTCTGGGTCTGGAAGATCCCCTGGAGGAAGGCATGGCAACCCACTCCAGTATTCTTGCCTGGAGAAACAGAGGAACCTGTTGGGCTATAGTCCATAGCATTGAGAAGAGTCTGACCTGACTGAAGTGACTTAGCACACATACACACATGTCTAATTGAGGGAAGTTAGACTTTGAGTGATACTTTTTCCAGAACAAGTAGTGGATATTATACCATTGAAAATGTTAACTTTTAACTATAAAATATATTTCAGAATTTTCATATAGTAGAGATTTTGAAGGTTTTAAATATGACTTTTTGCTCTCATCCCCTTTGCTCACTAAGAATAACTCAAAACTAACAGAGAAAAACAACAAAATATGAAGAGTAATTTTATGGTTGCTGGATTGTATGTAAATCTTTATAAAACAATTAAGCTTCCTGAAAATGAGGCATGGTTCCAAATACTTTAGGAATAATGTGAAAATAGAGCAAAATCTGAAGTGTCTGAAATGTCTACTGTTACTCTAGTTATTTTTGACATCCCATATGGTCACATCAAGTGTCTTCAATAAAGTATCTGAACCATCAAAGCCAATTTGGCTCATGTGGTAGAGAGAATAAAGTCAATTATATACTTAGCTGTAGAGGTACTGGAAATGAGAAGAAAAGCATTACCCTAGCTGCAATTACAGGAATGGAATTGGGTTGCTTATGTGATTTTTGAGGAGTAATTCTGAATTATTTAGGACAGTTTTCATGTAAAAACAGGTTATCTACACATGATTAAGATTAAGGTACAACATTAAATAAGGGTGATAAATGTAAAGGAAAAATCTTGGGATAATTTTCTACTCCTAACAATTTAAGGTAATATTCTGTGTGTGTGTATGAAAAAAATTGCTACTTTAGCAACTCAAGGTACCTGCCTTTTTCTAAAAAGAATGAAGTATTGTCATTTGCAGTAACAAGGATGGACCTAAAGATTATCATACAAAGTGAAGTAAGTCATATAGAGAAAGACAATTATTATATGATATCACTTACATGTGGAATCTAAAAAAAGTGATACAAATGAGCTAACTTACAAAAAAGAAACAGATTTATAGACATAGAAAATAGCCATAGGGTTACCAAAAGGGAAGGAGGATAGGAATAGATAAGAGTTTAGGAATAATAGCACATACTACTACATATAAAATAAAGAACAAGGGCTTACTGTATAGTACAGGGCCTATATTCAATATCTTGTAAAAACCTATAATGGAAAAGAATCTGAAACTCAGAGAGATCATACTGTTTTTAATCTTTCAACCAAAATACCCACTTCTGCTTGATGAGTCATAGTCAGAGTCAAAAGATATTCTACTAGTGTGTTTTTAGTAGTGAACTCTATAAAGATACCACGTGCAATCAGAAAACCTCAGTGGGCTTCCAAATAAGTCATTCACTCACCAGCTTGTGCACCTGGATTCTGCTATAGATGTTTTGCTCGTTGGGTCAGCGGAGGTCACTCTGCTGCATGAGTTCTTCATCCTCACTGGGCCACGGGTAGATGTTCTGTGCTCTCCTTGTGAAGATGGCAGAGATGCAAAAAGGGCTGCTTCCCTGGAGAAGTCCCAGGGTCAAGATCAATGTCAAAGGCTGAGAATACATGATTTACCCTCCTCTAACAAAGTATCCATCACAGGGGATTGGACACAGGAAAAGGTGAAGTCTTGTAGCCAATAAATCAATTTACCACATGTATTTATTACCACAAATTTAGAAAAGCTAACTTGGACATCATTTATGGAGGAAATGATTGGGGCCAAATTTTGAATATCCTTGATGGATACTTCCAGTTCTAGGATAAATGACAGAAAATGACTGTATTATATCACATCTGGAACCCTGAATGGTTTTCAACCTCAGTTCAGTTACTCAGTTGTGTCTGACTCTTTGCAACCCCATGGACTGCAGCACAAAAGGCCTCCCTGTCCATCACCAACTCCTGGAGTTTACTCAAACTAATGTCCATCGAGTTGGTGATGCCATCCAACCATCTCATCCTCTGTTCTCCCCTTCTCCTCCTGGCTTCAACCTTTCCCAGCATCAGGGTCTTTTCAAATGAGTTAGTTCTTTGCATCAGGTGGCCAAAGTATTGGAGTTTCAGCTTTATCATGAGTCCTTCCAATGAATATTCAGGACTGATTTCCTTTAGGATGGATGGTTGGATCTCCTTGCTGTCCAAGGGACTCTCAAGAGTCTTCTCCAACACCACAGTTCAAAAGCATAAATTCTTTGGCACTCAGCTTTCTTTATAGTCCAACTCTCACATCCATACATGACTACCGGAAAAACCATAGCTTTGACTAGATGGACCTTTGTTGGCAAAGTAATGTCTCTGTTTTTTAATATGCTGTCTAGTTTGGTCATAAGTTTCCTTCCAAGGAGCAAGTTTCTTTTAATTTCATGGCTGCAGCCACCATCTGCAGTGATTTGGAGCCCCCAAAATAAAGTATGTCACTGTTTCTACTGTTTCCCTATCTATTTACCATGAAGTGATAGGACTGGATGCCATGATCTTAGTTTTCTGAATGTTGAGTTTTAAGCCAACTTTTTCACTCTCCTCTTTCACTTTCATCAAGAGGCTCTTTAGTTCTTCTTCACTGTCTGCCATAAGGGTGGTGTCATCTGCATATCTGAGGTTATTGATATTTCTCCTGGCAATCTTGATTCCAGCTTGTGCTTCATCCAGCCCAGCGTTTCTCATGATGTACTCTGCATATAAGTTAAATAAGCAGAGTGAGAATATACAGCCGTGACGTACTCCTTTCCCGATTTGGAGTCAGTCTGTAGTTTCATGTCCAGTTCTAACTGTTGCTTCCTGGCCTGCATACAGATTTCTCAAGAGGCAGGTCAGGTGGTCTGGTATTCCCATCTCTTTACCTAGGAGGTAATAATAAAGTGCTTTGCAACCCAAAATAATGCACTGGGCTCTAGAAAGTATTTCTTTATGTACTTTGATGTATTTTGAAGTTATTGAAAAATAAGCCTAGTAACTAGCCACTGGTTACTTTCTCTAATGAGTAATTATTTTCTTTATAGTCCAGTCAGCTTAGTATACTCTAGCCTCAAAATTATTAATACTTTCTATTCTGAAGTGACAGCTTTTAGGTTATTCAAGGGAATTCATTATAAATATACATACATATATACACACATATATACTCTGACATTAGCAAGATGGTGAGATTTTTTTGTTATATTCCCTCACTCCCCAGCATACTGTATGCATACCTTCTCTCTAAATAGCCAGCATATTCTAGTAGAATAAAGTAGGGCTTCATATCATTGCCTATTTTTTATTTTTTATTAGACAGCCTGAAAATACTTATGCTCAGGGGCACAATCTAATTACATTCACATTTTTCACAATTTCCTTCAATGTTGAATCAAGATTAGGAGGCAGTGCCAACTGTTTTCTATGATTAATGGAGTATGGTAATTGGCATTAAGGAACAGACTTTTTAATTTGAGTAGCTACATACTTTATGACTGCATTCATAGCTGCTATTCTATTAGTACTGTTCACAACATATTTTTTTTGTTCTGTATTTTTGCACACAAAGAAATTGTTAACTAAAGTAAAAAAAAAAAATCTCTTTTACTGAATCATGAGTTTCCAGCAACAGAAGAAAAAAACCAGGAACTTTTCTCATAAATTCCTAATGCGTATGTGAAGTGATGGTTGAAGCTCTGCCCATCCGTGGCTTTTTCCAGTTCTAAAGTGGAATCTCTTTGACATTCAGAGAAAATAGTACTTGGTTTTTCAAATTGCATGCTCTTGTCATCCCTTGTCATTCAATACTCTCATTCCAGGAAGGAATATTACCAATAACTCGCTGGTATGTAACTAATAGAGATTGTTAGTGAAGTATTTAGAATTTTTTCTTAGTAAAACACTTCACTAACTGTGTGTGCATGTGTGTACACTTAAGGTGGAAGGAAGGCAAATGAAGATGATGGTAAGTAGTTTTAGTTTATTTATTAATTTAACTCCATTCAAATGACTGACCTAAACAACAGCACATTTTATTTTTATTTATTTATCTGAACTTTAAAAATTTGGATGAAAAATTCTATTAAATCTATAGTGCTTTACAATCTTCAAAAATATCACATATGTGATTTCATGGAACCCCATAGTAGCCCCACCCTTTTCCCCCTCCTCCTCTATTGCCCTCTCCTTTACCTCTCTTCACTGGTAACCACTAGTTTGTTCTCTAAATCTGTGTCTTCATACAGCACTTTTAAAATGTCAGCAGTATTCTAAGTGTTTTAGAAACATCAATTCATTTAATCCTCATAATACCATGATGAAGTTTCAGTTCAGTTCAGTTGCTCAGTCATGTCTGAGCAACTTTGTGACCACATGGACCACAGCACGCCAGGCTTCCTTGTCCATCACCACTCCCAGAGTTTACACAAACTCATGTCTATTGAGTAGGTGATGCCATCCAACCATCTCATCCTCTGTTCTTTCCTTCTCCTCCTGGCTTCAATCCTTCCCAGCATCAAGGTCTTTTCAAATGAGTCAGTTCTTCACATCAGATGGTCAAAGTATTGGAATTTCAGCTTCAGCATCAGTCCTTCCAATGAACACCCAGGAATGATCTCCTTTAGGATGGACTGTTTGGATCTCCTTGCAGTCCAAGGGACTCTCAAGAGTCTTCTCCAACACCACAATTCAAAAGCATCAATTCTTTGGTGCTTAGCTTTCTTTATGGTCCAACTCTCACATCTATACATGACTACTGGAAAAACCATAGCTTTGACTAGACAGACCTTTGTTGGCAATATAATGTCTCTGCTTTTTAATATTCTGTCTGGGTTGGTTATAACTTTTCTTCCAAGGAGCAAGCATCTTTTAATTTCATGGCTGCAGTCACCATCTGCAGTGATTTGAAGCCCCCCACAATAAAGTCTGTCACTGTTTCCACTGTTTTCCCATGTATTTGCATGAAGTGATGGGACTGGATGTGAAGAAGTTCATATTTGTATTATTCCTGTTTTTGCTGGTGAGGAAATAGAACCATGGACTGTTCCCCCAAAGTGCTTTTACACAGAGGAGCTGGGATTCAATCCAGGCAGTCTGGCTTCAGATTGTCTACATAAACAGATTTCTTTGTTACAACAGCATTGTTTTCTAAGTCTTTCAATTTCCAGCGTCTTGATCCACTGAATTGTTCTCATGAACACAAGATGAGAAGAAAAACTAAAAGCAACCAGTTAGAACAAGTTGCTGATGCAGTAGGTGAGCAGAAAGCAGTGAAAGCAGATTGGAAAACAATAAGCCTAAATTGATATTATTTGACTGCTCTGGAGTTGAATAGTGCAACACAACAATTTGGAAAAGTGAATAAGTTACTCTTTGGTGAAGTCAACTGTCTGTTTAAACTTGCTGGTCGTGAAATGTTTAAAGAAAGTTAAATGCATGAATACATGTTTCTCATAATTAAAAGGAAAAGTACGTAACCGTGGTTCAAAAGGCTTAGAGTTTATAACAGCAGATATATATTTTTAAATGCAGAGGACACATGAAGTGATCTTTTAAGTATTTATAGTTTTAATATGTATCTGCAGCTATATTTTTATTTGCTTTCAGATGATTTTACTTAAGGAACTGAGTCCTAACTCTCCTTATTCAATATTACCTTTCTTATGTATGTTTCAACACAAACACTAATGAGATCTGACAGGATCCCCTTAAGTTGCCTGCTAGCTATCATCTATCATAACATGTTATAATGTTTCAAATGGACATAAGTAATTAATTCAAAATGTGTATTTATACTTCATTTATTGTTCATCTATGCATTTGACTGACATAGTTAAGCACCTAAAAATATGGGAAAATCTAAAGATATGAGAATGTGTAGTGTGTGTTTGTGTGTGTGTGTGATGATTAATGAACTCATTCTCACTGTTGCAGTGTAATTTCCTACAAGTGTAGGAAAGTAAGTACAAATTAAGATCCTGTTTACCCTTCTATTGAAAGTTCTATATTTTTGGATTTGTGTACATTATTTTGATCACTGCCTCCTGTGCAATGTCACGAACCTCTGTCCATAGTTCTTGAGGCACTCTGTCTATCAGATATAGTCCCTTGAATCTATTTGTCATTTCCACTGTATAATCATAAGAAACTTGGTTTAGGTCATATCTGAATGGTCTAGTGGTTATCCCTACTTTCTTCAATTTAAATCTGAATTTTGCAATAAGGAGTTCATGGTCTGAGCCACAGTCAGCTCCTGGTCTTGTTTTTACTGACTGTATAGAGCTTCTTCATCTTTGGCTGCAAAGAATATAATCAATCTGATTTCAGTATTGACCATCTGGTGATATCTATGTGTAGAGTCATCTCTTGTGTTGGAAGAGGGTGTATGTTATGACCAATGCATTCCCTTGACAAAACTCTGTTAGCCTTTGCCCTCCTTGTTTTTGTACTCCAAGACCAAACTGGCCTGTTACTCCAGATATCTCTTGAATTCCTACTTTTGCATTCCAGTCCCCTATGATGAAAATGACATCTTTTTTTTTTTTTTGTGTGTGTTAGTTCTAGAAGGTCTTGTAGGTCTTCACAGAACCCTCTAACTTCAGCTTCTTTGGCATTAGTGGTTGGGGCATAGACTTGGATTACTGTGATATTGAATGGTTTGCCTTGGAAGCCAACAGAGATCATTCTGTCATTTCTGAGACTGCACCCAAGTACTGCATTTATGACTCTACGTTGTCTATGAGGGCTACTCCACTCCATTTCTTCTAAGGGATTCTTGCCCACAGTAGTAAATGTAATGGTCATCTGAATTAAATTTGCCCATTCCAGTCCCTTTTAGTTCACTGATTGCTAAAATGTCGATGTTCACTCTTGCCATTTCCTGTTTGACCACTTCCAATTTGCCTTGATTCATGGACCTAACATTCCAGGTTCCTATGCAATATTGCTCTTTACAGCATCAGACTTTATTTTCACCACCAGACAAGTCCACAAATGGGCACTGTTTTTGCTTTGGCTCAGCCTCATCATTCCTTTGGGAGCTACTTTCCCTCTCTTCTCCGGTAACTTATTGGGCCCCTACTGACCTGGGAGTTCATCTTTCAGTGTCATATCTTTTTGACTTTTCATACTGTTCATTGGGTCCTCAAGGTAAGAATGCTGACGGGCTTGCCATTCCTATCCTCACTGGACCACGTTTTCTCAGAACTCTCCACTATGACCCATCCATCTTGGGGGGCCTTACATGGGATGGCTCATAGTTTCATTGAGTTAGACAAGGTGCTCTGTCAGGATGGTGGAGTAGGAAGACGTGCACTCATCTTCTCCTGTGAGTGTCTGGGAGTCTCTGGCAGAGGTGTGAGTTGACAGAGGCTTGCTGTCAGATCAGGGACACTGACTACAAAAGTCCTGGGAGCTGTGGCATGCTGGCATAAGTTCTTTTGAAGGAGGTCGCCATAACTGCCATTACCCCTACCATAGTTGAAAAAAGAAGAGAAGCAAAAGGCAAAGGAGAAAAAGAAAGATATGCTCATCTGAATGCAGAGTTCCAAAGAACAGCAAGGAGAGATAAGGAAGCCTCACTAAGTGAACAATGCAAAGAAATAGAGGAAAACAATAGAATAAGAAAAACTAGAAATTTCTTTAAGAAAACTAGAGATACCAAGGGAATATTGCATGCAAAGATGGGCAAAATAAAGGATAGAAATGGTATGGACCTAACAGAAGCAGAATATTTTAAGAAAAGGTGGCAACAATATACAGAAGAACTATATGAAAAGATCTTAGACCCAGATAGCCATGATGGTGTGATCACTCACCTAGAGCCAGACATTCTGGAGGGCAAAGTCAAGTGGGCCTTAGGAAGCACCACTACAAACAAAACTAGTGGGGGTGATGGAATTCCAGCTGAGGTATCTCAAATCCTAAAAGATGATGCTGTGAAAGTGCTACACTCAATATGCCAGCAGATATGAAAATTTCAGCAGTGGCCACAGGACTAAAAAGGCCAGTTTTCATTCCCAAAGAAGGGCAATGCCAAAGAATGTTCAAACTACCACACAATTGCACTTGTTTCACACACTATCAAGGTCATTCTCAAAATCCTCCAATCTATGCTTTAACAATGCATGAACCAAAAATTTCTAGGTGTACAAGCTGGATTTACAAAAGGAAGATGAACCAGAGATCAAATTGCCAACATCTGTTGGATCATAGAAAAAGCAAGAGAATTGAAAAAAAAAAAAAACAAAAAGAAAGAAAACATCTACTTCTGCTTCATTGGCTATGCTAAAGCACTTGACTGTGTGAATCACAATGAACTGTGGAAGATTCTTAAAGAGATGAGAATACCAGACCACCTTATCTGCCTCCTGAGAAACCTGTACGTAGTACAAGAAGCTACAGTTAGAACCATACATGGAACAATAGACTGGTTCCAAAATGGGAAAGGAGTATATCAAGGCTGTCACCCTGCTTATTTAACTTATATGCAGAGTACATCATGAGAAATGCTGGGCTTGATGAAGCACAAGCTGGAAGAAATATCAGCAACCTCAAATATGCAGATGACACAACCCTTATTGTAGAAAGTGAAGAGGAACTAAAGAGCCTCTTAATGAACGTGAAAGAGGAGAGTGACAAAGTTGGTTTAAAACTCAGCATTCAAAAAACTAAGATCATGGCATCTGGTCCCGTCACGTCATGGCAAATACATGGGGAAACAATGGAAACAGTAACAGACTTTATTTTCTTGGGCTCCCAAATCACTGTAGATGATGACTGCAGTCACAAAATAAAAAGATGCTTGCTCCTTGGAAGAAAATCTGCAACAAACTTAGACAACTTATTAAAATGCAAAGACAATACTTTGCTGACAAACGTCCATCTACTCAAAGCTGTGGTTTTCCCAGTAGTCGTGTATTGATGTGAGAGTTGGACCATAAAGAAGGCTGAATGCTAAATAATTGATGCTTTTGAGCTGTGGTAATGGAGAAGACTCTTGAGAGTCCCTTGGACTGCAAGGAGGTCAAATCAGTCAATCCTAAAGGAAATCAATCCTGAATATTCATTGAAAGGACTGATGCTGAAGTTGAATCTCCAATGCTTTGGCCACCTGATGTGAAATGCCAACTCATTAGAAAAGACCCCGATGATGGGAAAGATTGAAGGTAAGAGAAGGTGATGACAAAAGACGAGATGGTTGGATGGCATTGCTGACTCAGTTAACATGAGTTTTGGCAAGCACTGGGAAATTGTGAAGAACAAGGAAGGCTGGTGTGCTGCAGTCCATGAGGTTGCAAAGAGTTGGACATGCCTGAGTGACTGAACAACAAAATACATTACTTTAGTTAAAGTCATGAGGAAAGAAAGAAGCGTCTTTGATAATGTACACATTTATATTTTAGATCAGGAATCCCAATTCAGTCAACAAAGCTTACACACAAAAATATACAGCCTCTCTTAAACTAAAGTAGCATTTCATAAAAAAAATAAAGAGGCTAACAATGACTGGAAATTTTGTCTCACTTCCATGATGGCAAGTGAATCTTCTTCATTGCCATGTCCCCAAAGCTAGAAGAATGCCTGGCATACAGTAGAGGTTCCAAAAGTGAATGAATAAATGAATGATGACTGCCAGGAAACAGGCTAAAAGGGCCTCGCAAATTAAAAGGTGTCTTTTATCATCACCCAAACTGTCTGTAAAGATTGTTTATTGTAAGCAAAAAGATGTTAAGGATTTCTGGGCTTTATCATGTCACCCTGAAGAATAGTTTTTCTTTCTTTATTTTTCTCAAGGAAATATATCTCTTCTTATTGACGGCTGCAGCAAACTTTAGGGGCTAAGTGGATTTTCCAACCTGAATTCCCTTCAGAGAGTTAATTTTTCTAAATTAGTTATTTTAGTCCAACACAAACAGAAAATTTATCAGAAGGATGGAATTTAAAGTTAATAATCCCAGACTAATTTATCTTATTGCTCCCCTTTGGTAATCATGTTTGTTTTCTATGTCTCTGGGTCTATCTCTCTTTTGTATAGATTTATTTGTATTTTTTTCAATTCCACATGTATGTGATATCATATGATGTTTGTCTTTCACTTAATATGATAATCTCTTCACTTACTTCACTTAAATGATAACCTCTAGATTCATCCATGTTACTGTGCATTATTTCATTCTTTTTATGGCTTAGTAATATTCCATTAGGTATATATACACCATCTTCTTTACCCACTGATCTCTTAATGAACATTTAGGTTGCTTCTGTGTCCTGGATATTGTGAATAGTGCTGATATGAGCATAGAAGTGCATGTATCTTTTCAAATTATAGTTTTGTCCAGACATATGCCCAGGAGTGGGATTGCAGGGTCTTTTTAGTGTATATTAATACTCTTCTCTATAGTGACTATCCCCACCAACCCATATTCTCTCTAAAATGATGATAAAACAATCTTCATCCACAGCTCCTTGCTGACAAATGCATACAGAATATTTAGTCTGTTGCAGAGAGTTGATGCAATCTGATAATCTGTGTTATGAACTAATTGTCTTTTGGGTTTATCAGATTTGTTCATGTGGTCCAGGTGGAAAGAGTTTGTAGTAAAACCTAGAAGGTAATTAAGGTGTCTTCAGCTGAATTAATAGGAGAGATAAAGGAAAGCAGATTAGTTGGTTCAGAAGATAAGTCTGAGAGGTGATGATGTCAGTCTTTAGGCATATGGTGAATCATCAGGTATTCTCTTTCTACAGTAATAGAGCAGGAGGTGGAAATGGTCAATCTTTCATCAAATATTTACTAAGTGCTTATTTTTTGCACAGTACTATGCAGGATCCTATGGATAACACAGAAATAAAGATCTCCTCAAGTGTGCACTATCAAAAGCAATTTTATTTTATTTATTTATTTTTTTCAAAAGCAATTTTAAAAGTTTGATCATCTGCCATGTATATGTTTATGAACCTGTATGGTGTCTCCATGGTTTATTTTTGGGGAGAGAGTAGCAGCTACTTTAATTCACATTTGATAGGAACCAGAAAGGCTTCTGATCTTTGTTTAGACATATGGCAGCTCAGAACAAAGGACATTTTCAGTCTCTTCTGCAGCTTGATGAGGTTACATCTGTAAGTTCTGATAAGGATGCAGGAGCTCAAGGGAAATGCATAACCTGTAGAAAGTACAGTTAAAGGAAAGAGTTAAGTTTTGTTGTCTCCTGTGGGCTGAATTATAGGACTGACCTGAGTATCACAAGGCAGAAGCTCTAAGATCAGGGTGTTGAGGTTCCTTTATTAGCATGGATGGTGCCTTTGTGTAAAATGGAAGTCAGGCATTTCTCACTGAGGAAGTCAGCTTTCATTTGTGTCAAAATGTTGATAAAAATCTACCATGTCTATGGTTTGAATGACACTCTAGAATTGTGCAGTGCAGAACCTGTACAACTATACTTGATAGACCTGCTTGATAATCGCCACACCATAACAGATCATGGACTGCAAGCACATTTTACAAGTTTGTTTTCCATCATTTTTTAGTGTTTTTGGTCATTTAAGGCCAGACCTAATCTTACTTAACTTGTCCTTCTCAAGAATGTAAGCTCCCCTGCAATAAGACAACTATCTACTTTTCCTATGATGTTTTCCTCAGATATGCAGATGACACCACCCTTAGGGCAGAAAGTGAAGAAGAACTAAAGAGCCTCATGACACAAAAGTGAAAGAAGAGAGTGAAAATGTTGGCTTAAAGCTCAACATTCAGAAAACTAAGATCATGGCATCCGGTCCTATCACTTCATGGCAAATAGATGCGGAAACAGTGGAAACCACGGCTGACTTTATTTTTTTGGGCTCCAAAGTCACTGCAGATGGTGATTGCAGTCATGAAATAAAAGACACTTACTCCTTGGAAGGAAAGTTATGACCAACCTAGACAGCATATTAAAAAGCAGAGACATTACTTTGCCAACAAACGTCTGTCTAGTCAAGGTTATGGTTTTTCCAGTGGTCATGTATGGATGTGAGAGTTGGACTGTGAAGAAAGCTGAGCGCCGAAAAATTGATGCTTTCGAACTGTGGTGTTGGAGAAGACTCTTGAGAGTCCCTTGGACTGCAAGGAAATCCAGTCGGTCCATCCTAGAGGAGATCAGTCCTGGGTGTTCATTGGCAGGACTGATGATGAAGCTGAAACTCCGATACTTCGGCCACCTGATGCAAAGAACTGACTCATTTGAAAAGACCCTGATGCTGGGAAAGATTGAAGGCAAGAGGAGAAGGGGACGACAGAGGACGAGATGACTGGATGGCATCACCGACTCAATGGACATGAGTTTGAGTAAAGTCCAGGAGTTGGTGATGGACAGGGAGGCCTAGTGTGCTGCGATTCATGGAGTTGCAAAAAGTTGGACATGACTGAGCGATTGAACTGAACTGAACTGAGAACTATATTCATTAGAATTATATGAAAAATGCTATTGTAATTATAGCATTGATACCTACCACAGTTTGTGATTAAGACTATAAACTTATGTGTAGAGTGATCTTTTTATGTGTAAGTTAATCATGTGTTTAAAATACGTTAGAAAAATAGTTTATAAGCCATAGCCTATCTACATATATTGAGAAGTCAATCATGTAAGATTTAAATTGTGACCATTTTTTGAAGTTTTGATGAAAGAATTAACGTTCTTTTTGTCAACCATTTAGCATTTACTACACTTTGGTAAGTGTAATACTGTTCTGGGCTCCTTGTAATCATGGAGTGTATGTGGGATTGCCAAGCTCAGCAATTTTTTTTCCTTTTATAATTTATTGAATTATAGTTGATTTACAATGTTGTGCTACTTTCAGATGACTGAAAGTCATCTCCATTATTTTTCAGATTCTTTTCCCATATAGGATTTTACAGAATATCGAGTAGAGTTTCCTGTGCTATACAGTAAGGTTCTTCTTATTAGTTACCTATTTTATATACAGTCATGTGTATATGTTAATCCTAATCTTTCTTAATTTATCACTTTCCACCCTAATGTTCATTGTAGCACTATTTACAGTAGCCTAGACATGGAAGCAACTTAAATGTCCATTGACAGAGGAATGGATAAAGAAAAAAATATATATATACCATATTTTCTTTATATTCTATTCTATGTATTCTATGGGTGTGCCCAGTCATGTCTGTTTCTTTGCAAGCCCATAGACTGTAGTCTGCCAGGCTCCTCTGTCCATGGCGTTTTCCAGACAAGAATACCAGAATGGGATGTTATTTCCTACCCCTGGTGATCTTCCTTATCCAGGGATCAATTCCACATCTTTTGAGACTCCTGAATTAGCAGGTGGATTCTTTACCACTGCACCACATGGGAAGCCCCAGTAGAATATTACTCAGCCATAACATAGAATGAAATAATGCCATTTGCACCAACATGGATGGACCTAGAGATGATCAAACTAGGTGAAATGTCAGACAGAGAACAAATATCACATGAAATCACGTATATGTGAATCTAAAAAAAAAACAAAAACAAAAACAAATAAATGTATTTACAGAATAGAAAGAGTCACAGATTTCAAAATCATCAATTCTTTCTATAGGTTCTGAAGGGATGGAGAAATCTATGAAGGAGTTAAATGTGCTTGCTTCATTGCTGCTAAAGCTTGACTGGAGCATCCAACCTTCAGAGCTTCCTTCCCAGGGGCAGTGGGATTAGAGGAAAGTCTGCATATGGGCTGTGGGCACCACTCACATAGCTGTTTTCCAAAGCCACCAGTAAGCATCTCTGATAAGCCCCTGAATCTCCCTGTGTTGGGATGTAGGTTTCTCCACTGTTGATTGTCATCTGCTGACAAAACTATCCCTTGTTTTTCCAGCACAGTTTCAAACTTCTTTTCAAATATATTTGTCATTTCCCTGAAATTTGGGGACAGGTTGAAGTAAATGTATGGGTCAGTCTTTCTTTACAGTATTCTGAAGATCAGATCATCAAGATTTGTGTATTTATTTCCCCCTTTTTATCCCACATTTCTTCTAATGTAGTTCAGTTCAGTTCAGTTCAGTCACTCAGTCATGACCGACTCTTTGCGACCCCATGGACTGCAGCACGCCAGGTCTCCCTGTCCATCACTAACTCCCAGAGTTTACTCAAACTCATGTCCATTGAGTCGGTGATGCCATCCAACCATCTCATCCTCTGTCGTCCCCTTCTCTTCCTGCCTTCAATCTTTCCCAGCATCAGGGTCTTTTCAAATGAGTCAGTTCTTTGCATCAGGTGGCCGAAGTATTGGAGTTTCAGCTTCAGCATCAGTCCTTCCAATGAATATTCAGGACTGATTTCCTTTAGGATGGACCAGTTGGATCTCCTTGCAGTCCAAGGGACTCTCAAGAGTCTTCTCCAACACCACAGTTCAAAAGCATCAATTCTTCAGTGTTCAGCTTTCTTTATAGTCCAACTCTCACGTCCACATCTCACATTTAATGTAGTAACCATTAAGAAAAAAATCATTTGTTTCTGCAGTGCTATATTTTTGAAATGTATTTTGAAATGTATTTTCTTCCTTCCCTTCTTCAAAACTGTTTTTGACTGAATTTCATGCCACCTGGAGTTAAGAGAAGAGATGGTCAAAGAGAGGTGCTTGAAAGGCTTGTTTGATATGGATGAGAGAGTGTGTTTATCCAAGTGCTTAAGTAATAAAGTAGCATCCTGATGTGCGAACTTAAAAGTTGGCACAGCTATTTTGAGATTCATACAGAGACTTTCATTTAATCCCTCGCCAGCCTTGGTAAGATTTACACAAACACATTTTTTTTCCATTTATTTTTATTAGTTGGAGGCTAATTACTTTACAATATTGTAGTGGTTTTTGTCATACATTGACATGAATCAGCCATGGAGTTACATGTATTCCCCATCCCGATCCCCCCTCCCACCTCCCTCTCTACCCGATCCCTCTGGGTCTTCCCAGTACACCAGGCCCGAGCATTTGTCTCATGCATCCAACCTGGGCTGGTGATCTGACAAACACATTTTTAATGATGATGTGAATCTTCCCAGTGGTGTCATCTCAGATGAGTAAATTGGAGTCTGGAAGAGTGCCTTGTTGGCCTGAGAACCCTAGGTCACAGGGGAGAGCATTTTCCTCTCTTTATAAGAGTTTGCCCCACAGAAGCAACCTACCCAAAGTGCTGGTCACTTTAAATACAAAGTGTATGAATGCTGATATATTTTCCAAAGAGGTTTTCTGCAACATGGAAACTTTTGTTTCTTTACTTTTAAATGTGTCACATTTAGCATGGTTGACAGCCAGATTTTTTAATATAATTTTATTTCACATTTAGCATGGTTGACAGCCAGATTTTTTAATATAATTTTATTTATTTGTTTATGGCTGTGCTGGGTCTTCCTTGTTGCGTGGGCTTTTCTCTAGTTGCTGTGTGCAGGGGCTACTTTCTAGTTGTAGTACATGGGCTTCTCACTGCAGGGGCTTCTCTTGTTGTGGAGCAGGGCCTCTAGGTCATGTGAGCTCAGTAGTTGTGGCTTATGGGCTCCAGAGCATAGGCTCAATAGTTATGGTACACTGGTTAGTTGCTCCAGGCCATGTGGGATCTTCCTGGACCAGAGATTGTATCTGTGTCTCCTGCATTGGCAGGTGAATTCTTTACCACTGAGCCACCAGGGAAGACTGGAAATTTTTTAAGCAGTAGAAAATCTAGCTTATTAACAGATTATACATTGCTGTCCAACAAGACTATGCAGATTATCCAGTCTTTTATTTTTATCATTATCTAATTGTCAGAGGTCCCCAACACCACCATACATTCAGTGATTCTAGAAAGAGTTGCAGGACTCAGCATAAAATCTGGGTATGATTTACTTTGACAAAATGCTACAAAGCAAAATCAACAAACAGGAAACACACTATATGTTCTGAAACAAACTCTTAGCGTTATGAAATGTGCAGTTAAGTGGAAAGAAATGTAGCAAGATTAGATGTTGTTGTTGTTGTTCAGTCACCCAGTTGTGTCTGACTCTGTAACCCCATGGACTGCAGAACGCCAGGCCTCCCTGTTCCTCACTGTCTCCTGGAGTTTGCCAAAGTTCATGTTCATTGCCTCCATGATGTTATCTAGCCATCTGATGCCCCCTTCTCCTTCTGCCCTCTTTCCCAGCGTCAGGGGGACTTTTCCAATGAATCATCTATTTGCATCAGATGACCAAAATACTGGGGCTTCAACTTCATCATCAGTCCTTCCAGTGAGTATTCACGGTTGATCTCCCTTAAGATCGACTGGTTTGATCTCCTTGATGTCCAAGGGACTTTCAGGAGTCTACTCCAGCACCACAGTTCAAAGGCATTAATTCTTTGGTGTTCTGCCTTCTTTACAGCAAGTTCCCAAGAAAGGCAGTACCAAAGAACATGCTATCAGACAATTGCACTCACCTCCCATGTTAGTGAGGTTATGCTTAAAATCTTGCATGCTAGGCTTCAGCATTACATGAACCAAGAACTTCCAGATGTCCAAGCTGGGTTTAGAAAAGGAAGAGAAACTAGAGATCAAATTGCCAGCATTCACTGGATTATAGAGAAAGCAAGGGCATTTCAGAAAAACACCTATCTCTGTTTCATTGACTACGCTAAAAGCTTTTGACCATGTGGATCATGACAGTCGGTGGAAAACTCTTAGAGAGATGGGAATACCAGAACATCTTATCTGCCTCCTGAGAAACCTGTATGCAGGTCAAGAAGTAACAGTTAGAGCCCTGTTCGGAACAACTGATTGATTCACGATCGAGAAAGGAGTACAACACAGCTGTCTACTGTCACCCTGTTTGTTTAATTGATATGCTGAGCATATCATGAGAAATGCTGGGCTGTATGAGTTACAAGCTGGGATCAAGATAGGCAGGAGAAACATCAACAGCCTCAGATATGTGGATGATACCACTCTAATGGCAGAAAGGGAAGAGGAACTAAAGAGCCTCTTGATGAAGGTGAAAGAGGAAAGTGAAAGAGCTGGCTTAAGACTAAATATTAAACAACAACAACAACAACAAAAAAAAACTAAGATCATGGCATCTACCCTCATTACTTCATGGCAAATAGAAGGGGAAAAGGTGGAAGTAGTGACAGATTTCCTCTTCTTGGGCTCCAAAATCACTGCAGATGGTGACTGCAGCCATGAATCAGAAGATATTTGCTTTTTGGCAGGAAAACAATGACAAACCTAGACAGTGTGCTAAAAAGCAGAGACATTACTGTCAACTAAGGTCCATATAGTCAAGGCTATGGTCTTCCCAGTGATCATGTATGGTTGTGAGAGCTGGACTGTAAAGATTAGATGTAACCTACAGTAAATATATATGTATATGTATTTCTGACATCACTCTCAATTAAAACTTTAAAAGACTTCTTCACAGGAATTCAAATGGATTCATTTTTTCCCACCTTTCCCTATTTGTTGCTTAAGAGTTACTAAAATGGGACAGACTATTAATAACCCACACAGTTGGGAGGAGGGGACCCTATAGGTAGTAAATACTCAATCCCAGGCCGGAGATAAGATAGCTCTCTACACTTGGAAACATGTATTTACAAGGTCAAAGTCAAGAGGAAATCAAGCCCAAGCTCCCAAGTGTTCTTTCCCAGTGGATTCACACAGAAAGAGCTGAATTCTTTCAGCAGTGAGTGATGACAACATGTGCAAAATGTTATCTTCCAAGGAAACTGCTTAGAGACCCAGGGCCTAAGATTTTTATTAATGTTGGTCACACAAGGAACCTCTGCCTGGCACATACTCAAATGCCAGACACCTAGGAGAAAAGCAATTATCCAGCACAAACAATTGTGTTTGTACAAACAGTTTAGGCTCAGCATGCCACTCTTATCTGTTAGAGAATATGGGAACACTCTTGAAACCCAAGTTCCAGTTGCCAGCCAAAACTGAAAGCATTTCCTCTAAGATCAGGCACAAGATAATGGTGCCCACTCTTGCACTTTTATTCAACATAGTCTTGGAAGTCCTAGCCATGGTAATCAGAGAAGAAAAAGAAATAAAAGGAATTCAAATTGGAAAAGAAGTAAAACTCACTGCAGATGACATGATACTATAAATAGAGAAACTTAAACATGCCACCACAAAATTACTAAAGCTAATTAATGAACTTAGTAAAATTATAGGATACAAAGTTAATACACAGAAATCACTTGCATTCCTAAACACTAACAATGAAGGATAGAAAGAGAAATTAAGGAGAAAATCTTATTTATCACTTTATCAAAAAGAATAAAATACCCAGATATAAACCTACCTAAGGAGGCAAAAGATCTATATGCAGAAAACTATAAAATATTGATGAAAGAAGTCAATGATGACAGAACCAGATGGAGAAGTATAACATGTTTTGGTTTGGGAAGAATCAATATTGTCAAAAGACTCTACTATCCAAGGCAATCTACAGAGTCAATGACCTTACAAACACATATTTCTAAGCATAGATAGCTATCTTAGTTCAGGCCCAGGACTGAGTCTTCCATATATGAGGTCTGTTCTTCCCTACTATGTGAGTCATTAACATTTTGCCCCATTTTGGTAACTTTCTAGCAGCAAACAGGGAAAAGTAGAAGACATGAATCCATTTGAATTCCCACGAGTCAATCTTTTAAGGATGTATTGAGATTGATGTTGGAAATGCTGCTGCTGCTGCTGAATTGCTTCAGTCATGTTCTTCAGCCATGTGCAACCCCATGGACTGTAGCCCATCAGGCTCCTCTGTCCATGGGATTCTCCAGGCAAGAATGCTAGAGTAGGTAGCCACTTCCTTCTCCAGGGCACCTTCCTGACCCAGGACTTGAACCCGGTCTCCAGCATTGCAGGCAGATTCTTTACCACTGAGCCACCAGGGAAGCCTGATGTAGGAAATATGTATACATATATATTTTCTATATGTTATACCTAGTCTTGCTATGCTTTTCCCTCTCAAGTCCTGCACATTTCATAAGAAAATTCAGAGGTTATTTCAGAGTATACTATAAATTTTTATTTTATTGAATTATGATATTTATTAGTTATTTTTATTGTTGATTAACTTTTTGATAATTCAAGTTTTTATTTTGAGATAATTGCAAATTCAGATGTGGTTGTAAGAGGTTATTACAAAACAAAAGTACAATATCACAACTAGGAAAATGACTGGGTACAACCCACAGAATTGATTCAGATTTCATCTGTCTTACGTGTATTTGTGTATGTATCTTTGGTTCTATGCAGTTTTATCACATGTGTAAATTCTTATAACTACCACCACCATCATCAAGAGAAGACTAGTTTCATCCCTATAATGATTTCTTATGCTGTCCTTTTAAAACTACACCTACACTCCTCCTCACCCATTTATGATACACTATCTCACTCCCCAAACCCTGGTGACCGCTAATCTTTTCTGCATCGCTGTAATTGTGTTATTTCAAGAAAGTTGCATAAATAGAATCATTCAGCATTTAACTTTTGTGACTGGATTTTTTTTCACTCAGATAATGCCCTTGAGATCTTTCCAAAGTGCATGTACCAGTTGTCCATCCTTTTGATACTGAGTAGTCTTGCATGGGATGGATGTACCTTAGTTTGTTGAACTATTTACCCATGCATAGTTTGGGTAGTTTCAGATTTGGAGCCATTTGGGTAGTTTCAGATTTGGAGCCATTACCAATAAAGCTGTTATGAACATTCACAAGTTTTTGTATGAGATTTTTTCTTCAATAAATGCTCAAGAGTACAGTTGCTGTGGTTTTTTTTTTTTTTTTTTGGTAATTATAGGCTTATTTTTATAAGAAACTACCAAACTGTTATCTGGAAGGGTTGTACCACTTGACCTTCTCACCAGAAAAGTTGAGAATATCATTTTTTTCACATTCTAACAAGCACTTATTATTGTTACTTTTTTTTTTTTTTTTAAATTTCAGCCATTCTGGTGCACAATATTACCATTTTGGTTTTAAGTTCCCTAAAGTCTAGTAAGGTTGAATATCTTTTCATGTGTTTATTTGCTGTCTGTAAATCATCTTATGTGAAATGGGTATCGTCTATTTTCTAACTAGATTTTTTATTGTTGAGTTTTGAGGGTTCTTTGCATATTCTAGATATTAGTTCTTTTTCAGATATTGACAAATCCATCTCCCAGTCTGTAGCCTGTCTTTTGTCTTTTCATCTTCTTAACAGAATGTTTCACAGAACAAAAGTTCTTAATTTTGATGTTCATTTTGTCGATGTTTCCTTTCGGGTCAAGTACAAGAATGCTTAGCCCTACATCCTAAAGATTTCTTCCTAGTTTTTTTCCCCTAAAAGTTTTATATATTATGTATTTAAACCAACTGCTTAGAGTGATAATTCTTAGCGAAAACACCACAGTAGAATGTCTTTGTGAATGGGGACACACTAGACCTTTTGTCACTATGTAATTGTCAAGTTGATGTAAAGACATTTCATGTATTCTGTTCTAGGGCACAGGGTGTTTTAATGTGAGAATTAGTAAAATGGGACAGAAATAAAATTCAATTTTTGTTAAACTATCATAACTTGAATTTAATTTTTCACATTTCCCCCCTCAATCTCTTTCCTAAATTGATATGAATAACTAAGACAATTTCAAACAAAACACAGGAAACATCAGAGTGAAAAATGAGGATGCTCCTTATTTTTCTCTGGAAATTTGAACTAAAAATGTAATATTTTGGTAGTAGAAAGGTCATTTCATCTTGTAAAAATATATCTTAAAAGCCTTTTGAGGGTGCTTCTTCAGAGATATCTCAGGGGGAAAAATGTCTTGTTTTCGTTTTAAATAAAAATACAGAATAAGCCTGATCATCATTATGGCTCTTCTCCAAGCTTGTTCAACTTTAACAAGATCAAATAGGTCTAGAAACTTCATTCCACATGAATGTCTGATTCCAGATATTTTTCTTTTGCTTGAAACAGAAAAACTCACCATAAAGTTAGCCTGCAACAGCTTTCTTTCCATACTTGCCATGTTTTAGAATATGATTTTCTTCCTGACAGCTAACCAAAGATTTTCAATCTTTCTCCAGAAAGAAAGCTCTCCCTTATTTTTTAATTTTTAACTTTTTTTGCTTATGGTTTATTTTTATTTTTTAAATTTATTTTATTGAAGTATAGTTGATTTCCAAGGTTGTAGTAGTTTCTGCATTACAGCAAAGCAATTCAGTTATATGCACATGTATCTATGTATACGTATATATGTACACATTCTTTTCCATTATGGCTTATCACAGGATATTGAATACTGTTCCCTGGGCTATTCAGTAGGATCTTGTTGTTTATTCATTCTATATATAATAATTTACATCTGCTAATCCTCCCCTCCACATTCTCCCTTTTTAAACTGTAGAAGGTGAATTGCAGGGAAGCCTTTCCATGCCTGTGGACCTGTCAGAATAGCTCCAAATACATCAAACTGTTCAAAATGACCTGATTGCCTCTAGGTGGCAGGCTACCATTATTTATTCTGAGTTTTAGAACAATCCTTGTTCTTTTAGTCACCAGGTAGCACAAGTGTGTCCACAGTTTCAAGAACCATTCGATTTTCTAATCCTTTTTAAAATTGTTTTCTTTGTTTTCTGAAGTTGCCTTGGGCTTCAGCTACTTGTTTTCACTCACATTTATGTTAACATGCCTTAACGTTCAGACATTCTATGTCCATTGTTTGCAAAATACTGCTGTTCCCACTGTAATTAATTTGATATGCAAGTACACACACTCTAAAATCATTTCCCGGCATTTATGTGCTGAATTTATATATAAACCTCCGGCATATTAGCGCTGATGATGCGCTAATAGCATCACTCATGTAAATAAAATGTAAGTATAGAAATGCAAAACAAGTTTATTTCATGACATTTCTCAACCAAATAGTGTTATATAAGCAAAACATTAACTTCTTTTCTATGCAAACTGCATTTTTACATATTTTAAAATTGCATTTTAATGCCACATATAATTGCTTTTATATGCCAATTTTCCTTTAACCTACCATTTATATGAAGGGGGTATGAATTTTAAATGTCAAAAACAATGACACGAGGGCATTAAGTATATGTCCAATAATCTCATGCATGAATTCTCTACCAAAAAGGAAAGTGAATGCTTTTAATGGGATCACAAGACACTTTGTATTTGCTTTCCAGGCCTTTTAAAAGTCAGTTTTATTTCACAATAACATTTGAACAAAGAGCTAAATTTTGTATTGTATTGAAATTATGTTGAATTATATTTTAAGAGTTATAGGATTTTAAAGGCAGAACTTAAAACTTAAATAGATTTTATGACTCAGTATGCCATTTTGAAATACGATTTTAGCGGATATAACATTTCAGGTTGGTTTATTTTTAGTGATTATAACAAAGTCAGAATACATTAGCAAGAGTAATATTTACATGTGTCATAAGAAAAATTTTGAAAATGTTACTCTCTCTAGTCTTAAGGTATTCTGTGAACTCAGATATAACGGAATCATATCTAGTTTTCCTAGGTGCTTGATGTTTTTAGTCTCTGGGCCACAAAGAAATTGAATTCGAGAAAGAAGTTTTCACCTTCAAAAGCAGTTTATCATTGTTTCCAACCCTGACTCCCAGTAAGTGTTTGTATTTCTCCTCAGAACTCCTGGCTATTGATTAGACTGGATGTTTCCTGGAGGAAATAATGTAGTTATGTATATATCATGTCAGCATTCTCTTATTATTTATTTTTTTAAATTTATGTGCATGAGAAAATATCAGCTAATGAACTTGTAGGGACTTCACTGGCAGTCCACGGGTGAAGACTCCTGCTTCCAAACAGGGGCATGGGTTCAATGCCTGGTCGAGGAACTAAATAAAGATCCTGCATGCCTCATGGCATGGCCAAACAAACAAACAAACAAACAAAAAAAAAAAAAACCAAACCTTGTACCTAAAGACCACTAAAGGGACACTAAAGACCCAGGAATAAAAATACAAACAGTTCAGTCAGAAAATGGGCAACAGACATTTCACTGTAGATCTACAGATGGCATAGTCATTAAACATTAAAAAAACTTAAAACCACAATGAGATATCATTGTTCAGTTCAGTTCAGTTGCTCAGTCGTATCTGACTCTCTGCGACCCCATGTACTGCAGCAAGCCAGGCCTCCCTGTCTATCACCACCTCTTGGAGTTTACTCAAACTCATGTCCGTTGAATCGGTGATGCCATCCAACCATCTCATCCTCTGTCTTCCCCTTCTCCTCCTGCCTTCAATCTTTCCCAGCATCAGGGTCTTTTCAAATGAGTCAGTTCTTTGCATCAGATAGCCAAAGTATTGGAATTTCAGCTTCAGTTTCAATCCTTCCAATGAATATTCAGGACTGATTTCTTTTAGGATGGACTAATTGAATCTCCTTGCTGGCCAAAGGACTCTCAAGAGTCTTCTCCAACACCACATTTCAAAAGCATCAATTCTTCAGTGCTTAGCTTTCTTTATGGTTCAACTCTCACATCCATACATGACTGATGGAAAAATGATAGCTTTGACTAGATGAACCTTTGCTGGCAAAGTAATGTTTTTGCTTTTTAATATGCTGTCTGGGTTGGTTATAACTTTCCTTCCAAGGGGTATGCGTTTTTTAATTTCATGACTGCAGTCAGCATCTGCAGTGATTTTGGAGACCAAAAAAAACCAAAATCTGTCACTGTTTCCATTGTTTCCCCATCTATTTGCCATGGAGTGATGGGACTGGATGCCATGATCTTAGTTTTCTGAATGTTGAGCTTTAAGCCAACTTTTTCACTCTCCTCTTTCACTTTCATCAAGAGGCTCTTTAGTTCTTCTTTGCTTTCTGCCAAAAGAGTGATGTCATCTGCGTATCTGAGGTTATTGATATTTCTCCCGGCAATCTTGATTCCAGCTTGTGCTTCATCTAGCGCAGCATTTACCATGATATACGCTGCACACAAGTTAAATAAGCAGGGTGACAATATACAGCCTTGATGTACTCCTTTCCCAATTTGGAACCAGTCTGTTGTTCCATGTTGAGTTCTAACTGTTGCTTCTTGACTTGCACACAGATTTCTCAGGAGACAGGTCAGGTGGTCTGGTATGCCCATCTCTTGAAGAATTTTCCACAGTTTGTGGCGATCCACACAGTCAAAGGCTTTGGCATAGTCAATAAAGCAGAAGTAGATGTTTTTCTGGAACTCTTGCTTTTTCAATGATCCAACAGATGTTGGCAATTTGATCTCTGGTTCCTCTGCCTTTTCTAAATCTAGCTTGAACATCTGGAAGTTCATGGTTCATGTACTGTTGAAGACTGGCATGGAAAATTATGAGCATTACTTTGCTAGCGTGTGAGATAAGTGCCATTGTGCAGAAGGTTTTATATCCCCGTTAGTATGGTTAAAATACAAAATAGTGATAACCCCAAATGCTGCTGAGGAGGTGAGTGAAGTCGTTCAATTTTGTCTGACTCTTTGCAGTCACATGGACTGTAGCCTACTGGCCTCCTCCGTCCATGGGATTTTCCAGGCAAGAATACTGGAGTGGGTTGCCATTTCCTTCTCCAGGAGATCTTCCTGACCCAGGGATTGAATCCGGATCTCCTGCATTGTAGGCAGACGCTTTACCATCTGAACCATCAGGGAAGTCACTGAGGAGGTAGATAAACTGAATCACTACAGTCTGCAGGTGAAAATGTAATATGGTACAGCCACTGTGCAAAATATTTTGGCAGTTTCTTAGGCAAGTTAATGTGCATTTGCATGTGACATAAAAATTGCACTCTTGGACATTCTCTCTAGAGAAAATGTATGTTCAAACAAAAACCTGAATGGGAATGTTTTAAGTAGTTTTATTTGTAATATCTATGGGTGAATGGATAAACAAAGTATGGTATATCCATACCATGGAATATTACTCAGTAGTGGAAAAGAACAAAGCTATTGATACACAGATCACCCTGGATGAACCACAAGAGAATTCTGCTGAGTAAGAACATAGAAATTTAGATACTATGTAACTCCATTTATAGAATCTTCTAAAAATAAGAAAATTACAGAGATGGAAAACAGAGTGTTGCTTGGGGAGTTAAGAATAAGGGAGCAGCTGGAGTTTTAAAAGAAGTTCTATGGGAGCAATGTGGCAATGGATCTGTTCTGCATCTTGATTATGGAGGTTGTTCCATGAATCTATATATTTGACAGTATTGCATGAAAACACACATGCACGCACACACATGTACATGTGTGCATGCAAAACTGGAGAAATTTGAATAAATTCTATTTACTGTATCAAGATCAGTTTCATGGTTTTGAAATTTAGTGTAGTTATGTAAGATGCTAAAATTGAAGGAGGCTGGATAAAAAGAGATTCTTTGGATGTTTCTGAACATTTTTTTACAACTCCTTATGAATATATAATGATTTCAAAATAAAAAGTTAAAAAAAATTGATGTTTCTTTGTCTCCCTGGAGACAATGCCATGCTAACCTCCCAGAAATTAAACTAATTTCCATTTTAAGGCTATTGCTATGATAATTATATCAAAAGAAACACACTTATTAGATATTAAAGTGTTACATACAAAAATGTGTTTAAATAATTTTCCTCAGGGACCTATACTCATCTTAAGCCTTTTAATGTGTCAGATAGTCTAGGACAATTTTCACTTAGTTGTTTCTTAGGATTCTGTTTCCATGTCATATATGAGGTGTGGCCTTTAATTTCTCTTCTCCATTTGACCTAGATTATATTGTTTAGAGTGTTTCCCTTGTGGCTCAGTGGTAAAGAATCCATCTGCCAAGACAGGAGACATAGGTTCAATCCCTGGCTTGGGAAGATCCCCTGGAGAAGGAAATGGCAACCCACACCAGTATTCTTGCCTAGGAAATCCCATTGACAAGAGGAGCCTGGTGGGCTATAAGTTCATGGGGTCAGACAAGACTCAACAATTAAACAACAAAGAACAAAACGTGTTATTTAGATCTTGTTCCTTAAAATACCATGTGAGTGCCTGCTAAGTCACTTCAGTTGTGTCCAACTCTTTTCAACCCCATGGACTATAGCCCGCCAGGCTCCTCTGTCCATGGGATTCTCCAGGCAGGAATACTGGAGTGGGTTGCCACACTCTCCTCCACGGGAATCTTCCTGATCCAGGGGTTGAACCTGCATCTCCTATGTCTCCTGCATTAGTTCTTTACCACTAGCACCACCACTGTATACTAAAACACCACACAATGGAATAAATCACAAATGAAGAAATGTGACTCTTTGCATATAGATTTTATGATTCTGGCAGAATTCTTAGTGCCTCCTTTGTGGAAATGTTGACTTTGTTTCAAAATAAATTTCTCATATAATACCATTGGTACTGCTAGAAATTTCCTAAACAGGTTTCTGACAAAATATAAATGGTTTACTTAAAAAATGTTTAAATCTCTGACTGACTGAATCACAATATCAAGGCAACAGTAAAACTGTAGCTTTGCAAAATGATCATCTATTTTAGAAAGCATTAAACTTCAACATTTTGGCCCTTATCTAGAATGATCTCCTTTGAGACTGGTCTTCCTGAATTAAGGATGTATTTCTAGGCCATATTCAGCAGTTTGGAAGCAATTAAAAATCTTTGACCTATTTACACTCCACTCCAGTTTTCTCAGCTCTTATTTTATTCTGTCTTTCGTATCTTTCTGTCCTGAGAGACTTTGAACTGAGTGTTTCAAACTTTTGACAAATGACTGCTCAGTTAAGAGATCAAATCTCTCTGAGAGTATGAGCTACCACATATGTGACCCAGAGGTAAGCAGTCAGAACTAGACCTGATTGATAATTGTTAAGGATCCTGCCATTGTGTGTGTGGAATGGGGAGCTGGGAGGGTTGGGCTGGGGTGTTTGGGAGGGAGAATAAAGTGTCTAAAACATGTACCAAAATGGACAAGCTGTTTTATTAGTGTTGCACATCATACCATATATTAACCCAGACATTGACATTTCTCCATGTTAATTTAGGAACAAATCTGTAATTTAAAACCTTTAAACACCATGACAAGTTTATTGGGTTTAGAATCAGAAGATCTGGATTAGAATACTAACCTTTCTAATGTTATAGTCTTATGATGTGAACAAATTAATCCTTTGTTCTTCGGTGTTCTCCTGTGTAAATTGAGGCTTGTCCTACTGTCCTAAGATGGCTTTCATGAGGATTAATAAGTTAAAGTATATGTGAAATTAACTTTCAAAGTACTAAGGTTTTTAAATATGTTATTGCTCATTAGTAATCACAATAATGAGGTTAATGTATGCAAATGTATGTGTGTGTGTGAATTTGCTTCATAAAGTCCCCCTACTCCACCCCCAGCTTTACAAACCAATATGTATCCATAATCTATCACAGAGAAGGTATTTATAAATCTCTTTCAAGTAATATATACATATATATATATATATATATATACACACACACACACACACATTTAAATGAATATATGAATGTAGCTCAAGAAAAAAGAATGCCCAAATCTAAAGAAATTTTTAAATCTAATTTACTTGGTGTCAATATAAGAATAAGCAGAGGATCTTTCAGAGCAGGAACTAAACTACAGCATCTCCTAGTGAAATTAAATGCTTTTAGGAATGATGGTAAATGTTTTTTAACAGTTTCATTTTACTGGTACTGTCGCAGCTTTGAGCATCAATCACAACATCCTTTTGCTCATAAACCTTAAGTAACTTCTACTGCTTAGAAAATAAAATACAATTCTTCAGTCTGACTGTAACCTTTTCAGATTTATTTTCCCATATTATCATCCTGTCTCTTTTGGATATTTCCTATATGTTGCCCTAATACCCCCTTCCCTCCTCTCTTGTCTCCATCTGTGTCCAGGCTGGATTCTCATGTGGAAAGTCCTTCAGTTTATTTCTATAGGATTGATTCCACTCACCCGTCAAGTTCTGTTTTGAACTCCACCATCTTCTCCAAGAAGCCTTTGCAGATATTCTCAGTTAGAGGTAACCTCTCTCTTGCCTAAATATTCATTTCATGTTTGTCTTCTTCAAACCTTTGCCACTTCTGAGCCTAGATTGTAAATTTTTTGACAGCAGATTCTACATCTGATTTGCCCTTGTATTGTTAAGATTTGCAGTTGTTTAGTCGTTAAGTCGCGTCTGGCTCTTTGAGACCCCATAGTATGTAGCCCACAGGGCTCCTCTGTCCATGGGATTTCCCAGGCAAGAATACTGAAGTGGGTTGCCATTTCCTCCTCCAGAGGATCTTCCTGACCTAGAGATCTAACCCATGCTTCTTGCATCGGCAGGCAGATTCTCTACCGCTGAGTCACTAGGGAAGTTCATCGTTAAGATTATTTACATTGTTGTAAGTAGACACCGATTATTTTTTACTGAACAATTTAATGCATATGCATTTTAATGAGTCTGCTTATAAATATCTTACATTTATAAATAATTGTTATTTACAATATGAAATATATGGGTGTCCATGATTTTGACACGATTACTGTGACTAATTGATTTTGGCAAAAGTGCAAGGTAGGTCTATCGGGAAATACAGTTTTACTTACAAATGATGCTATGACAACTAGATACCATATGCAAAGAAAAAGGAAAGAAACAACAGAAAAAGGAAATTTACCTCCTTAACTCAGCTATAACAAACATTAACACATAACAGATCACATAAATGTAAGCACTAAAAGTATAAAACACATGAGAAAATCTTTGTAAGCTTCAGTTATACAAAGAGATTTGAGATATGATAACATCAAAAGCATAATCTATAAGAAAAAAATGATAAATGGAATTTATCTAAACAGTAAACTATTTCTCTTAAAAGGATAATAGTAAGAAATTAGAAAAGCCAGAGAATTCAAGACAATATACCTTGAATATATTGATCTGTCCTGAGTTTACCTGATGAAGGATTTGTGTCCACAATATATGAAAGACTCTTATAATTCAATAAGAAGAAAAACAATCCAAGTAAAATATGGACATATTTTGAATAGGCATTTCAACATATGGGTAGCAGCTAAGCACATGAAAATATGCTCAACATTGTTAGTCATTAGAGAAAAAACAAAGCCAGAATAACATACCCACTGCACCCTCTAAAATGGCTAAAATTTTAAAAAGCAAATAGCAGGTGTTGTTAAAAATACTGAAAAATTCGAACCCTGATATATTGTTTGCGGGAATGTAATATAACAGAGTTACTTTGTAAAGTAGTTTATCATGTCTTAAAATGTTACCTGCATGCTTGCCATGTTACCTGCCACTTCTTCTTGTAGGTGTTTACTTAATAAAAATGAAAACATATCCACACAAAGACCTGTCTATAAATGCTAATAGTAGCATTGCTAATAATAACTCCAAACTGAAAACAAACCAAATGTCCATATCTAATTGACGAATAACAAAATGAGGCATATCTTTGCAATGGAATATTATTTGCAATTAAAAGGATCAAAATATTGTCGCATATGAACTTTAAAAACATTCTAAGTGAAAGAATGCATTTGCAATGATTTAGTAGAGTATATGAAGTTTCTAAATAAGATAAAATTATACAGACAGAAAGCAGATCAACGGTGTCCTGGTTCTGGTAATGGAGATTCCTTCCAGATGGATACACTAGAACTTTGGGGGATACCAGAAACATTTCAAAGCCAAATGGGAGAGTTGTTTGTAAAACTACATCTATTTACTAAAACTCACTAACTGGCACACACAATGGGAGAATTTAATGGTTTGTAAATTTATGGTCAGTAAACCTGGAGGGGTGTGGGATTTTATTCAGGTTTTGATATCAGGGAAAGTATCTTGGGAAAGATGACTAGGATTTAAGAAATGCAAACAGTATTCTAGGAAGGAAAGAGAATGGATGTTTCTGATGATGAGTGAAAGGTCACAGTGCCCACAGTTTGATAATAGAAAGGATGAGTAATGAGGGAAGACACTAGGGAGTTAAATAGAAGCAGTCACATAGAGCATTCAGAAGGAACTAAATCATTGCTTGTTGACTGAATGAGTAAATGAGTGATGTAAGGATTCAGTGGTAAGAGCTCACAATCTCTCAAAACCATTATGATTTGAACTATTATGTTGTTATGTATTCATCCTTCTGTTGGTTTGAAATCTGCTTTCCTGTGGATGACATTCATCCATCCTGCTTCTGTAAGTCTGGGGCTGTGGTGCGGACGTCCAGCCCCTCAGATGTTTGTATAAAACTAACATGCCATTTTATATCTTCTCCAGGGCATAGTCTGTAATCCGCCTGCTGTTTTTCACCTGACTTGTTTTACAGATCCGTTACAACTGAATTGATGTGTCCCCTCTCCCTGTGCAAACAGGCTCCCGAGAACAGAGAGAAATTTCCACCTAGACTTGAAGGCAGCTGTGATAGAGAAACACAGTCTCCTCCCTCTAGTGACTCTCCAACATTAACAGGGTCCAGAACCACAGTCATCTTTTAATGACTACAATGTGGTGTTTGCATGCGTGCTCAGCTGCTCAGACATGTTGACACTTTGTGACCCCATGGACAGTAGCCCGCCAGGCTCCTCTGCCATTGGAAGTTTCCAGGCAAGAATGCTGGAGTGGGTTGTCATACCCTCCTCCAAGGAATCTTCCTGACTCGAGGATCGAACCCGAGTCTCCTGTGTCTACTGCATTGGCAGGCAGATTCTTTCTTTACCACTGAGCCAGCTGGGAAGCCCACAATGTGGTGTTCAGTGTCAAATAAAAACTTTTCCCTTTCTAACATATGCTACTGCAGCTCAATTGCCTTTCCTCTCTCAAGTTATTATCATAAAACTAAATGTCAAAACCTTATGTTTATCTTTTATTTTTTACTTTTTAAAATAATTTTCAAAAGTTGAAGAATAGTTGATATACAATGTTATATGTTACAGCTATGCACTATAGCAATTCACAATTTTTAAAGGTTATACTCAATTTATAATTAAATTATAAAATATTGGCTATATTCCCTGTGTTATACAATGCACCCTTGTAAAGTTTAGTTTATACCTAATTGTTAGTACACTTACCCCTGTATTGTCCCTTCTTTCTTCCCTCTTCCCAATGGTAATTATGTTCTACCTCACTTATCCTATCTTCTGCCTCCGTTATTCTACTCTTGGTTCCCTCCAAAGTGTTTTTGATCTCATTCATTGCATTATTCATTTTTAATTGACTCTTTTTTATTTCTTCTAGGTCTTTATTAAACGTTTCTTGTATCTTTTCAATCTTTGTTTCCAGGCTATTTATCTGTAACTCCATTTTATTTTCAAGATTTTGGATCATTTTTATTATCATTATTCTAAACTCTTTTTCAGGTAGATTCCCTATCTCCTCCTCTTTTGTTTGACTTGGTGGGCATTTTTCATGTTCCTTTACCTGTTGGGTATTTCTTTGCCTTTTCATCTTGTTTAGATTGCTGTGTCTGGAGTGGGCTTTCTGTATTCTGGAGGTCTGTGGTTCCTTTTTATTGTGGAGGATTATTAACCCAGTGGGTGGGGTTAGATGATTGGCTTGTGAAGGTTTCCTGGTTAGGGAAGCTTGCGTCAGTGTTCTGGTGCGTGGAACTTGATTTCTTCTCTTTGGAGAGCAATGGAGTGCCCAGTAATGAGTTTTGAGATGGGTCTATGTGTTAGGTGTGACCTTGGGCAGCCTGTATGTTGATGTTCAGGGCTATGTTCCTGTGTTGCTGGAGAATTTGCGTGGTATGTCTTGTTCTAAAACTTATTGGCTCTTGGGTGGTGGTTGGTTTCAGTGTAGGTATGAAGGCTTTTGGACAGTCACTTATTACTTAAAGTTCCATGTAGTCAGGAGTTTTCTGGTGTTCTCAGGTTTTGGGCTTAAGTCTCCTGCCTCTGGATTTCAGTTTTATTCTTCCTGTAGTCTCAGGACTTCTCCAACTATACAGCCCTGATAAGAAAACTTCTAGGTTAATGGCTAAAAGATTCTCCCCCATTAGGGACACCCAGAGAGGTTCACAGAGTTACATGAAGAAGAGGAGAGGGAGGAGGGAGATAGAGATGAGCAGGAGGAGAAAAAGGGGGACTCAAGAGGAGAGAGACAGATCTACACAGCTGTCTGTTCCCAGAGTGTTCTCCGTAGCCCAGTCACCTACAAAGATTCACAGAACTGGATTGGGAAGAGAAGGGGAAAGGAGGAAATAGAGGCATTCTGAGGTAGAGAACAGAGAGTCAAGATTGGGAGAGAATAATCTTCGGTTTAAAAATAGGGCTTCTCTTCTTTTTTTTTTCTGTAAGGTTATAGTGTATTGGAAATGAAAATTAAGGAGTAATAGAGGAGTACTAGAGGACTTTAAAAGAAATAAGAGAAAAAGAAAAATAGAAAATAGAAGAGAAAAAGGAAAGAAAAAAAGAAGAAAAAAGAAAAAAAAAAGAAAGAAAGAAAAAAAAAATTTTTTTTCCCCTAATTAAAAAAATCGCAAAAATCTATGGAAATGAAAGTTAAGGAGTAATGGGGGAGAAATAGGGGATTTTAAAGGAAAATAAAAGAGAAAAAAGAAAAAAAAAAGAAAAAAGAAAAAAAAAAAGAGAAAAAAGTAAAATTATATCTAGGAGTTTCTCTGGAGCTGTTGCGGTCAGTGTGGGTTCAGCTCAGTTTCAGATAGCTCCTTGTTCCAGCTTACACTTTTCGATACCTACAGGCCCCTTCCGGTGTAGTCGGTGTTTTCTAGAGGGATTTTAATCTGTTGCACCAGTCCCTTCTGAAGCGGTTCCCTTTGTTTATTTGGCTTCTGTTTGCCGGTCTCTTCAGAGCCTCATTTCCGCCCTGACACAGGCGGGCGGAGGTGGACTCTTATTCAGGTAGCTAGTTCCGTCGCTCTGCGGGGAGGGGCTTGCGCCGTGGGGAGGGGCTGGGGCTGCCGGGAGGGGCCGACGCTGCCCTCTCCGTCTGCGCCGCTCAGGCTCCCGGCTGTTCTATATGGAGCGCGCCCCGCGCTGCACGAGGTTCCAGCCCTCGGGTGTTCCACAAAAGCGCGGAACGAAAAGCTGAGCCTGCTCTCAGTGCCTTCCCCGTCAGAGCGGTCCAGGCAGCCAGGGGCTTGGTGGGCGCACTATCCCCAGGTGTGGCGCGCCCCCTCCCTTCCGCGGACCCAGTCTCAGTTTCCGCTGGCGCCAGTCGGGTGCGCGCGCCTTCTGCCCTCCCGGTCCCCAGCCCCAGTCCCCGCCGGCGCCGGTCGGGTGCCTGCGCCCTGTGTCTCGCCGCGACCTTCCCCTACCCCCTGCCTCCTGCCTCCCGTGGGGCTGGGCTGGTCCGCAGCCTGCGAGCTCTTCTCTGGATTTTCTCGGTCTCTTTGTTATGCGAATGGCCGGCAGTGTGTTCGGGCCAGTTAATTTTCTCTCTCTCTTTTGGTCTCCCACAGTTCAAGTTGGCCACTCACAGAAGCTCCCTCCGATTGTCCTCAGGGCACTCAGGCCCGGACCCTACCCCAAGCAATGCCGCCTAAGACTCCCTTCCCAGGACGAATCTCCGTCCTCAGCTCTTTTGTCTCACTTTTTATCTTTTATATTTTGTCCTACCTCCTTTCGAAGACAATGGGCTGCTTTTCTGGGCGCCTGATGACCTCAGCTAGCGATCAGAAGTTGTTTTGCGAAGTTTGCTCTGCGTTCAGTTATTCTGCTGATGAATTTGTAGGAGAGAAAGTGGTCTCCCCGTCCTACTCCTCCGCCATCTTGGCTCCTCTGCCCCAATGGTAATTATGAATTTGTTTCTTACATCTTTGAGTCTGCTTCTTTTCTGTTATATTGTTTAGTTTATTGTTGGTGGGAATGTTAATTGGTGCAGTGACTGTGGAAAACAACATGGAGGTTTCTCAAAAACTAAAAATAGAACCACCATATAATCCAGCAATTCTGCTTCTGGATGTATTTTTGAAAAAACAAAAACAGAAATACTAATTCAAAAACATATATGGATCTCAATGTTCATGGCGGCATTATTTACGATTACCAAGATATAGAAATAATCCAAGTGTCCATCAATAGATGAATAGATAATGAAGACTCTTTGGGGTTGCAAAGAGTTAGACCCAACTGAGCACATACACACACACATTAAATGCTTAAATAAATTGTAACATCTACTTTTCACAGTAGCTAAATGACATATGTCCTATATTATCCTTGTTTTACATACTAGGAAGTGGAATCATTACAGTATTAAGCAACTTTGCCTAAAACCACACAACTAAGAGTTGAAGCCTTCTCCTAGCATCCTTACCTGCCAAGTTATTCTGCCCTTCTTGAAAACTGGAACCATTGCATCTCCTGCTTAATGCAATGCCTCAAGCCTGCCTATGGGTTACTTTAAGAAGACAAGATCATTAGTAAGTGAGTCAGGAATTTTCAAAGATGGCTACATATAGATGAATGAGGACCCTAATAAAAGCCTATCCTCAGCACTGCACCTTGCTTTTCTGCAAGTTTTGGCCTCTATGGTGACATATCCCTCCTTTTGGACTGTGGGCTGGAGAACCTGTAGTCTAAGCTCAGTTTGTGTACCCAAAATGTGAGCTGAGGGCCTCTCTCCATCCAAGAGCTAAGTGAAGTTAATTTCCCAGTCTCCCAGATTTCATGGCCCCATCAGGATTTCTGTGAGCTTCCAGTGGACTTACACTCTCAGGATCACCTTATACTCATGAGAAATTTAGCTTCCTTTTTGATTTCCCACATACAAAAAAATAGCATTGGCTCAAGGCATTTTGAGTTAAGAGGTTTACTGAATGTGTGTGTGTGTGTGTGTGTGTGTGTGTGTGTGTGTTTATTGGGGCAAGTTTACTTTTTTACCTTCTATCTTTTGTTGTTCAGTCACTCAGTGTGACTGTGACCTCATAGACTGTAACACTCCAGGCTTTTGTGTCCTTCACCATATCCTGGAGCTTGCTCAAACTCATGTCCATTGAATCAGTGGTGCCATCAAACTGTCTCATCCTATGTCATCCCTTTCTCCTGCCTTCACTCTTTCCCAGCATTAGGGTCTTTTCCAGTGAGTCTGCTCTTCACACCAGGTGGCGAAAGTATTGGAGCTTCAGCTGCAGCATCAGTCCTTCCAATAAATATTCAAGTTTGATTTCCTTTAGGACTGACTGATTTGATTTCCATGTAGTCCAAGGGACTCTCAAGAGTCTTCTCCAACACCACAGTTTGAAAACACCATTTCTTCAGTGCTCAGCCTTCTTTATGGTCCAACTCTCACATCTGTACATAACTACTGGAAATTTTTATTAGATTGTAATTGCTTTACAATGTTCTGTTAGTTTCTACTGCACAATGAAACAAATCAGTCATATGTGTATATATATATTCCTTCCCTCTTGGACCTCCCTCCCACCACCTCCATGCCACCCACTATGTCATCACAGAGTGCAGAGCTGAGCTCCTCGATTTATGTGGCTTCCCACTAGCTATCTATCTTACACATGGTAGTGAATATATGTCAATCTCAATCCCTCAAATTTGTCCCTCCCTACCTTTCCCCTACTGTTCACATGTCCGTGTTTGAGACAGTGTTTACGTGTTATAGAGAAAACATCTTGAAATGGAATGGTACTTCTGGCTAGTTATGAATTTCTGTGTAATGGATGAAGTTTCATGGGCTCTTACTTGCTCATGTTTCTTTCAAGGATCTGCTTGTAATTTGAAATGTGGAGTTATTATTATTATTATTATTATTTTTTTGCTTAATGAGGACCACCAAAATTGTGTAACTCATCCCTACAAGACTTAGATCAGTTTCAGGCCATCATCATTAGTTAATTTTTCTTTTAGCTATCCTTCTAGCATGGTGGTTTCTCAGCCTTTACTCTTCAATATTCTCAGTCACTCTCCATCTCTCTAAATTATTTCCTTTCCTCCTACTTTCTTCCTTTTCTCTGTATATTCTTACTGTTTCATATGGATGAAATTAGTTCTCTTCTCCAGTGTTTTGGTATTCCAAGTGGACATGGCCCCAAGTGGGCTATTTTTCTCAAGGATAGATCCTACATGGAAAGAAATCCTCATGTCAACTCTTAAGATTAAAAAAAAAAATTCTCCACCTCATTACATATGATTTCATTTCCATTCTCTTTTAGCATTTATTATAGACTCTCCAACTTATGAGCAGGTATGTTTCTGAAGAAGAGGATACACACATCTATTGCTGTATTATAATTTTAGGCCATCTTTCTGCCATCTTAAGTGAAATCTATAACTTTACATAAACTCGCTTTTCTATAATTCCAAATTCATTTTGGTGCTGGTTATGTGGGGGTTAAAAGTACTATTTCTGTTTCCTCCCAAATTCAGTTTAGATATGAATCACATATGTCAAATTAAGTACCTGTGATGAATTACTTTGAACATTTATTTTTATTCACTATTGTTTCAATTTTCTTATTCTGTTCTTTGAGTTCTTTTTGAGGAGATGTTCTGCATGAACACAAAGTGTGGAATTGCTATATTCCTACCATTTTGTGGAGCCAATACTAGGGAGTTAGTTGCAGTCTCCCAAAGGTTTTTTTTTTATTACAGAACAAAGTGACTCTTCTCTTTTAAAATACATTAAGGGTTGAAAAAGTCATTAGGATGTGAATGTGGATATTTCAGGAATTAATGTACTACAATTCGAGCTGTTATATTAATGAGAGTAAGATTATCATAGAAATGAATCATATAGTCATAAACTTGTAACACACAGTGGGATCCATTAGCATGTCAGTAGAAATGATGCAGTGTTATCGAAGAAAATGGGTTTTGTCTTAATGGAGAGCAAATGAGAACAGAACATGTAGTGAATTCTAGAAAACTCTAAGAGGACATAAAAGCTGCATCTACCCCAGTATCTTAAAAGTCATTAAAATAGATTCTGTTGTCAAAGATGATTACATTGAGATGATGATGTTATTTATTATATCTGGTAAGAAGGAAATTAATTGCACTAAGACTGTTATTTTCTACCTATCATTTAATAAGTACAGAGTTTCTGCTGACATACAGATGTGTCTTCTATGCCTGCATCTATCTTTTGCCTGCAGCCTAAGAATCTGACATAAATTTCTTGTTCTGAAAGCCATTCAAGTCCCCTGATCAGAAAAGTGGCTTTTGAAATAGATGTTGGGGGTAAAATCAAGATTTAAAAAATTCACCTTTTATTTCTTGCAATTGCAATTAAAGTGGAATCATAACTTGCAACTTGGAATGTAAGTAGAAATTTTTACGATAAGCGCACAGTGATTAGTTATCCTTAAAGTGGGAAACCTGGTAGACTAGGGCTAGTGTGAAAGTTCTCTCCTTGATGAGAGAATCTGGAGTCACAGTTTAGTACATTTTTTATCTAAACATCTCTGAGAAGTCTCCCCCAGCTAAGTAGTATTTGGAAGTTCATGATTTTACCTTACTATCATTTATAATTGGCTCAGATCCTTAACTAAAGGAAATCTCACATCTCAATTTAGAAATGATGAATTCCTGTTGAATTCCTGATGAATTCCTATTTCAAATACTAAAAGATGATGCTGAGAAAGCGTTGCACTCAATATGTCAGCAAATTTGGAAAACTCAGCTGTGGCCACAGGACTGGAAAAGGTCAGTCAGTGTTCATTCCAGGCTCAAAGAAAGGCAATCAATGCCAAAGAATGCTCAAACTACCGCACAATTGCCCTCATCTCACATGCTAGCAAAGTAATGCTCAAAATTCTCCAAGCCAGGCTTCTAACAGTACATGAACCCTGAACTTACAGATGTTCAATTTGGATTGAGAAAAGGCAGAGGAATCAGAGATCAAATTGCCAACATTCGCTGGATCAGCAAAAGAGCTAGAGAGTTCAAGAAAAACATCTGCTTCTTTATTGACTATGCCAAAGCCTTTGACTGTGTGGATCACCACAAACTGTGGAAAATTCTTCAAGAGATGAGAATACCAGACCACCTGACCTGCCTCCTGAGAAACCTGTATGCAGGTCAGGAAGCAACAGTTAGAACTGGACATGAAACAGCAGACTGGTTCCAAATTAGGAAAGGAGTATGTCAAGGCTGTGTATTGTCACCCAGCTTATTTAACTTATATGCAGAGTACATCATGAGAAATGCTGGGCTGGATGAAGCACAAGCTGGAATCAAGATTGCCAGGAGAAATGTCAGTAACCTCAGATATGCAGATGACACTACTCTATGGCAGAAAGCGAAGAAGAACTAAAGAGCCTCTTCACGAAAGAGGCTCTTTATGAAACTAAAGATGAGAGTGAAAAAGCTAGCTTAAAACTCAACATTCAGAAAACTAAGACTATGGCATCTGGTCCCATCACTTCATGGCAAATACATAGGGAAACAGTGGAAACAGTGACAGACCTTATTTTTTTGGTCTCCAAAATCATTGCAAATGGTGACTGCAGCCATGAAATTAAAAGACAATTGTTCCGTGGAAGAAAAGCTATGACGAACCTAGACAGCATATTAAAAAGCAGATACATTATTTGCCAACAAAGGTCCATCTAGCCAAAGCTATGATTTTTCCAGTCACCATGTATGGATGTGAGAGTTGGACTGTAAAGAAAGCTGAGCACTGAAGAACTGATGTTTTTGAACTGTGGTGTTGACTCTTGAGAGTCCTTTGGACAGCAAGGAGATCCAACCAGTCCCTCCTAAAGATCAGTCCTGAATATTCATTGGAAGGACTGATGCTGAAGTTGAAAGTCCAGTACTTTGGCCACCTGATTCAAAGAACTGACTCATTTGAAAAGACCCTGATGCTGGGAAAGATTGAAGGCAGGAGAAGGGGAGAATAGGGGATGAGATGGCTGGATGGCATCACTGATTGAATGGACATGAGTTTGAGTAAACTCCAAGAGTTGGTGATGGACAGGGAGGCCTGGCGTGCTGCCGTCCATGGGGTTGCAAAGAGTCAGATATGACTGTGACTGAACTGATCTGATCTTCATATGATGTCATATTTTCCATTTGCATTCTGGAAAACAAAACATGGTACACAAAGAAAATATATTTTCAGTGTTTAAGGAATCATGGATGTGAATTGTCAAAAATTTATAAAATAATATATAATCTATTTCCCTGGTAACTCAGCTGGTAAAGAATCTGTCTGCAGTGCAGGAGACCCCAGTTCAATTCCTGGGTCGGGAAGATCTGCCGGAGAAGGGATAGGCTACCCACTTCAGTATTCTTGGGCTTCCCTGGTGTCTCAGCTCATAAACAATCTGCCTGCAAAGTGGGAGACCTGGGTTTGATCCATGGGTTAGGAAGATCCCCAGAAGAAGGGAAAGGCTACCCATTCCTGTATTCTGGCCTGGAGAATTCCATGGACTCTATGGGGTCGCAAAGAATCAGACACGACTAAGAGACTTTCACTTTCAGTATTTACTCTAAAATTTGGGAGATCAGTTCAGTTCAGTCCCTCGGTCATGTCCGACTCTTTGTGATTCCATGGACTGCAGCATACCAGGCCTCCCTGTCCATCGCCAACTCCTGGAGTTGACTCAAACTGATGTCCATTGAATCGGTGATGCCATCTAACCATCTCATCTTCTGTCATCCTCTTCTCCTGCCTTCAATTTTCCCCAGTATCAGGGTCTTTTCAAATGAGTCAGTTCTTGGCATCAGGTGGCCAAAGTGTTGGAATTTCAGTTTTAGCATCAGTTCTTCCAATGAATATTCAGGACTGATATCCTTTAGGATGGACTCGTTGGATCTCCTTGCTGTCCAGGGTACTCTCAAGAGTCTTCTCCAACACCACAGTTGAAAGCATCAGTTCTTCGGCACTCAGTTTTCTTTATAGTCCAACCCTCACATCCATACATGACTACTGGAAAAACCATAGCCTTGACTAGATGGACCTTTGTTGACAAAGTAATGTCTCTGCTTTTTAATATGCTGTCTAGTTTGGTCATAACTTTCCTTTCAAGGAACAAACGTTTTTTAGTTTCATGGCTGCAGTCACCATCTGCAGTGATTTTGGAGCCCAAAAAATAAAATTTGGGAACTCATAAACTAAACTTAATGGCTAAGGGGAAAATTTTCATGTAAATTTTAATGTTTCAAAATAAAATAGTGATTCCTGTTTCTGCTCTTATACGTAGAATCCTTAATAAAATGATCAACTGGTATTCATTAAATTCATACAATTATGAATAAACCAAGGAAGGTCTTCTCTGACTCCACAGTTATTGACTGATTGATTTAGATTATATCATAATTGTTATTAAGACAGTAGACATTGTCTTAAATAGACATTTAAAATATGGTGTGGTAAGTGCCAAGTGAAGGGAATATAGAAGGTGATGGGGTTCTGATACCTTGGGCAGATAGTTTAGTCTGGAAATTCTGAGATTGCTATCGGCTTTTCCTCCATTTATCTCCATCCAAACCACAGCACTGTGAACACCAAAGGTGTTTAATAGCTGTTTATTAAATGAATAAGTGAAGGTATCATGCTTGTCTTCTAGTAACTAACAACTTAGCTGGGGAGACAAATACAAAAAGATGTCTTGATTATATGCCTGTAATGATGATGATGACGATAATGACCACCGGTATTTTCTTTGTGGTAGAAACTTTGGGAGGTATTTTACATGTGTTATTTCTAATCTTTTAAATAATCATGAAAGATAATAAACAGAAGCCAGTAATACGCACTATGTGTTAGTCTTTTTTCTCTTGTTGAGAGAGTGTGGGTTACAGAAAAAGGAGTAAGGAATGTCTCGTTTTCAGGGGAAGGCTACATTCTCAGCAAACCAGCCAAGTGAATGGTTTGTTCAAGCATCGAAGTAGTTACTTTATTTCAATGATCAAATAATTTGTAAAAGATATTGGAACTCAGTGTTACCCTGGACCTACTGCCTGTCTGACCTTCATGTGTGACCTGACTCATTACTTTCCATGGAAGGTGAATTTTCTGATGCTAGAACAAACCCTCCTCTTTCTCCAGGATAAGCCGTTCTCTACTGTGGTCTGGATTTCATTATGACTGGAGGGAAAAAGGTCATGATTCCTTCTCTGTCTCACTAGAAGAAGTAGGAATGTGGCATCACTGAGATTCACGGGGGGAAAGAGAAATTATACTGTACTGAATCTTAAAAATCTCACAAAAATTTCTTTTACACTGCTGAAGTCTTAGGCTCCTGTAAATTGGTGAAAAGCTGCTGAAATCACTCTCTGTCTCTCTTTCCTGTTCCCCACGACCGCTTTTATGTTAGAATAATGCAAAGACAGAAAACCAGCCTGTGATCTCAGCTGCTCTCAAAAAGCCACATTTTCTTTCTGTTTTTAAAATATGGCAAAAGTGATTTAAGCAAATTATTAGTCACATTAGTGTGAAAAGCGACAAATTATAGATGAAAGTGAGAAGCCCATCCAGGAGAGGTTTATAATAAAATTGTCAACACTCTCTTTAAGGCACCCAGCTGGAGGCAGCCACAGTCTTCAAGATCACTAGCCCCAGACTGTCTTTTTCTCTCCTTTATGGAAACATTAACGTCAGCCACAAGCGGTAAGTGGTAGCCAATTAAGCTCCCACTTTCTAATGGCATTATGCAGTGCAACAGGCTCATGTCCCTGGCCTATGTGTGTGGACTCTCAGGCCATGGTTACTTTTCTTTTTCACCAGGGAATGTGTTAAATGCAGCAGTCAGAGCAGACAGGGAACCCATCTTCCTCTCCTCCTTTATCCTAATGAGTTGGCAACCTGTGGGAACAGTGATCCCTTCCTAGGGTCAACCCCCAGCAACAGTGCCTGCTTCTAGCCCTATCTCTGGCTTCAAGTGTGGACACAGGTGTCCATGGAAATCTAGTGGGTGCGTCAAAAGGGATGTGGAGCCGTCTTAGGTTTACATGTTTCTTGCTTGAGATTCCAGCTACAAAAAGTATAGATGCTACATCTTTTTCATTTTCATTTTTTTTTATTGAAGTATAGTTGATTTACAATGTTGTGTTAGTTTCAGGCTTATAGCAAAGTGATTCATTTATATATATAACATATGGGTATATGTGTATTCTTTTTCAGATTCTTTTCTCTTACAGGTTATTATAAAATATTGAATACAGTTCCCTGTACTGTACAGTAGGCCCTCGTTGTTTACCTGTTTTACACATAGTCATGTGTACACATTAATCCCAAACTTCTAATTTATCCTTCCCCTGTTCATTCTCCTTTGGTAATGATAAGTTTGCTTTCTATGTCTATGAGTTTATTTCTGCTTTGTATATAAGTTCATTTGTATATTTTTTTAGATTACACATATAAGTGATGCCAGTATGGTGTTTGTCTTTTTCTGTCTTACTTCATTTATTATGACAATCTTTAGGTCCATCCCTGTTGCTGAAAATGGCATTATTTCATTCTTTTCTATGGCTGAGTAATATTCTATTGTGCATTACTCTCTCTCTCTCTCTATATATATATACATATATACACACACATATATAAACCACATCTTCTTTATCCATTCTCCTGTTAATGGACATCAAGGTTGCTTCCATGTCTTGGCTATTGTAAACAGTTCTGCAATAAACATTGGAGTGCTTGTATCTTTTCAATATGTAAACACAAATCTAAGTAGCTGTATTATCTCCTATGATCAGAAGCCATTTTGATTAGTAAGACTGAGAATTTTATATATCACTTAGAACCAGATTCTTCTGTCTATGAAAATCTCCAGGCAAGAATACTGCAGTGGGTAGCCATTTCTTTCTCCAGGAAATCTTCCCAGTGCAGGGATTGAGTCTGGGTCTCCTGCACTGCAGGTACATTCTTTACTGCCTGAGCCCCTAGGGAGCTAATTTATTTATAATCAGCCTTCACATATATTCCACAGTGCTCTTACCCCTGCTTTCTTCAGACTTTTTTTGTTGTTGTTGTTGTTGTGAGTTATTTCAAGCCATGTCTTCACCAGGGAAAGGTTGGTTAACTGCAATAATCTTTTAAGTTGTAGCGTTCCCAAGACACATCTACTGCGATTGCCACTTCTAGTACATTCTGTACATTCGTGGCAGATTAACCATTATGTTGTATTTTCTGTTAGGGACTTTAAATTTTTCTGTATTTCTACCATGTTAAGTTCTAATGTAATTCAGGGAGTAGATGACAGGGTGGGTGCTCAGTCGCTCAGTTGTGTCTGACTTTTTGCAACCCCATGGACTGTAGCCTGCCAGGCTCCTCTGTCCATGGAATTTTCCAGAGAAGAATACTGGAAAACATACCAGGAGGCAAAAGTCCTATATTTGGCTTCAACAACCTACTTACTCAGCTTTTAAAATTTTCATCTTTATTTATCTATCATTATATTTCCTTCACTTAATATACTTTGACCACTGCCAGACCCAATTCTGCTTTTCCTGTTAAATAATTTTTTGTCTTTTCTGACAAACTCTTCTATTGTTCACGGTCCATTACTTCATATTCTGAAATGACTTCAAATAACAAGCTCTCTTCTGTCACTTGAAAAATGTCTGCACTTTTCACATTATACTCTGTAATATATATTTGTGTTCACTCAACAAAATAACATTTGAAATTATTTACCATTTAGTCAAGGTCTAAGATGCACATCATTTTTATTTTCTGGACTTTTGAGGATGCACAGGTATTCCCTATTATTTTTTTCTCATGTCCAGCATCATCTTCAACTGAGAAGCTGCTCCTCATTGTCTATTTCTCCTTTTCTTCTGCCTTCCTCTATTTGAATCAAGTTGACTTCATCTCCACTTCTTCTTTGAGGCCTTCCTCATGTCCTCTGGGCTTTACAGGTCTTTCTCCATGAGATCAAGCCTGTCAATCCTAAAGTAAATCAACCCTGAACACTCATTGGAAGGACTGATGCCAAAGCTGAAGCTCTAATACTTTGGCCATCTGATGCAAAAAACTGACTCATTGGAAAAGACCCTGATGCTGGGAAAGAGTGAAGGCAGGAGGAGAAGAGGATGACAGAGGATGAGATGGTTGGATAGAATCACTGATTCAATGGACATGAACTTGGGCAAACACAGGGAAATAATGAGGGATAGGGAGACCTGGCATGCTGCAGTCTATGGGGTCTCAAAGAGTCGGACGCAACTTAGCCAATGAGCAACAACAGCAACGCCTCCCTTTTGCAGCTCTTAAAACACTAAACACTGAACCATGAGTTTATTGGGCATCAGCTTTGGTAAAAGAGAATGCCTATTTATTTACTATCTTGCACATTTTCTCTGTTTTAATCGTATTTTCCCAGTTAGATCCCAAATTCCTTAAAGGCAGAGGCTGTTTCTTAAATGAAACGAATATCACCACCAACACATCATACTTGTCTGAGTAGGAAGTACATGCTCAGTAAATCCTTCTGAAATGAGTTAGTGGTTGGTTGTGGAGGGTTTCTCAATTACTGGCATGAGAGTTAAAAAGGTGTAAATCACTGATACTTTGGTTTGATAGTTAGACTTTTTTTTTTTTAAGTCGGCTTTTGTTGTTGTTATGAGCAGAAAACTCTTCAAAAGGACCTTTTTGTCAGAAGATAAAATATGCTTTCATTTGTATTTTTCTAGTTAGTTTTGTTTAATCTTTTTTCATGTGCTACAAGTTCTTACTGATGACAGTCACATAATAAATCAATAGATTGAGGAGCAAAGTTCAGTGTAAAGGATGCTCTTCTAATTAATTTCACTCTGACTCCTAATGATGATTACCTTTTCTGAATCCTTGTTATGCTTAAGCTCCGAGCACAGCATTTAGTAGTTGGCTGCATGATATTTTTTCCCCCTCTAATAATTTTTTGTAAAGAGTTCATCTACCTCATAAGTGAAGAACTTGTTTTTTCAAATACTTGTGTGCCCTGCTGTGCTGGGGACCCTAAATACTCAACAAATTGATGTTCCAACCTAAGTTTTAGACAGAGCTGAGAAATGAACACTATACCTACAGAGGAAAGTGCCAGAAGGCTAATCTCTTATTTCATACTCAATTTGCATTTCATAATAGTGCTATGACCTTGTATGTGTATATAAACGTTTACCTTTTCAAACATTTTCAAATTATAATTTTATTTCATCCTCTTTGCTATTGTATTCTACTGGTTCCTAACCTTTTATGATAACAGTGCCTCAGGTTGATTTTATAAACTACACATGACACTTGTAATTCAGTTTCTGTTATCTTTTGTGTCAGAGCAGTTTTAAATAATCTTTATATAGAAGCATTTTGATTTTGAAAAATCAAACACCATTTTCCTCAATTTTATAGTTTAGAAGTCTTTCTGTAGGCTTTTAAATATTTTTAGCACTCTATAAATTTCCTCAGCCTATCCAATGATGGATTGTAACCCACAAGGTTTATACATCACCATCATTGGAAATCACTCAACCTGTTGTACCAATAATACAAAGTTGCCAGCAGAAGATACATTTGTCTATCACTGTATCTGCCCACCTATATACCTATCTCTCATGTCCTATGACTCTTAAGGCCAAGAGACAGAGTGGATATTATTTCTGCTTGTCAGTATCACATGCACCCTATATTCCTCCTTCAAAAATTCTTAGTTCCTTTGAAGTTTACAACACTCACTGTCCACAACTTCTGCCAACCTCCTGATCCCTCTCATTCATGAAAATTTAGGTCCCAGTTCTTTGTTTTCTTCCTCTCTTTTCTTAATACAGTCATTACTCATGATGAATTCCACATTCACATGCGGGACCCATCCAACCTCCTGGCCTTCCAAATCCTAAACCTTCTCATTTCCTAAGATGTGTTCTCCATGTGCCTTGGTCATCCACTGCAGGGCCATTATATCCTACACCTTGTCATATGTGAACTTACAGTAGCTGTTTCCTTAATTCCAAAGATCTTTTAATCCAATTAAAACTTCATGTGCACATATAAGTGATACCATATGATATTTATCTTTCTCCGATTGACTTCACTCAGAATGATGATGTCTAAGTCCATCCATGTTGCTGCAAATGGTATTATTTCATTCTTTTTTTTAAACATCTGAAAATATTTCATTGCATAGGGCATCTGGTCCCATCACTTCATAACAAATAGATGGGGAAACAATGGAAACAGTGACAGACTTTATTTTCTTGGGCTCCAAAATCACTGCAGATGGTGACTGCAGCCATGACAAAAAAAAAAAAAAGAAGCTTGCTTCTTGGAAGAAAAGTTATGACAAACCTAGGCAGCATATTAAAAAGCAGAAACATTCCTTTGCTGACAAAGGTCCATTTAGTCAAAGCTATGGTTTTTCCAGCATGGATGTGAGAGTTGTATGAATGTGAGAGTTGGACAAAAGAAGGCTGAGTGCCAAAGAATTGACATTTTCAAACTGTGGTGTTAGAGAAGACTCTTGAGAGTCCCTTGGACTGCAGGGAGATCAAACCAGACAATCCTAAAGGAAATCAATCCTGAATATTCATTGGAAGGACTGATGCTGATGCTGAAGCTCCAATACTTTGGCCACCTGATACGAAGATCTGACTCATTGGAAATGACCATAAGACTAGGAAAGATTGAAGGCAGGAGGAGAAGCGTACAAACGAGGATGAGATGGTTGGATGGCATCACCAACTCGACGGACACAAGTTTGAGCAAGCTCTGGGAGATGGTGAAGGACAGGGAAGCCTGGCGTCCTGCAGTCCATGGGGTTTCAAAGAGTCGGACACGACTGAGCAACTGAACGACAACAACAGTATATGTACCACATATTCACTTATGCGTGAACTCTAAAAACAGGGTACAATGAACTTATCTACAAAACAGAAATAGAGTTATAGATGTCAGAAACAAATGTATGGTTACCAGGGAGTAAGGGGGGATAATCTGGGAGAGCGGGATTGACATATATACATTACTACGTGTAATATAGATAGCTAATAGAGACCTATTGTATAGCATAGGGAACTCTGCTCAGTACTATGTAGTGACCTACACAGGAAAAGAATCTAAGAAAAGGTTTTGAATATATGAATATGTATAATGGACTTATTTTGTTGTAGGGTAGAAACTATTACAACATTGTAAATCAACTATACTCCAATAAAATTACTTAAAAATTAAAAAAAGTCATATCCATTTTTTATTTGCCATCATCCATCTGCTATCTTTGCTTCCTTCATACTCATCAGGGGATTCATGGTTTAGTTTTCTGTAACAATCTCAAGTTCTCAGCTCTTTTTTCTTCTATTTCCTCAACTGTCAAAATTACAAACTTGACTGATACCAAATTATTTACCTTCCCTGTGGCTTCTCTGTAAAAGCTGAGTACTTTACAAAATAAAAATCATACAACGTTGTATGGTCTTTATACTAAACAATGTTTTATATTTCCTTATTTGCAATTGTGTGCTGTCATTTTTATATGGGTAAAACTTATAATAAACTTGTGCTTGAGATATTTTTGCATAGATTTTTTTTCCTAGAGAGTTTAACGAATGTCAAAGATTTTCTGGTACACCACCATTAGTATGCATGGTATATGGAGCATATCTAAAAAAGACCTCTTGATATTCTGTCTTGTCAGCTCACCCAATTATCACTCCTCCAACTATACCCATCCTGGCAAACAGTATAATCATTCTATCTCTTGGAAAAATCCTAAAACCTAGTAATCATGCTTGGCTACCCAGTTTTCTTTTCTGCTAACAATCAAGTATGTAACCTCTGCTTAAAATATAAAGTAATCTGCACTTCCACTGCCATCATTTTAATCCAGGGCACTTCTATTCACTGCTTAGACTATTGGAAAGCTTTCTAAACTAGACCCCATTCTTCTAGTCTTTTCCACCTAGTACAGTGATTTCTAAAACTGTGCATTAGATCATGTCATTCTCTTGTTTTAAAGCACTTTGGTGACTTCTCGTGCTTGTTATAAGAACTGAAGCCTCAGTTAGATGCATTTGTGATGCAAGACTTTTTATCTTGTAATAAAATATAATTGTAATGATAAAAAAACTGCTTCTCTTGAAGGTTACTTAAACACAGAGGATACACAGGAAAACATTATTATAAATATGATCTTGGCAACGACTCCTTCTCACAAAGCATGGTATCCTGCCAAGCCCGAATTAATATTGGAATTCACAATGTACTGCTTTTCCACTGCTCAGATGGATAATTTTCAGTTGCATTAACATATAAACAACAGACTCTTCACCAGTTTCCTCTTGCTTATACTGTTTCTGGCTACCTTGCACAAGGGTGAGTTTTTCACCAGAAGTGGTGTTGTGAAGTGAAAGTCGCTCAGTCATGCCTGACACTTTGTGACCCTATGGACTATACAGTCCATGGAATTCTCCAGGCCAGAATACTGGAGTGGGTAGCCTTTCCCTTCTCCAGGGGATCTTCCCAACCCAAGGGTTGAACCCAGGTCTCCCACATTGCAGGTGGATTTTTTTTTACCAGCTGAGCCACAAGGGAAGTCCAGAAGTGGTGTTAGAGCACTTTGAAAAGTGAAAGTGAAAGTTGCTCAGTCATGTCTGACTCTGCGACCCACTGACTGTGGGTCCTCTGTCCATGGGATTCTCTAGGCAAGAATATTGGAGTGGGTTGTCATTTCCTTCTCCAAGGAGTCTTCTTGACCCAGGGATCGAACCCAGGTCATCCACATTGCAGGCAGATTCTTTACCATCTGAGCCACCAGGGAAGCCCCTAGAGCACCTTGTTTTGGGTTTACTTGCTCTTTTTACGGAGACAGAAGCATAACACTGGCTTTGGAACATGATGCTGCAGTGTGTGTGTGTGTGTGTGTGTGTGTGTGTGTGTGTGTGTGTGCGCGCGCATGTGCGCGCGCGCATGAGCAAGATCAAGTCTCTCTTGCACAATAACCATCACAAGCCTACATGATAAAGACCATGCTTACCTTACCTGCTTGGTTTCTCCCAACCCTCTACTTCTAACTCACTATGCCCCCCTCATTAAAAAAAAAACAGTCTGGGCTCTCTCAAGGGCCCTTCACTTGATATCATCTGTACTCTTGTCCAGAGAAGAATGGAATGCTGTTTCCTCCACTCTTGTACATTTGGTTCTTTACTTTTCAGATAACAGTTCACACATCACCTTCTCAGAGAAACTTTCCCGGACCACACACCTAAAATAACCTCCCCTCCTACCCTCCTTGCTGTTGTTGTTTAGTTGCTAAGTCAAAGTCATATCCGACTCTTTGTGACCCCATGGACTGTAGCCCGCCAGGTTCCTCTGTCCATAGGATTTCCCAGGCAAGAACACTGGAATAGGTTGCCATTTCCTTCTCTATGGGGTCTTCTCAACATAGGGATTTAACCCACATCACCTGCATTGACAGGAGGATTCTTTACCACTAAGCCAACAGGAAAGAACCCACACCCTCCCTACTATCAACCAAACTTATGGTTTGTATCCTTTTTACCACTTTTCTAAATTATTTTCTTTGTTTACATGTGGGGTGTCTATTTTCCATAGCATAATACAAGCTTTATGAGGGCAGTGACTTTGTCAGGACTACTCCCTAGAGTGTGCCCAGTGTTTATGCTTGCACTTGATAGATAATCAAGTGTTGGATGAGTGAGGGGAGAACAGCATATGACACTAAAATCAGAGTCCTTAGGAAAGAATCCCTAGGAAGAGTGAAGCTTGTGAAGGACTCTTCCAAGATAATGGGCATACCCATGCTTGGCTTGGATGATGATTCATAAGAGACCTGGTTCCAAGGGAGACACCTGCTGCTTACTGATCACTGAGGTTCCTTCTCAAGCACAACCAGCTGCCACAATCCCCCTTTCTTCCTTGATCTGGTCCCAGAGCCTCTGTCTGCTTGTTTCTTCTCTGGTGGTATCACTAATTTCTCTGTATTGCTTTCTGTTTCTTCCAAGGCTACTCTCAGTGTGGAAGACAATCCATTGCCCTTCTAAATACATACTTTGTGGGTGTGTGCTAAGTCACCTCAGTCATGTCCAACTCTTTGCAGACCTATGGAACATAGCCTTCTAGGCTCCTTGTCCATGGGATTCTCCAAGCAAGAATACTGGAGTGGGTTGCCATGCCCTTCTCCAGGGGATCTTCCCAACTCAGGGACTGAACCCACGTCTATAATGTCTCCTGCATTGTAAGGCGGGTTCTTTAACACTAATGCAACCTGGGAAGCCCCAACGCAAGATTAGTTCTATCCATTTTAGGGATTCCCCTATTCATTGCTCAAGGAAAGGGGTCACGCAAATAAACAAATACAAGAAGCTATGGAAATTAAATGATCTCACAAATTTGCCTGGTGAAACTCATAAATCCGGTTCCCTTGCAAGTATGATTTTATCAAGGTGAGAATTTTACTATGTTAGTGAGATGACTATGAATCAGTGAGAATTAGCCACTTTAGGTAATTCAAGCAGAAAGGGATTTCATAGAGTGAAAATGAAGGTCCTATAAAACCACTGGAAGGACCAGAATAGTGAATGCTGGTGAAGGTGACATGAGCTATCAGGTACTGTGCAAAAATCAGGAAGCTGACACTGTCTTATCTTCAGGAATCATTGGGAAGCTCTCATCTACTCATAGTTTCCCATTCAATCCAGGTGGATACTGTCAGGTGAGACTTAAATTGGTGACACCTGGAGGCCATACAGACCCTCACATCTGCTAAAGTCCATGAATCCTTGGCCACTGTGCCTGAAAGAGCAAGACAACGGGTTCTTCTCTTCTATTCTATCCCTACATCTCATATGAAGTTACCTCACTGACAGAATGTTAATCAAATTTAGGCTCTGGAAACAAGGAAGTCTGGGAAAGGTATTTCCTGGGCTTCTAGCACCCAACATTCAAGGAAGAACCTTGACAGTGGTAGGGATAAATCCTGGTTACTAAAACAGACAAGCAATAGCCAAGACAAACTAAATAAATACTCTCCTCTCTCACCTTCAGGCTTCCTTGGTGGCTCAGATGGTAAAGAATCTGCCTGCAATGCAGAGACCCAGGTTTGATCCCTGGGAGAAGATCCTCTGGAATAAGAAATGGCAACCCATTCCAGTATTCTTGCCTTGAGAATTCCATGGACAGAGGAGTCTGGTGGGCTACAGTCCATGGGTCGCAAAGAGTCAGATACAACTGAATGACTAACACTTCTACTTTTTCAATTCCCCTCATCCTCGGATGAACAATAAGAACAAAACAAAGCAGATTCCCTTTACAAACACCACTCCCCGCCCCCCCCCCCCCCCCCCCCCCCAGCAGTTGCTGATTAAAAGACTTTTGAACCACTGAATGTCTTATTTGGACACAACCTTTCATATCCATTGTCTCTGTTTTTTTGACAGCAAAAATAATAAGACCATTTTATGAGGATGAGTGAAAGGATTAAAGGGTCAAATGAAATTTCCATTGATTTTGAACAACATCTGACCTTTGAAGATTTGAGAAGAAAGCCAAAATATTATTTTCAACATTATGCTACATGAAAACCTAGCTGAGGAGAAAAGATTAAAGCCCATGGAAAAATGGAGAGCAAATATATGCTGTCTGATTATAACATGCTTGACTTTGTAGCTTATATTACAAGGGAAAAATATTGGTACCTTTAGATTAATGGAAGAAGGATTATTGTCTGAACTTTAAAGGTCCATAGGACTTGGAGTGGTAAGAGGAAGAAAACATATTCTAAGTGTGTTTATGGAAGAGAGACTCATCTAAGCAAAAACTGGAACAAGCACATGAAGAACAGTGGGAGGTTAGCAACAATTCCTTAAAAATAATTTCTCTAAATTTGGCCCTGCACTTCATTCATTCTCCATGCCAGTTACCAATGGCTCTTGTTCCACACTGCGCCCCCCCCCCCCCCCCCCCCCGACCTTGGCACATGAAAACCATCATATTTTAGGATATGCTATCAGGGATTTTAATCATGCAAATTTCAAGTTAGCTATGAGTCTGCCCATCTGTCTCTGCTGGAGAAGCATATCAAAAAGTAAGAGAAAAATAATGATGACTATTAGCAATGATCTCCAACTTGAAATTAGAAAAACATTTCAGGAAATAAGTAAGTTACTGATAAATAGTTAAGAGGACTGTAATTTGCTCTATTATAGTTCTTTATAAAGAAAATATTTCAGAAACTTTCCTACCTTGTGAATAATGAATAGCTCTCAGTATGCCTTCACATTTTGGAGACACATCTGTGAGTTGGAATGCTGAATTTGGGGATGGATGTTCTACCCAGACATTAGGGAGATAGAGGCAAAGTGAAAATCAGTCTTTGTTACATTTTTGGAAATCATTCAGACGTTTTCTGTCATATCTATGCTTCTTTACAAGTCGTCAACTCTGGCACCCTGTCCGTCTCTTTGCATTCATCTTTCACCTGTCCCCAGAAGTTGTGTATTTTCCAGTAATACTGTGTTGATTTCTGCCAACTATTGGAACAGTCCACCAAATACTGGAATACTGCATGTATTACACTGTTTTGCATTACACTATCTCAGCTAGTGCTTTTCCTCTATCTAAAAAGTCTTCCTCAAACCTATTTTTAATGTTTTTTCAGTGCAGTTTTAATATTTATTTTTATTTATTTATTTTTTTGGCTGTCTCGGGTCTTGGTTGCAGCACTTGAGATCTTCAGTCTTCCTTGGGTCATGCAAGATTTTTAGTTTTGCCATGTGAGATCTAGCTCCTTGATCAGAGATCAAACTCCAGTCCCCTGCATTGGGAGCATGGAGTCTTAGTCACTGGACCACCAGGGAAGTCTCATACCTGTTTTAACTTGGTTGATTTTTTTCTCATCCTTAGAAATTTGGTTCAATCATCAACTGCTGTGCAGAAGACTTTCCTTAACCTTTTTCTGTTAGTTTAATGTCCCTGCTTTCAGAGAAACCTGATTATACTTTTATCACTGCACTTTCTGGAGTTTATTGACATTATCTGTTTGCATTTCTGTCTTCATCACTAAAATAGAGTAGGAACCATGCCATTTGAATATTGATCATTGTATTCTTTGTATTTAACAGACTATCTGACATATAAATGTAGTTTGAAGCTAGAATTTAACTGAATTGTTGTACAGTTTGGGGAATTCTTTGAAAAGTCAGATAGCTAGTTTAGGGAGGTCGGAAATGCAAGGCCTGGAGTTCAAGCAACTTGCAGTGGAAAGCCGCCTTGATTTTTGTGGCTTTGTACTTAAAAGATGCTTTATTCATACTTAATTTATTCAACTATTTTAGGGGACAGATTATTGACACTTCATGTGAGTGAGTGAAGTCGCTCAGTCGTGTCCAACTCTTTCCAACCCCATGGACTGTAGCTTACCATGACCCTCTGTCCATGGGATTTTCCAGGCAAGAGTACTGGAGTGGGTTGCCATTTCCTTCTCCAAAGGATCTTCCCAACCCGGGGATTGAACCTGGGTCTCCTGCATTGTAGGTAGACGCTTTACCATTATTGACACTTCATAGATATAAATAAATGATGCTCAGTGATGATAGGTAATATTCCTAGCATCACAGAGCTGGACAAAAGGGGCTGGAGCTTTAAAAGAAAATCCAACTGCCTTTAAAGTTTTTCTCTATCGTGTTGAACAATGTAAGGGAAGCAATTGATGAAAATGGTTATTTGATGTAATCACTCTTTCACTGGTTCCTCTCTAGAATGTTTAAGTCATTTTTGAAAGTTCACACACCATGTAAGTGAACTCAGATTTTTTTCAATTCCATGCTGCTTCGTGGGCCTTCTAGAATCACATATCCACAGAGAGAGCCCGTAGACAACACAGCCTGCTCCATTAGGTGGGCTGCCATTCAAAGTGCGGCTGGCAAATACTGCTGCCAAAGGAAATTTCAGTACAAAAGCGCTGCTGCTGAAGGCTATTGAGCTACCCATTTGTAAGAACTCTCTGAAGGCATTTTTCTTTTCATTCCTTATCACCAGGAGTGGCTGATCCTTTAGTTCCTGTATTGTTGTTCTAGCCATGCTTCTCAGAATGGAAAGCTCCCTCAGTGGTTGCTGGGATGTGCCCAGTCAGGCTCATGTTTCATTGTGTCCTGGTGATGTCAGATGATAGGTATGGAAAGAGGTAAAACTGACCTGCCAACTTGGAAGTGGAATCAAGCAGCAATGCTTTCAGATAGGCCACCTCATATACCTCCAAGAAACATCACAGAAGCCACAGTTCTTTGAGAAAAAATAATTGGGAAAAATTTGGGCTTGCCAGGTTGCATTAGTGGTAAAGAACCTGCCTGTCAATGCAGGAGACATAAGAGATGGGGGTTAGATCCCTGGGTTGGGAAGATCCCCTGAAGGAGGGCATGGCAACCCACTCCAGTATTCTTGTCTGGAGAATCCCGTGGACAGAGAAGCCTGGCAGGCTACAGTCCATAGGGGTGCATAAAGTCAGGTATGATTAAAGTGACTTAGCACACACACCCAAGTTTAGGTAGGTAGGTCCTGCTTTTATGCATTCCTGGATTTCTCCATTCATAGCATTTATTATCCTTTTAACTTTTTATTTATCCCTTTATTATTTCCTAGGTTCTCAACTTTATAAATACAAAAATTGTATCTATCTTTCAGCACTTTATTGCCAGTATCTCATATAGTTCATGGCACAGAGTAAGCAGTTAAAAAGGATAATTATTGAATGGATGAGTAAATTATAAAAATTCTATTTTTTTGATTATTGTGAAAACATTTCCATTGTGTTACAAAACCAAACCTAATTGCCTAGTCCTTTAGAGCTGCAGTGTCCAATCTTTTTCATACCAGGGACGAGTTTTGTGGAAGACAGTTTTTTCATAGACCAGGTGAGGAAGGGTGGTTTCAAGATGATTCAAGCACATTACACATGTTATGCACTTTGTTTCTATTATTATTACAATAAGTCCACCTTAGATTATCAGGCATTAGATCCCAGAGGTTGGGGATCCCTGTTTTAGAAAGTGCTTTTCAAACTTTCATATATATCTGAATTACCTGAGGATCTTGTTACAATGCAAAATCAGCTTTCATAGATTTGGTTAAAAGCCTGAAACTCTGCATTTCTAAGTGTCTGGCTGATGGCATGTGCTGACCCCCAGGGACCACATTTAGAGCAGCAGCTATTCCAACACCTCAACCACCAACCGCTATATTCATGTTAACACTGCTCCTCCAGTATTATTTATTTGCTAGCTGGCCTAACTGGTTTCCATCAGAAATTCATTAGCCATCTGTGGACAGATAAATCTCAGTGGCGACTCAGCCTGAAGCACTCCACATGAGAACTCCCTCTGAGAAGCAACTCAATTGCAAGTGATTGCCTTAGCGTATCTGTCCTTGTGACTTTTGATTTAGGGCTCAAATCTGAAATCCCCATTTATTTCCTAGGTGTCACTCTCTTAATACAAATAGTGCATCTCTCCTGTTGGCAGACACTCCAGTCTGACTGTTTACCTTATCATCAGCAGCTTTGAAGGACCTTCCAAAATAAAATTTGTGTGCATTACATAGCCCCCAGCCCTACTAAATGTCATAAAAATCTGTCGAGATATTTTAGAGTAATGTAAAGACCAACAAACAGGCTCAACACAAGCAAACTTCACTTTCTTTACAGATATTCTCCTCTGTACACTGAGTATAAATAATGGGCCTCAGTGGTTACTGTGGGGAATGAGTGTTTCAGTCATGTATGTAAAGCCTCGAGATCAGCTTTGTAATCAGACCCCAACCAAGGGAGCTATTGGGATATTTAATCAAGGTTATTGTTCAGTTTAATTATTGTTGTCCTTAGGTGTGTCCAAAGCTACACAATATAGACAGCTTACGGATTCCATTCAGGCAAAAGAGCACTTTTATATAAACTACTTGAAAACCGAGAAGTTCTATTCCCAGCCTTAAAGGGCAACCCTGTTGGTAAAGAATCTGCCTACAGTGCAGGAGACCGCTTGCAATACAGAAGACCCGGGCTTGATCCCTGGGTTGGGAAGATCCCCTGGAGAAGGAAATGGCAACCCATTCCAGTATTCTTGCCTGGGAAATCCCATGGACAGAGGAGCCTGGCAGGCAGCAGTCCATGGGGTCGCAAAGAGTCAGACATGACTGAGCAACTAAGCATAGAGCATATATGTTGTATATTTGTGTATATATATATGTACATATATTTATATATATATAGTGCTGCTATGAGCATTGAGGTGCTATTATCTTTTGAAATTGCAATTTTCTCTAGGATATATGCTGAGGAGGGGGATTGCTGGATGATATAGTAGCATTTTTACTTTTTCAAGGAACCTCCATACTGTTCTCCACAGTGGCTGCATGCATTTACATTCTCACCAACAGGGTGGGAGGGTTCCCTTCTCTCCATGCTTTCTCCAGCATTCTGATTTACTTTTAATAGAAGAGAAAACTCTCCCTTTATTAAATTCTAACCTGGATTTTTTTCTTCTTTAACCTTAAAAAATATTTTAAGAAATGACTTGCTATATTTTCTGAGCTCTGTTAATTCCCTTTGCATACCTGCTTAATGTTTAGGTACTTTTTTTTTTTTTGGCTATCTTTTCTATTTTTAATTTATGCTTTAATTTCATGAATTTTACCCCTTTCTTAGCATTTCATCTCATATTTAACATTAGGTTACACTTTTCTTCTCCATCTCAGCTGTATGTTACTGCAGTTCTTCTATTATCTGTCAGCACATCAGTCAGGACTTTTTTCTTGTGTTCTCGGGATATTATTTCATGGGTTTGAGTGGGAATCCTTGCTTCTTTTCATGTTTAATGATGGATTTTGCTGTATCTCAGGAGCAGGTTTCTAGGCAGGATTGGGTATCTGCATGAGGACTTTCTCCTCTGTTGTTACCAGGGAAACCCCAAGAATACTAGAGTAGGTAGCCAATCCCTTCTCCAGGGGATCTTCCCGACCCAGGGATCGAACCTGGGTCTCCTGCATTGCAGGCAGCTTCTTTATTTCCTGAGCCACCAGGGAATGGTGTTGTTAACCATGAAGTATTAGAAACACAGCCTGTCTTTGCAGATGGGTCATCAGACCTGAGATCCACGTTCTTGACCCCCTTCACGTCCAGCAATGAACTTGTCCATGTTCCTGACCTGTTCAATTCGGATTCTGTTCCCTGTGGGTGTTTTCCCCACAGGTGGGTTTCAGTCCTTCTGGTTGGAGATGATGCCAGGCTTCTCTGAGGTGCTGAAGGCCTTAAGCAGCCCCAGCACCTCCGGGTCTTCCTAGAGACCCTGATGGGGTCCATGCAGCCTTTTCTGATGGTGCTCAGGTATGTTTACTAATTATTCTACTCAGAATAGAGTCTATGCTGTTGGTGGGTATTTTTTTTTAAAGTACATGAGATGAGGTTTGCGAGCCCTGAAGATCATTGGGATTCTCTGTACCCTCCCTCCACTATTTCTGCAAAGTTGCTAAATCCATGAGCTCATCAGCTGGGTGTTCTGGTTGCTGGCTGAGCTGTCTTCCCTGCTTTGGATGCTCTGTCAGTTTTTATTGAAGTCTAGTTGATTTACAATGTTGTGTTAATTTCTGCTGTAGGGCAAAGTGATTCAGTTATAGCTGTACTGATGTATATATATGTATGCATGTGTGCTTGTGTGTGTGCTCTTTTTTATATTCTTTTCCATTACAGTTTATCCCAGGATATTGAATATAATTCCCTGCGCTATATAGTAGGACTTTGGTACTTATGCATTCTATCTATAATTCTCTGCATCTGCCAATCCCAAACTCCCAGTCTATCCCTCTCTTCCCCTCCCTTGGCAGACACAGGACTGTTCTCCATGTCCACGAGTCTGTTTCTGTTTTATAGATAAGCTCCTTAGTGTCATATTTTAGATTCCACGGATTCCACATATAAGTGATATCATATGGTATTTGGACGCTTTGCCAGTTTTTAGGAGAGGATTTATGGAATGGTCAATTGAGCCCAATCACCTGGGAAGTTTTTTAAAAATGCTGATGCCTACCCTTGATTTGAAGATTCAAGTGCTCTGAGGTGGACCCCCAGGAAACAGCATTTTAAAAAGTTCCTGAACAAATTGTAGACTGGGCCAGGGCAGGTAACTACTACACCATGTGCATTCTATCTCAGTTTTCAATTTAATTGGTGGATGGTTTGCCTAGTCAGCACATAAGGCAGAATGGGATAGCTTTTGAAGTGTTTCTTTTTGATACATATGCAGAATTTCTTTTTCTCATGAAAATGTAAAAATTGCATCCTTTCCCCCCAAACATCAATCTGCAGTATCCCTCTATTTTTATTTTCCTCTTGCCATGAAAAATTATTTTGAAAAATTAAGGACTTTTATCTTTATGAAAGATATATACATAGACAGATATTTTTCTTCTGTAGAAGAATATTTCTCTTCTAGTCAAAAGTTGCTCCAAACAACTATTTTTATTGTTAAATGTTTCCTCATACTTTTAACTGTATTTAAAGGATTGCTAGGTTTTTAGTTTCTTGGGGCCAACAAGAGCTTTGCTTAATTTAATACTCTCCTCACAAAAGAACAAAGAATAGAATTTTATTATAGGAAATTAATACCGATTTCTATATACAAAAATAAGAATTTTTCCTCTATATAACATATATTTTCTTATGCTAAGAGGTCATTAACTTTAGCACTTGAAAATATATGACATAAAGTACTGTAGAAATTTGTTGGAGAAATGAAGCTTTCTATGAAATGAATGACTAAAATGTCCAAATTCATTCAGCAGGATTTGTGATATACGCAAATAGTTATTTAGTATAGATATGATCCTTAATCTCTGATTTTAATAGTTTTGTTAGATTCAAACCCTATGCAATTTTAGAGATGATGGAGAATATGTGATTAAATTGCTTAGGTTTAGAAAATAACTTCAAGAAAAGAAATAGTGTCATAGAAGTTAATTAGAACAAATTAAGAGAGCAATGTTTAAAATAAAGACTGTATATAGTGTGTTCTTCAGAAGAATGACTTAATGTCCAATTCTCACTGAACTGGTCATGTGAATGTGAATCTGATTTTCATTTTCTTGTGAATGTTTATTTCTTTGTCTTAACTTATCATGTATATGTGTATTTACACATATATACTTTATATGATATATAATATAGTGATAAAATATGTATTTCTGTAGAAGATGAGTTGTTTGTCCAAGAACTCATCTATTTATACATTCAGGGTTCTTTTCAAACCACTGCAGGGGCTTCCTAGGTGGTGCTAGTGCAAAGAATCCACCTGCCAATGCAAGAAGCGTAAGAGACTCAGGTTCGACCCCTGGGTCAGGAAGATCCCCTGGAGGAGGGCATGGCAACCCACTCCAGTATTCTTGCCTCTGAATCCCATGGACAGAGGAGCCTGGTGGGCTACATCTATAGGGTCACAAAGAGTCGGACACAACTTGAGGCGACAGTGTAGCACGGCACAGCAGTGCTGTGAATACAATTATGTTTTCTTACATTTAACTGAGTTTCTTCTCATCTCTTTCATGAGGTGAAAGGAAGTCTAAGTCAACTGATCAGTCCAGGAAGGGAAAATAAATTTCAAATTTCAAGAAAAACATCATTTGCTTTGAAATATGACACAGCAGCCTTGTTTAGCTGAGGGCTTTGATAGTCTTTTTATGCATCAAATAATAAGGATACATTTGAGCTTGCTAAAAACTGTTTTTACAATATGAAATAGATGGGGTTGGAGTGGTGGGAGGTACTGTGTGTATCACCCAGGAATGAAGATGCATTGTTTACATTAATTTGGTATTCATTTTGCAAATAATGAGCTTAATAACAGTTATCAGTATCTGTGTGTTCTTAATGCACATTAAAAAACCTAAGTAGCAGAATCTATTTTATACTCTTTTCAAATTCCCCAAAGGAGAAACTCCGTATAATTTAGATTATGTGAACTTTGTCGCTCAATCGTGTCCGACTCTTTGCCACCCCATGGACTGAAGCCCGCCAGGCTCCTCTGTCTATGGGGATTCTCCAGGCAAGAATACTGGAGTGGGTTGCCAGGCCCTCCTCCAGGGGATCTTCCCAACTCAGGGATCAAACACAGGTCTTCCACACTGCAGGCAGATTCTTTACCGACTGAGCCACCAGGGAAGCCCAATTTAGATTATGGTCCATTACAGACAGAAAAGGTGGCACAGGTGTGGAGTGAAATAGCGGCCCTTTGTTATGTTAATAAAATATAAAGCTGTCTCTCTCTCCCTTTTCTATCACAGAAGGCAGAGCCATGAGCCTTGTATTGGACAGTGCCACGCTTAAGTAAATGTCAGGAGTGATCTTGATTCAAAATTTAGCAGAAGACACTGTATTAGAATTGATCACCCCAGAGGCTATAAATACAAAATGTCTGACAAAGGCCCTGACAAACAAGAAATTTATCAGAAAACAAGCCAATTGTAGATCACAGAACAAATCAGCAGTAGTGCTTTGTAGAGCTGTCTTTTTTCTGCTGAGTAGAGATAAGATTGATTGGTGCAACCTTCAGCAAGCTCCCTTAGGCAACAAAAAGAACACAAAAAGTTGTGGTTGGAGGGGAGATGACAAAACTTACAGTTGGGGAGTTTCCCAAGGAAATGGGGGAAACATCAGTGAGAAAGCTCTAGGGATGGGGGCTAGCAGATGGCATGCCTCATGACTTGTCACCACACTAACTGTCATAATCTCTGAGCCCTGTGTCTTACAATTAGAAATGGAAAGTGACTTTTTTTCTCCTGGAAAAAGTTCTTGTTTTTCTAACATAGAATATGAAAATAGGTTCTAGTTACTGCATTAATACCCCAAATATTTTACTTCTAGTTCTTCTATATATGAATCTTCAATGTAGTAACATCAGTAAACTAACCACACACTGTAAAACAGTAAAGAACTTTTAGAATCAATTCAGATAAAGCAAAATGATACATTGTGGTTTTCTGATTGATTGGTAATAGTGAAGGCAGAAGATACTTCAAAAATACTTTAAATATATATATACATGTATATGTACATATATATATATTTAGAATTTTAGTTATACTAGAGAATATATTTTATTTTTATAGAACCAAACAGAATTTGTATGTGGCTAGAGGTCTTTGCTTGATTGGATTGTCCCCTCTGGAGCAAAAATAATCTATGCATTCTAAAATTGCAATTCCATGAAGCAAGATGATCATCAAGGTACATGAATTAAATCAATATTTTAATTTTGAAATACATTATAAATGTCTAGGAAATATATGTTTAGGGAAATTACTTCTAAGACATATTTGCAGGGCAGTCTTGGGGATATATATCAGTGTTGTCACATAAATTGTTGCATGGAAAATTGATGGTAGAAAGTAGCCCAGCTATTTCTTTTCCATTAAATATAGTAGAAAAATATCAATTTTCCAAGGGTCTTTACTTAGGTTGCCTACTGAAAACATGGAGAATTAGTGTAGCACTGTGGATAAAGGCATGAGTTCTGGAATCTGATGACCCTTGAGTCAGATTACAGCCCAGTCACTTAACAATGGAAGGGCCTTGTGCTTGGTTCTTAGCCCTGTGGCCTCTGTGTTCTCAGCCTTATGAAGAGTAAATGCATGTGCCTGGCATGTAGTGACTCGATGATATGTCTTTCTCACTGTTTTAGTTTTATTTCTTTGAATTTTACGATTTTGCATTACTATCTGGAAATGAAACCTGAGTATTAAAAAAGGTATATGCGTGTGTGTGTGTGTGTGGCATGTGTGTGTGTAGGAAGAACACGGATTTGATCTAGTCAATTTTTTCAGCAGCTAAAAAACTTTTAATATTTTCCAGGCTGTATCTAATAATGTTCCAATGAGGAGCTTGTCATTCCAGGGGGCCTGACTCTCCAAATTCTTCCCCAATGGCACACCACACCTGCTCACTGCAAGTCTGTCTTCCAGGACAAAAGGCTCACCTTTGGTGAACACATATATACAGTCAGGACACTTAAAGTGGTTGCTCTCTGTCTCTGTCCACTCCCTGCCTGACCAATGCCTTCTTCACCTATGCATATGACTGACCTTCCTACATACTTGCTCCAGGCCCCAGGAGGTGAGTTGTCTTATCAAAGGGGTGGTGAGGGCCATGCCCCTCTGCTGGTTTCCCTGGGAACCAATGAGCCAACTTGATGTCAATTCCCCTACAACTGGTAACACCCCCTTTCCCCTACTCCCTAGGCAAAGACTGCTGCCCTGTCCTGCCTGCCACGGGCCACATGGTGGGCTGTCGCTCCAGGACCCTTCTCAGAAATGTAAGCGTTCCCATCCAATGATCCACTGATGTCTTAGTTGCTGACTCTGGGCTCTTTCTTCCATTTTAAATTTGGGCAAGTGCAGGGCTTATAGGTGTGCAACCCAACAACACATTCTCTGTTTTTCCCACTTTTGCTTTGCTTACCTTGTGTCCTTTGCTGAGAATCTCTCTAGGTTTTTAGCAGTTTAAATCTTTACTAAATTTTAAACTCTTATAAAAATTCAACTTTTAAATCACCTGCAATGCCTCTCCCACCTCTGTAGCTGTCATGGTAGAGGAAAAAAAAACCCCCTGCTCTGATCTAGAAAATTCCATGTATTCCTCTTATTTACGTGTCCTGTCTTCTTTCCTCCATTTGCCTGAAAAGTAGTACATGTCTCAATGTCTGTATACTGTCTCCCAGCAGAGCACCTTGATCCCAGGAGGTGCCCTGGCAACATTTACTGAGTGAATGACCATTGCGTTTGTGACATATTTAAAATCATATCTTTCTGATAACAGTGATTATAACTACTCATGAGATGTTAAATAAGTGCTTAGGAGGAAATCAAAATTTTATTTAAATAATTGTTATTATAAATTTTATAAATTTATAATTTTATAAATGGCCTCAGGTAACCTAATCCTAATTTGGAAATAAAAACTGAGGTTTTATTTTTATAGACAAGCCTCAAGTTTGAATATTTATATGTGCTAATTATAGAGAGCCAACTCTGGCCTTTCAAATTCTGAACTTCTTTTCCTTTTTGCCAAAAATATTAGCTTCCTGGATTATTTAGATGATTGCCCTAATTCTTCATTTGCCATTGTTTATTTCAATTACTGCTCTTTGTTTTCTGATCAGCTTCCTTTGACGGACAACAAATTCTCTCACTTGCAAAACCCTTTTTAGTGTCAGTAATTAGATTGTGATGTGGCCCCAAAATAACCCTGTCCCTCTTTCATGACCTCATTGAAGATCTCTGCTAACTTACCAGCTTTCCTGGTAATCAGTCTGGTCTCCACATTTACTGTGACCATCACAATAGCCTGGTCACTTGTGATGCAGGATAATGATGAAGATCTTGGTGAATGTATCTCATATGCATTCAACATTTTTTTTTTTCCTTTTAGAGAGTAGTTTCATATTGATACAGTATAGACAAATTAACAGACCACACTTTTTCTCATCAGTTCAGTTCAGTTGCTCAGTCGTCTCTGACTATTTGTGACCCCATGGACTGCAGCACGCAAGGCTTCCCTGTCCATCACCAACTCCCAAAGCTTACTCAAACTCATGTCCATTAACTCAGTGATGCCATCCAACCATCTCATCCTCTGTCGTCCCCTTCTCCTCCTGCCTTCAATCTTTCCCTCAGGGTCTTTTCCAATGAGTCAGCTCTTCGCATCAGGTGGCCAAAGTCTTGGAGTTTCAGCTTTAGCATCAGTCCTTCCAATGAATATTCAGGACTGATTTCCTTTAGGATTGACTGGTTTGATCTCCTTGAAGTCCAAGGGATTCTCAAGAGTCTTCAACACCACGGTTCAAAAGAATCAATTCTTCAGCTCTCAGCTTTCTTTATAAATACACGTTGAAATGTGAGAATAGGACAATTCCCTGAGAACTTGGGCTGAGAAGTGTGCTAAATCATGTCCATCATAAATATACCTGCTTATTCAGCAAGCACCCGCTCTGTGCCACATGTCTTTTTAGATGCAAGTATTTTTATGATAGTTTTTTTAGTCAGTGAGATTCATTAATTTTCATTGATTTTTTTTTCTAATGGTAACTTACTTATTTTTTCACTTTTTCATTTAGATTTATTGATATGTAGTTTCCCAGGTGGCGCTAGTGGTAAAGAACCCACCTGCCAGTGCAGGAAACTTAAGAGACGTGGGTTCAGTCCTTGGCTTGGGAAGATCCCCTGGAGGAGGAAATAGCAACCCACTCCAGTATTCTTGCCTTGAGAATCCTATGGACAGAGGATCCTGGTAGACTACAGTCCATAAGGTTGCAAAGAGTGAGTATGACTGGAGTGACTTAACATGCATGTATAACATACGGCATTGTGTAAAATTAAGATGTATTCACATCAAAATGTAATTAACCTCAGTTATATCAGGTTACCCCATTTCGATGGATGAGGAAAAATAATTCCTAGTAATTACTAGGTAGTTACCGAGCATCTACCTTGTACAAAAAAAATGATAACACGCTGATGCTCTTGGTGAAAATGAATTGGTGAAATTCTTGGTGAAAAGAATTATAATTGGAGAAGAATTATGTTTGGCTTTGAATGTAGACAACTAATTAGGGGTGAATTCAGAGCAATAAAGGGAAATTGACAGAATAGGCAGGAGTTAGAGGGACAGACAAGCCAGGGCAGGTTGTTAGGGGAGAAGACTCTTACATAATTGAAGACAGAAGAAAGAGAGGGAGACCAGGAATGAAGCAGAGATGAAGACATGGTTCTAGAAAGAGAAGAAATGAATCCAATTAAAGTAGCTTCTCAAAGTGGAAGGAGAGAATAGGCAACTTAGTTGGGGGGACTTTTTTTCTTACAGGGCAGATTATTTGTTTTTCATGAAAAACATGTGAGTAAAATTTTGAGGGAAAAAAGAAAGAGACTGAAGCTGTCAGCTTAATGTTTGGAAGTCAGAATTCAAACTCATTGTGTAGGAAAGGAAGCTCCAAGCAGCACACCTTTGTCCTAAGTGAATGTGAACAGAGTGGGTGGTGGTTGTTTAAAGATCCTGGGATGCCATTAAGTCATTTATTTCATTCACTTGGGACTTATGCTGGTTACAGTATTGTCTGGATATCAGATTGAGGATACTTTCAGGACTTCAGAGGGCAAGTAAGGGGTAATAAGGTTGTGTGGAGGATATGTCTTTTAAAAGTGGCTTAAACATTTTATCTGATTCCATCTTAATAGTGTCAGTTGTATATATTCTTAAAGGAATCTATTTATTTTAGTGCTATTAACAAGTAAGCTTACATAAGACTCAGTTCCATTAAAATATTTTCTGAAAGCTAAATCAACACTGTTTACAGTGGATTAGCTCTGTGATGTATTCAAACACAAGCTTCTGCCAAGTGTTTTTGCTGCCATATGTACACCTATTAATTAACTCCTTGTAAATGTCTTTAGTATTCCCTTGAGTTTGCTGAAGTTTGCTGTGGAAGTCATTATTGCCCAAATTCTATTTCTCTCAATTTTAAATATGGATGTTTAAGTGGACCCAGTAAAGAGCACCCCTCTTTTTCATCCAAATTTATAATCTTTTGAGAGAAAGATATGGAGATTAGGCAAATAGGTATCGACTTATCAACTTACATACTGATGAAGCTCATACTGAAGGGCATGGCTAGTTGCCAGACCAAATAGGACTTGCTAACACTTCCTTCTTGAGTTAGAACGTCTTCCCCACCCAGGCACAGCAATGATGCATGATAGTGCCACTTCTCTTTGAATGAACATGAAGAAGAAGAAAGTGCATACTCCACGCAGTCAGGCAGAACTCAAGAGAGACAGAGGAAGGGTAAATTCTCTCCCACTGTGTTATATAACATCTCCAGGGCATTTGAGATAGACCTCATTCTTGAAATGGGGCTCTCCTTTGACTGTCATGCCACCTTGCTTCTGGGTCTTTTCCTACCTCTTGGGACCTCCACATTAATTTCCTTAGGTTCCTCTTTCTTTTTGTACTTTGTTATTATTATTTATTTATTTTGGCTGCTCTGGGTCTTTATGGAGGTATGCAGGTTTCTCTGGTTGTAGCACAAGGGCTTCTCTTGGTGCAGAGCTCAGGTCTAGGGTGTCTGGTCTTAGCAGTTGTGGCACATGGACTTAGCTGATCTGCAGCATGGGCGATCTTAGTTCCCTGAACATGCATTAAACCTGCGTCCCCTGAATTGGGAGGCAGATTATTAACCACTGGACCACCAGGGAAGTTCATTATTACACTTTAAAAGTTCCCTAGAACTTCTGTCTCTGGTTCTCATCTCTTGGAATCTCCAGAGAAGTATATTCAGTTGTCTGTAAGATACCCTGCTCTGTTAAATTATAAAGTTAGCTCAGAGTTATTTTATTCAAACTTGCTTAAGGCATCCCTCTTGATTCTACTCCCATCTGGCATTTGCTACCTCACTTAAAAGCATCAGCATTGTTCCCAGCATCTGTCGGAAACAACATCTGTTTCCCAGGCTGGGGATCCAAGCCATGCACAGTTTGTCTACTCCCAGTGACTTTTCATCTTTCAAGTCTTCTTAGCCTCCACTCCTCAGCTTATTCATCTGTCTTTGGGTGGACTTTCCTTTCCTCCAAACCATTTAACCACGCCAAGTCTACACAACTGGCAAGTTTCTTTCCTGGCTTCAAACTACACTGCAAAGCTATAGTCATCAAGACAGTATGGTACTGGTCACAAAAAACAGAAATATAGACCAATGGAACAAGACAGAAAGCCTGGAGATAAACTTATACATCTATGGGCACCTTATCTTTGACAAAAAAAGGCAAGAATATACAATGGAGAAAAGACAGCCTCTTCAATAAGTGGTGCTGGGAAAACTGGACAGCTACATGTAAAACAATGAAACTAGAACACCTCCTAAACACTATACACTAAAACAAACTCAAAATAGATGGAAGACTTAAATTTATGGCCAGAAACGATAAAACTCTTGGAGGAAAACATAGATAGTACACTTCTTGACATAAATCACAGCAAGATCCTGTATGGCCTGCTGCCTAGAGTTATGGAAATAAAAGCAAAATAAACAAATGGGACCTAATTAAATTTAAAAGTTTATGCACAGCAAAGGAAAATATAAACAAGGTAAAAAAGACAGCCCTCAGAATGGGAGAAAATAATATCAAATGAAACAACTAAGGATTAGTCTCCAAAATACACAAGCAGCTCATGCAGCTCAATACAAAAAAACAAAAACAAACAAAAGCAACCCAATCAAAAAGTGGACAGAAGTCCTAAAGAAATATTTCTCCAAAGACATACAGATGACTAAAGCATACATTAAAAGATATTCAACATTGCTCAGTATTAGAGAAATGCAAATAAAAACTACAATGAGGTATTACCTCACACCAGTCATACATCAAAAAATCTACAAACAATAAACCTTGGAGAGGGAGTGGAGAAAAGGCAATCTTTTTGTATTGTTTGTAGAAATGTAAATTGATACAGCCACTATGGAGAACAGTATTGAGATTCCTTGAAAAACTAAGAATAAAACTGCCATATGACTCTACAACCCCACTACTGGGCATATACCCTGCTGCTGCTGCTGCTGCTAAGTCACGTCAGTCGTGTCCGACTCTGTGCGACCCCATAGACGGCAGCCCACCAGGCTCCCCGTCCCTGGGATTCTCCAGACAAGAACACTGGAGTGGGTTGCCATTTCCTTCTCCAGTGCGTGAAAGTGAAAAGTGAAAGTGAAGTTGCTCAGTCGTATCTGACTCTTCTGGACCCCATGGGCTGAAGCCTACCAGACTCCTCCATCCATGGGATTTTCCAGGCAAGAGTGCTGGAGTGGTTGCCATTGCCTTCTCTGTATATACCCTGAGGAAACCGTAAGTGAAGAAGACAATGTCCATAGCAGCACTATTTACAATAGCTAGAACATGGAAGCAACCTAACGAAGATGTTCATCGACAGATGAATGGATAAAGAAGTTGTGGTACATAAATACAATGGAATATTTTTTGTTTGTTTGTTTAGTCATTCAGTAGTGTCTAACTTTGTGACCCCAGGGAATGCAGCATGCCAGGCTTTCCTGTCTTTCACTAACTCCCAGAGTTTGCTCAAATTCAAGTCCATTGAGTCTGTGATACCATCCAACCATCTCATTCCCTGTCTCCCTCTTCTCTTTCTGCCTTCAATCTTTCCCAGCTTCAGGGTCTTTGCCAATGAGTCAGTTCTTTGTATCAAGTGATCAAATTATTGGCGCTTCAGCTTTAGCATCAGTCCTTTCAATGAATATTCAGGGTTGATTTCCTTTATGATTGACTGATTCGATCTCCTTACTGTCCAAGGGACTCTCAAGAATCTTCTCTAGCATCACAGTTTGAAAGCATTAGTTCTTCAGAGGTCAGCCTTCTTTACAGTTCAACTCTCACATCCATATATGACTGCTGAAAAAAACCACAGGTTTGACGATATGGATCTTTGTTGGCAAAGTTATGTCTCTGCTTTTGTCATTGATTTCCTTCCAAGAAGCAAGCATACTCAACATAAAAAGGAACACATTTGAGTCAGTTCTAATGAGATGGATGAATCTAGATCCTATTATACAGAGTGAAGTAATTCAGAAAGATAAAAACAAATATTGTATATTAATGCATATACATGGAATCTAGCCTGGAGTAGGAAATGGCAACCCACTCCAGTATTTTTTGCCAGGAAAATTCCATGTACAGAGGAGCCTGGCGGACTGTAGTCCACGGGGTTGCAAAGAGTCAGACATGACTGAACACACACACACACACACACACACACACACACACACACACACCACATAGAATCTAGAAAGGTGTTACTGATGAACTTATTTGCAGGGAGGCAATGGAAATGCAGGCATAGAGAACAGTCTTATGAACACAATGAGGGAAAGAGAGGGTGGGATGAATTGAGAGAGGAGCATTGAAACATATACATTACCATATGTGAAATACATAGCCAATGGGAATTTGCTATATGATGCAGGAAGCTCAAATCCAGTGCTCTGTGACAACCTAGAGGGGTGGGATGGTGTGAGAGGTGGGAAGAAGGTTCAAGAGGGAGGAGACATATGTATGCCAATGGCTGGTTCTTGTTGATATGTGGCAGAAGCTAACATAATTGTGTAAAGCAATTATCCTCCAATTAAAAATAAATTAAAAAAAGAAAGGAGACAGGGATCATAATATTGATATCTGTGTTGTATGATGTAAATAAAGCAACTTTGAGAACAGAAAGAAATAAAATAAAAATGGAACATAATCCTTTCACAGGCTTGCCTAAGTTTTCTCTTTGAGCTAAATATGTACTTCCTTAGAACTGTACAAAAAATGTCTTAATGACTCAGATAACCATGATGGTGTGGTCACTCACCTAGAGCCAGAATCCTGGAGTGTGAAGTCAAGTGGGTCTTAGGGAGCATCACCATGAGCAAAGCTAGTGGAGGTGATGGAATTCTAGTCGACTCATTGGAAAAGCAGAGAAGGCAATGGCACCCCACTCCAGTACTCTTGCCTGGAAAATCCCATGGATGGAGGAGCCTGGTAGGTTGCAGTCCATGGGGTCGCTAAGAGTTGGACACGACTGAGGGACTTCACTTTCACTTTCATGCATTGGAGAAGGAAACGGCAACCCACTCCAGTGTTCTTGCCTGGAGTATCCCAGGGATGGGGGAGCCTGGTGGGCTGCCATCTATGGGGTCGCACAGAGTCGAACATGACTGAAGTGACTTAGCAGCAGCAGCATTGGAAAAGATCCTCATGCTGGGAAAGATTGAGGGCAGGAAGATAAGAGGGCAGCAGCAGATGAAATGCTTGGATAGCATCACTGACTCAATGGACATGAGTTTGCACAAACTCTAGGAGATAGTGAAGTACAGGGAAGTCTGGTGTGGTTCAGTCCATGAAGTTGCAAAAAGTTGGACACAGTTGAACTACAGCAATAAAAGTTCTCACGTGGCAGGTGCCATGGACTGAATTGTATGTTAAAACTCCGACCCCACAGTGTGACTGTATTATAAGGTGGGATCTTTAAGACATAATTAAGGTTAAGTGAGGTCATAAGTGTGGGGCCCTGATCCAACAGGGTAAGTGGCTTTTCTCCGCCCTGTGAGGACACAGTGAGAAGGCATGGTTTACATGTCAGGACATCTCTCACCAGGAACCAAACTGGCTGGTACCTTGATTTGTGAATTTTAGCCTCCATAACTGTGAGAAAATAAATTTGTGTTATGTAAACCACTCAGCCTTGGTATATTATTATGGCAGCTGAAGCAGATTAATACACTAGGTCCCAAGTAAGCTTCAGTTAAGCTCAAATTTTCATTTTTGACCACTCATGACCAATACTCATGTCCTTGTGCCCTTTCTTGCCACTGTCCAGAATTCTCTCCACTTCCCTCATTAGGATTCTCCCAGCCTTCTAAGAGCTTTCTTATCTGTTCTGACACTCACAGAAGCAGTATTAGTAACACTTACTTTTGAAAGCTAGATTCTTGTATTATAGTAATTGTAACATCTTATTTTCACATTTTCCTGCCAGGGTTTCCCTAGTGGCTCAGACAGTAAAGAATCTGCCTGAAATGCAGGAGACCCTGGTTTGATCTCTGGATCAGAAAAATTCCCTGGTGAAGGGAATGGCTACTACCCCAGTATTCTTGCCTGGAGAATCCTATGGACAGAGGAACGTGGCGGGCTATAGTCCATGGGGTCACAAAGAGTCAGACATGACTGATCGACTTAACATTGAACATCGTATCTTCACATTTTTCTGCCTTAAGAGTAACCTTTTAAATCTGAGACAACCTCTATTTTATTCTTCTGTTTCCAGGGCTAAGCCTTCTGTTTTGATGATAAGAAATACTGTTGAATGAGCTAATGGATTGTTGAGTGAATGAGAAATATACATACTGATGCATTTCCCTAAACTACTGGTACTAATTTAAGTATGAACTAATTTAGTTCCCTGGAATATATTTTTTTTATGCTACCTACTTACTAATTTATTCAACAATTATTTATTAAATAGCAACTACCTTGTACCATTAGCTTTATTTTCTTCAGGGTGGTGAGGAAGCTGGTGAATTGAAAAAAGGCAAAATATTTGCTCCGTAAATAGTTAGGCTTTTGCCTTTTAAAATAATGTGTTTAGATTATCAAGGGAACTATTGATTCTTAGTATAACACCTTCCAATAAGGACTTAATGTGTCACTTCTATGGATCTCAGAGAATAACAGTGACTTTATATAAAAAGAGTTGAAAAATTTCCTCTTTAATAGCCAAGATCTTCAGTTATCTTATGAAAAATACTGATACTCAAAATCTTAGCTACCATAATAAAAGAAATTTAGAGTTTGAAAAGAATATTTACAATGGCAACAATAATTATCAAAATTATTCTGGCTAAAGATAAAATATAATATTAATATTAACAGCACCCTAATAATACAGTCATTGTAATTTCATGTTTTTAAAGAGCTAAAAGGAAATAATCATATCTTAGTACTGTTTCCAAAATTTTAACCCAATGTAAACTGCACTCTCATTTCCTAATCTAAAGTTATGAATAATAACTTCAGTTATATCTTCCTGTCTTTGTTCTAATGAAATTTGTGACCCAACAACAATACCTTTAAAGTTAAGTTCTTTTATGATCAATATTTAGATCACTTTATCAAATCTTACAATATGAAAAATTAAAATTTGAGGAAGCCATAGCAATAACTTAATCTAAACAACTTACTGTGGCAAAACTGTTTCTGTTAAGTGTTTATATACCAGGGGACACATAGATAGCTCATGGCATGGAACAGGCTTTACTTCAAACTTTCAATAATATTGTATAAGAAGGCTCTACTAATACTCAATTGTAATAATTTTTCACGTTGAGTGAGAGCCAAGTGCAATAATAGAAAGAATGCAGGATTTGAGTTTAGCAGCCCAGAATTTAGGGGAGCCTGTGTGAATTTTTTGCTGTCTGAGGCTGAGTAAGTGACATTTTATCCTCTGTATCACCACAGTGAAGTAATACCAACAATTCTCATTTGACTGTAATGTTTGAAGTCAAATAGGGCTTTCATTTGTTCACCATTGTATTGCCAGAGCCTGGCATGAAGCCTAGCATATAGCACACATTTAAAAGCTATCTTCTGAGTGAATAATACAGAATGAAGAAATGTGTGAATTAAGGGAAGCATTTGGAAACAGAGGGGTCAGTGATCCTTTATAGTCACGTGAGCTAGAAAGCTGTTGGTCTGAATCATTATGTAAAAAATCTCTTACATTGATCACTTGTGTTATTTTGGTATTTAATCCAGTGATCCCCAACTTTTTTGGCATCAGGGATGGGTATCATGAATGACAGTGGTTTCAGGAAGATTCAAACACATTGCATTTATTATGCACGTTATTACACATTTATTATGCACGTATTACGTCAGCGCCACCTCAGATGATCAGCCATTAGATTCCAGAGTTTGTGGACTGTTGATTTAATCTGTTGTAACTAATTTCTGAAAGTTATGGATTTTGCTAAGTATCTTTAGTCTTGCTCACCATCCTTCATAGACTCACCCTCTGAAATATCATGTTTTCATGATATTTCAAGACCTCTGGATTCAGTCTTGGGCTGTACCCCTAGGCCTTTCCATTTCTTTCCAAAGATGGTTATAGACAGTCCAGCCCACTGTGGCACCCATCTCCAATTTTCATTCCATTTGCTGTCTCTCCATTGCTGAGATCCTGGAATCACACAGAGCTGGACACGACTGAGCGACTGAACAACAACAATGTTGCTCAGATCAGGTTTACTCCGGATGGAGCCACCTGTGATGAGAAAGGATGGTGTGGTTGCCCTTTCTATTTTTCCATCCAGTACCCCAGGAGTTCCCTTCCCCCATCTGCTAATTTCAGCCCCACCCCCCATCCTAGGGTCAGGAGCAAGAGCAGGAAGGAGTGTTGAGAAGGTAGAAAGGTTTTTGTTCACCTTGCATAGTTACATCTAGCATTGCTGTTTCCTGAGTATAGTAAATGCTAAGTTTACTTTTCTCTTGTGAGAAAATTTAATGGATTTTCATACTGCTAGAGTTCTCCAGAGTCAATTTCCTGTCACCCATAGCCCCTTACCTTCTTCCTTCTCCTGCTCCTGGGTATCTTTGACCATCTGGATGGTCCTCTTGGGAGAAAGTGAAAATGAAAGTCTCTCAGTCGTGTCTGACTAGGGGATCTTCCCAATCCAGAGATCGAACCCAGGCCTCCCACACTGTAGGCAGATTCTTTACCAGCTGAGCCACAAGGGAAGCCCGAGAATGCTGGAGTGGCTAGCCTAGACCTTCACAGGTGGGTCTTCCCAACCCAGGAATCAACCTGGGGTCTCCTGCATTACAAGTGGATTCTTTACCAACTGAGCTATCAGGAAAGTCCTTCTTGGGAGAAGTTGCTAGTAAGAAAACCAAAATAGCTCCCCTCCATGGGGTCCCCATCTGAACTACTAGTGGATTTTATTAGTTTGCTAGAGCTTCCATAACAGTGCATCATGGGCTGGGTGGTTCAACAATAGGACTTTGTTTTGTCACAATTTTGGAGGCTAGAAGCCCCCATATCAAGGTTTGGCAGAGTTGGTTTCTTCTGCGGCCTCTCTCCTTGGTTTGGAGATGACCATCTTCTTCAGTCTCATGTAAGCCTCTCTCTGTATTTCTGTGTCCAATTCTCCTCTTCTTATAAGGACTTAGTCCTATTTGATTTATTTTATTTTTTAAAATTTTATTGGAGTTATAATTGATTTACAATTTTGTGTTAGTTTCAGGTGTATAGCACAATGATTTGGTTATTTGTTGTTGAATTGTTAGGTTCAGTTATACATATATTCATATCTGCTGAATCTATTCAAAATAAAAAAAATAGGAAAAGGAAGAAAATGACATCAAATGACACATCTTATATGTTTTCAAAACTGCTTGGATACTAAAGTCAACTGAAGTCAGTTAAATATAGCTATGTAGCTCTAGTTATACAATAGTATTGCTTATCCTTATAGGTGTATTTGCACTTATGTGATCAATATAAGTTCCTTGCTTATTAAGTGAAATACAAATTGAGTGTAGGTCTTGTCTTGAGATGTTTGTGTTAATACATTATGGGATTAGGAGTTTGGGGTTGACATATATACACTATATATATATATATATATATATATATATATGTATATATATATATATATACATAAAATAGATAATCAACAAGGACCTACTGTATAGCACAGGGAACTATGCTCAACACTCTGTACCCACATGGAAAAATAATCTGAAAAGGAATAGATATATATATATGTATGACTGAATCACTTTTATGTATACCTGAAATTAACACAACACTGTAAATCAACTATACTCAAATGTAAAATAAAACTTTAAAAAATATATATATATATATACACATATATATAAATGTTAGATTAAACTTTAGAGTTTCCACTTGAAAAAGTTTTCTTAGAACATCTGTGAGTGACGATGAAGTGCTACAGCAATTAGTTTGTAATTCTTATGATCTAAGGCATAGATCGATATCAAGAGCCTGGTGTCATGTCTCCATAGATTGACTCTCCTTAAACATTTGTACTTAACTTTGTCATCTATATATACACTACTCATGTAGAGTTCTGGGGATTTTCAGGTCTGGATGAACCACTGAACTGATTTCAAATTGCCTGGAGGAACATGTAATCGTTTTTATGTTTTATTTCCTATCAAAAAATTCAATAGGCAGTAAGAAAAGATTTTTATGTTTACTTGTCAAGCTGAGAAAAATTAGCACTTTAGAGTTACAAGTCAACTGAAATCTCAGTCAGAATTTCTTGCAAGCACATCCAATGAAAAGCAAGTGACATTACACATAAATAACCAAGGTAACTCAAACAGTAAGTTACTATGAAAAAAAAAATCTCAAAATGAAGCTGTAAAAAAAAAAAAAAAATTCCACAGTTGTTTTAATATGCTGTTAGGTTTTTGGAAACTTACATATGGATTAAAATTGGTGAAATAACAGCAAGATTAAAATTTAAAGTGTGTCTGTCTTTTTGTTGAAACATTGATGTAATTCTGTTCTTTGCTTCCAAATATATGTGGGCATCATTTCTACTATGTAAAAAAGTTACTGTAAATCGTGCAATGACCAAATACTTCTCTATTTGACTACTAATTACTTCAGTTAATTTGTTAAGGGGGATTAGGGAAATACATTTTGAATTTCTTATTTAAATGCATTTTTATCAATGATATAGTCAGACTATTTAGTTCTCTATGCTTTTGATTTGAGTTTTTCTTTTCTGAGGTTTGACTGAGGAGAAGATTTAAATGTTTAATTATCTTTCAAAATATTTGTGCTATTAAATTTGGAAAGTTTCGAAGGGGTTATGTTTTCCTTACAGTAAGTCTCAAACAAAGACCCTTCACAGACTAAAGGTAGATAGTCACTTGTCTAGTAAAAGTGTTACCTTGTGGTGTGTTAATTTTTTAGTATTAAATTTGTATATCTTTTGAGGAAGGAGGATCAATGACATACCTTAATTTTATGGTGTGAATTATAATTGTATTAGTGTTACTTTGTGACTTACTGCTGTGTTTTCATCGTGCTCAGTTTTAAAATGGTCATGCAGTTGAAACAATTTGTACAGATAATAGTTTGAACATATTGAGGCCTGTGCATTATTTACTTAAAAAAATAGAGTGGACTAAGGGTTTTTTCCCCTAATATCAAGAGGACATATGAGTTATAAGTAATATTTTTCAGAACTGTATATTTCAAAGAGGGTATGTTTGTGTATTGGAGGGGAACAAAAAGGTTAAGAAAGCTGAACCATTGAAAATTCTTCTTTTATTTTTATGAAACATATATATTTTAACAATGTCTATTATTTAGGTACTTCCTCATGCTTCATTTATTATTTGAAATTTATCTGTTATCAGTTAAAAGGGGTAGGAAAAATCAAACTTTGAATATTGGCACAAGCTTTTAAATATTTTGGTGAAAAAAAGCAATAAAAGGGAAGACTTTGAAATTCCAGGGGAATATAGTGCCTTCTTGAAGATATGGGCTTTTAAAGCTCTATATTCAGAAAGTGTTGATCTGTCCTACTCATTTAAAATCCACAATGTGCTTTTCGCAATGAGTTTTGAAATATTTTCTTCTTCCAAACTTTTACTGCTCCTGTTTGACAATCTCCTTCCCCACCCTATGCCGGTGGCTTTGTAGCAGAAAGAAGCCCATATGTTGTGAGGCTGTTAATGTGTTCCTGTCAATATTCCACCAGAGAATCACACTTTGTTCTTTCCACTAATGTAGTTTTCAAGCCTGTCTGCTGTGCTGTTAACTAAACTGTTTATAACTCTATGCCTTAAATATTATCATGATTTAAATATATCATTCAGTGAATAGAAAGCTCTATTATATTTATTTATGTAATCTTTTTATTTTTAAAAAATTTGAAAAGCTATTTTCTTGAATTTTATTGGAGTAGAGTTGATTTATAATGTTAGTTTCAGGTGTGAAGAAAGGTGATTCAGGTTTACATATGCATATATTATTCTTTTTCAGATTCTTTCCCCATGTATTAATACATTATTACAGAATACAAGTAGAATTCCTTATACTATACAGTAGGTTGTTGATTATCCAATCTTATATTTTATAGATAGTAGTGAGTGTATGCATATTAACCCCAAACTCCTAACTGATCCCTCCCCTTACCACCATCCTGCTTTGGTAACCATAAGTTTATTTTCTATGCTGTGAGTCTATTTCTGCTTTGTAAATTAGCTCATTTGTATCATTTTTAGAAAACTTTCATTTTAAACTTTGACTTTGCATGCTATTTGATATTGTATAAATGTCTATCAAAACATATAATCTGGGATATAAACTTTGCTTTTGTGTTCTCACTTTTCAACTTCTCTTGACTTATTCTCCTTACTTTATATGTTAAAGTATCTGTTCCCAGAAGTTTTATATCAAAGTTGTATATATATAACATTTATAGTTATAGTGTATGTAATATTCGTTGCTGTTCAGTTGCTCAGTCATGTCATACTCTTTGCGACCCCGTGGATTGCACACCACCAGACTTCCCTGTCCTTCACCATCTCCGGAGCTTGCTCAAACTCATGTCCATTCACTCACTGATGCCATCCGACCATCTCATCCTCTGTCATCCCCTTCTCTGCCTGCCTTCAATCTTTCCCAGCATCAGGGTCTTTTCTAATGAGTTGGCTCTTCTCGTCAGGTGACCAAAGTACTTGAACTTCAGCTTCAGCATCAGTCCTTCAAATGAATATTCAGGATTGATCTCCTTTAGGATAGGATTGGCTGATTTAATCTCTTTGCAGTCCAAGAGACTCTCAAGAGTGTTTTTCAACAAGACAGTTCAAAAGCATTAATTCTTTGACATTCAGCCCTTCTCATGGTCCAACTCTCACACTTATTCATGACTACTGGAAAACCATAGCTTTGACTAGATGGATCTTTGTCAGCAAAGTAATGTCTCTGCTTTTTAATATGCCGTCTCGGTTGGTCATAGTTTTTCTTCCAAGGAGCAAGCATCTTTTAATTTCATGGCTGCAGTCACCATCTGCAGTGATTTGGGAGCCCCCCAAAATAAAGTCTGTTACTGTTTCCATTGTTTCCCCTTCTATTTGCCATGAAGTGATGAGACCAGATGTCATGATCTTCGTTTTTTGAATGTTGTGTTTTAAGCCAGCTTTCTCATTCTCCTCTTTCATTTTTATCAAGAGGCTCTTCAGTTTCTCTTCATCATCTCCCATTAGTGTGGTGTCATCTGAATATCTGAGGTTATTTCTCCCAGCAATCTTGATTCCAGCTTGTACTTCATCCAACCTGGCATTTCACATGATGTACTCCAACCATCTCATCCTCTGTCATTCCCTCCTCCTCCTGAAGGGTGACAATATACAGCCTTTATGTATGCCTCCCCCAATTTTGAACCAGTCTGCTGTTCTGTGTCTTAGTTCTGTTGCTTCTTGATCTGCATACAGATTTCTCAGGAGGCAGGCAAGGTATTCCAATCTCTGAGAATTTCCCACAATTTGTTGTGATCCATACAGTCAAAGGCTTTAGTGTAGTCATTGAAGCAGAAATAAATGTTTTTCTGGAATTCTCTTGCTTTTTCTATGATCCAACGGATGTTTTCAATTTGATCTCTGGTTCCTCTGCCTTTTCTAAATCCAGCTTGAACATCTTGATGTTTTCATACTGCTGAAGCCTGACTTGGAGAATTTTGAGCATTGCTTTGCTAGATATGAAATGAGCGTAATTGTGAGTAGCTTAAACATTCTTTGGCATTGCCTTTCTTTGGGATTGGAATGAAAACTGACCTTTCCAATCCTGTGGCCACTGCCAAGTTTTCCACATTTGCTGGCATATTGAGTGCAGCACTTTCACAGCATCATCTTTTAGGATTTGAAGTAGCTCAGCTGGAATTCCATCGCCTCTAACTTTGTTCCTAGTGATGCTACCTAAGGCCTACTTGACTTCACACTCCAAGATGTCTGGCTCTGTGTGAGTGATCACACCATCATGGTTATCTGGGTCATGAAGATCTTTTTTATATAGTTCTTCTGTGTATTCTTGCCAGATCTTCTTAATTTAAATACACACACACACACACACACATATATATATATGGTATACATAGTGGTAAAGAACATGCCTGCCAGTGCAGGAGACATAAGAGATGAGGGTTCGATCCCTAGGTTGGGAAGATTTCCTGGAGGAGGTCATGACAACCTACCACAGTATTCTTGCCTGGAGAATCCCATGAACAGTGGAGTCTGGCAGGCCACAGTCCATGAGGTCGCAAAGCGTCAGACATGACTGAAGTGACTTGGCGCATAGTATATGCCTGTATATAAGATATATATTTCAATGTGAAATGAATTTTTTTTTTCCTTTCAGGAAGATAATGTAGTTTCCTATGTGGGTACATTAAAGAAACTTTCAGCAGATTTTCAGAGTTACTGGGTTGATGGAAAAATCACAAAATATATTAGTACGGGAAGAGGAAAGGTGTTTTTTACTCTGCCTGAAGAGTGACAGAATAAAAGAATCCTTGAGCAATGTGTCAAATAGATTTTTTTCCGCCTTGTGAAAGAAAAGAGTCAGAAGCTAAAAAGAGGAGCCAGGCTTTGTGAATCTCACTTGCAAACTGTACCAGCCTACCTAAGCTTTTTGTTCATTCTTAACACACTGAACATCTTGAAATATCTAAGAATATTGAGATGGGAACAGCAGTGTGATCTAAGATAAAATATCACTCTAATTATCAGTTCTGAAGTGGAACTTTAGTATTTTTTTGGATGCCTATTAAGTGGTTCAAACTTTGAAATACCTCCAGCATTTTTAAAAACTCAAAGAAGGTATGCATGTGAAAATTGGATCAATTAGTTGGACTCCATGAATCCTGTCTTACAGACTCACAAGTTGTGGCAATGCTATTATATGTTTGTTTCAAATATTCATCACTTTAGCCATCTGAAGAATTCAAGCTGGCCGTAGGGTTTTTTTTTTTTTTTTCCTGAAACTCAGTAAGAAATGCATTATTACAGATGAATAGATTTTTACAAGAATGAAAGTGTTAGTTGCTCAGTTGTGCTCAACTCTTTGCAACCCCATGGACTATAGCTCCCCAGACTCTTCTGTCCATGGAATTCTCCAGGCAAGAATACTGGAGAGGGTTGCTATGCCCTCCTCCAGAGCATCTTCATGTCCCAGGGATCAAACCTGAGTCTCCCATACTGTAGGTGATTCTTTACCATCTGAGCCTCCAGGGAAGTGCTCTACAAGAATCTTATTCCCTAAATATCCTCTTTCCTTATATCTCCTAAAAATTAGAAACACATTTAATTGCATGAAACTTACCACTCAGGTAATCTAATTCAATACATCCTCAGTGTCCTATACAAAGTACATGATCAACAAATATTTAAGGCAAATTCTGTACCTGGTAATGAGTTCTAACACAAAATGAGAATGTTAAATGAATTCAAATGAACGGAGAATTTATAATGAACTGTAAGGGCTGCATATTCACATTTATAAAAAATAGATTCACTTTTTTTCCCTCCCAAGATAGTCTAATGTTTATTTCACACCCCCATTTCACTGAAGTGGGAAAAACTTAATCTTGGCCAATTCCAGAATCTTCCACTCAGTATAAATATCTAAATTCTGCAAATAAAATGATTGTGGCTTAACAAAATTCCAAGAAATTGTGAGGGTGCCTGCCTGAGCAAATTTAGCAAGATGTCAGTTGTCCCATTTGAATCTCGACCTTTGATTTTGAAGTTCATGCCAAGGTGTCCCTTGAGCTTGTCTGCCCAGTCCCTTCAGGTCTTGGTGGCTTCTTTGCTTCTTCATCCTGGGGACACAGAATCATTCCACTATCTTCTTGTTTTGTGAGTGATATAGGGCCAGTCTATTTAAATGTGTTCTGTAATGATTTCTGCTTATGAGGACTTTTCCCATGTAAGATGCTCTGGCCTTCCATGCCCTTGGGTCTCATTCCTTAATCGCCAGTGATTCTGTCTTCCTGGGAAGGCAACTTTCATGAACTTTTTATCTGGGACCCAGATTCACCTGTGTTGTTATGAACCCCTCTTGTGTATCTCATTTCCTGTCCTTCCCTATTCCCACCTCCAGCTCACTTGTAGAATCTTTATGGCCTCCAAATCTTTTGTCTTTGCCTGCATATTCCTCTAAGGAGTTTGTTATTTCAAACAACAAAACTGGAAAAAAAATATTAGCACTCCACCTTTCTCAGACTTCTGCTCCTCACATCCTTCATTTGAGCAAAAAAGCAGAAAGCAGCCTAGTAGCCTTAATGGGAGAGTGGAGGGTGGTAAATTGGGGAGAATAAGAAATGGTCTCCCCTGGTGGCTCAGACAGTGAAGAATCTGCCCAATGCAGGAGACTTGGGTTTGATCCCTGTGTTGGGAAGATCCCCTGGAGGAGGGCATGGCAACCCACGTCAGTATTCTTGGCAGGAATATCTCCATAGACAGAGGAGCCTGGTGGGTTGCAGTCCATGGGGTCACAAAGAGTCGGACACGACTGAGTGACTAAGCATAGCATATGAAATATTTAGAAATATTATATTGCTACATGAGCAATGAAACTAGGCATTTTGGTAGACTGGTGTCACAGGATAAGACATCTAAACTTCCTGATGGTGAAAGATGGATTACTGAATACATTTATCATCAATAGACTTTATGGGTCACTGGTAGAATTAAAAAATACTGTTACATGATTAGAATCCCTTTTAAGGCAAATATGGATTTCTTTCTAATACAATAAATTACATGTTGTTCATATTGGAAGTCTTATCTGGTCCTATCACAAATTTAAATGAATGAGTAGAGCTATTATAAAAAGAGAAACTAAAATGTTATCAGAAAAAAAAAAAAAAAAAAAAGTCCTACTGAGTTCTTTTACCAGCCAATATTTTTTGACTTTAGTACAATAAAGAAGGTTATTTGTAACGCATTGTACAAGGGGAGCAGAGTTCACCCCGCGGGTGATGATCCCCTGAGAACCCTGGAAGGACCTCTCTGGGCTCCTTTTTTAATAGGAATCTCTCCAGCTGCAAAAAGCTTACAGGAAGGCTGAGGCAGTGAAGAGCGCTACATGGCTTAGCGTGCTCAGCTGTGAATTCATTCTGCTATTCGGCTCATGTCACTTTGAAGAAGTTTGAAAATTATATGTAAAACCAACTCTGTGTGTTTCAATACATTTTTATACGAGGCCGATCATTACTTGGAATTAATGATCTACGTTTGGGCTTCCCTGGTGGTTCAGACGGTAATCTGCCTGCAATGCAGGAGACCTGGGTTCCATCCCACAGTCAGGAAGATCCTCTGGAGGAGGGCATGGCAACCCACTTCAATATTCTTGCCTGGAGAATCCCATGGACAGAGGAGCCTGGCGGGCTACAGTCCATGGGGTTGCACAGAGTTGGAAATGACTGAATCTATTGAATACATAGACACGTATGCTTCCCTTCTGGTCGTGGCAGTGCTGGCTTTTCTCAGTGGCCGGCAGGGGGCAGCAGACAACAATGATAGTGTGACCACGAACAAGTAAATGGAGTTTGTGTGATAGAACTAATTCTTAAAGTGAAGGATAGCATTCACAAAATTGATATAAAGACAGCTTTGGAAGCCTGAGGAAAGAATGACAGGAGAGTGGAGCATGAAGGGCCTTGAATGCCTTGCTAACAATTTTTAGCTTCATTTGAAGAATCAATAGAGGTTTATAAGCAAATGATATGATTGTAAACTGTCTGTGAAAATGATTTAGAAGAATCATTTTGAAAACAGCATGAAGGCTTCCCCACTCTGAAGGAGTCAAAAAGCAAGTATTTTATCTTTATTCTTTCTAGGTTTAGGGCTAGGTGCTTTACCGGCTTGTCTACTTTAATAGTTATTACTCGAGAAGTAGGCAAATTAAATCACTCCAGATCAGTCAAAGAGGAAGTGACAACTTTTTACTAGAGAACCATGGTGTCTCTTGTTAAATGCTGGGGAACCAATTACAAGGATACCTCAGTAATCCAAATCAGAATGCATGAGGTCCTGACCTGAGTACAGACTGTTAAAAAATAGAATTAACTGGACTTATTACAAAACTGAATGTAGTGAAGAAATATCTAGAATTACTCCAAAGGTTGTGAGTGGGTATCATGGGCAGGTATTCCTGCTACTGTCTGAGATAAGAATTGTGAATTATGAATACAAATTTGAGTGTGTACATGTGTGTGTGTGTGAGAGTATGTGTGTGTGATTCTGATTCTGATGGGATATGTAAGTGGAGGTATCTAGTAGAACCTTGATAAAGTGAACCTGGAGGATATTCTTGGATGGAGAGAAAGATTTGTGGTTCATACACATGTAAGTGGTAGTTGGAAAAATCCACCGTGCATGCATACAGTTTTCCATGGAGGGAGTGCAGAGAGATGTAACATGTGGCACCAGAACTTTTAAGGCAGAGGTTCTTTCTCCTGGGCAAAAATCATGCTTTGGCTGTTCAGAAGAATACAGCCTTCCAAACTCTACTTCCAGGGATTCTGATCAACAGCCAGCAAGGAAGGCAGCTAAAACGGTAGGAAAGAGCAGGGCAGTGTCAGTGCTATATGCCAAGGGAATGCTCTCAGCAATGCTGGAAATTTCAGACCATTAAACTTTGGGGACAGAGGGTAACTACTTCCTACTGTGTGTTGCAGCCTGCTGGTCAGCTTTCTACACTGTAATACGGACCTATTTCCTTCCAGCACTACCTATTTCCTCCCATTCTTTTAATTCAACAGCTACTGGAGGGTTTTCTTTCCCTTTTTATTATTTCCTTTTTTTAGAAAATTATAGTTGATTTACAGTATCATGTTAATTTCAGCTGTATAGCACAGTGATTCTACACACATATATATACACACACATATATGTAGTCTTTTCAGATTCTTTTCCCTTATTGATTGTTACAATATATTGAATATAGTTCCCTGTGCTATATAGTAGGTTCTTGTTGTTTCTCAGTTTTATTTATAGTAGTGTGTATATGTTTCTCCCAACCTTCTAATTTATCCCTCCCTTACCCCCTTTTCCTTGGAGGGCTTTGGTTGGGGCTTGCTGCCCATATTTGTTTCTGGACACAGTGAGAAAACAGTGGAATTTTAGCAAAACTCCGATCAAGTGTTGTACAAAATACATACATACATAAGAGTGGACTCCCATTTACACCACCTCCGTCAAGTTTTGTCTCTGCAACATAGGTGTCCTTGGTCCAGAAGTAGGCAGCAGCAGGAAGATTGGAAATGGAATACGTTTCAGACATCTTTGTATCCTGACATCAAATGCGCTACCCGGAGGATATTTCTTCCTCAAAATATTTGTTTTGGCTTCAGTTGCGAGGGTGCTGAGTGTTGCTGCGTGCTATCATCCTCCAACCTCCCTCCCTCGCCTACTTCCCAACACACCTGCAGTCTGTGGAAGTCACCCACAGGGACCAGGAGTACTGGCGTGGTCAGCAAGCAAACAGTAAATACTATTCGCGAATCTCTTAAGCCTGAAGCAAACTCACACCAGAAAATGAATTTAATTTTAAATTGAAGTAGGAATCAGGAAATATAGCTTGTGATTTGGGAATGATCAAGTGTAGGTTTCAGTTAAGAGGTTTCATCTCTCTAGAAAATATAAGGCAAACAGTCTGACGACTGACCTATAGATCTTTGCTGTAGTTGGCAATAATAAAATGACAGATCTGGTCATGTATTGCTTTAATGGACCTTGTAACGACTTGACTGAACTGTTTAATTTAAAACACAGGCAAGTCAATTTGGGGTTCAGTGACAGTTTTTTTTTTTTTTTTGGATGGATTTAAAATTATTTTTGCATGAAATTGCTTTGTGATTCTAATAAGGATTGTTTTTTACTGAAATGATAGAATTGACAAGAACTCTTGGATTTAGAATTCTTTTTAGATGCTGCTACAGCTTCTCCTGATGGAATATAAATGTTGATAAAAGCAGCATATCCAAAAACATCAAGGTGTAATTTAAAAATTTATTTTTCCCATTTATTCTATACTAGATGTAATCACCTGGATGCATAAAATTGATTGTGGCCGAGCAACTTATTGTAGGCAATCTGTTAAAAATATCTTTAAGGATCAGATTTAAAAACGAAGGGAAATCTAATCTATGCATATGTAAGCAGAGAGAATTCTTGGTTTACAAAATGTCTACTCTTTGAATAAGTAGATATTGCTGAAATAACCTGTATATATAATTGAAGGTAACTTTATAATTATTTTTAAAACATATGGTTTTATGAATATTTAATATTCTACTAATTTGATTTTGAATTGTAAACCTAAATTTTACTGTTTGGGGTTTTTCATGTTTTATTATACTTTTTTAGGGCTTCCCAGGTGACACAGTGGTAAAGAATCTGTCTGCCAATGCAGGAGATGCAGGAAATGTGGGTTTGATCCCTGGATTGGGAAGATCCACTGGAGTAGGAAATGGCAACCCACTCCAATATTCTTGCCTGGAAAATTCAATGGACAGAGGAGCTGGTGGTCTATAGTCCATGGGGGTCACAAAGAGTCAGATACAACTGAACACACATGCATGCATACTTTTCTAAAAAAAAAACTTGGTATATTTTAAAGAATGATTTATGAGTAAATTTAATGTGCTGAAAATAAAAATTACAAAAATAAAGATCTTTATGTTCCAGCTAAGAAGTGTTCCATATCTGCATTATGCTTCTAATATGTTAAGGAGAGAAGAAAAAAAAAACCAGCACTGTATAAATCTCTAAGGAGCCACAGGAGAATAAATAGAATAGTTCTTGCTTACAAAAGAGTGCAGTGGCAGCTGCTTTGGACTCATAAATGAGATGTTTGAAAAGGGCACGAATAGGGCAGGAGAAAAAATACTTTGCTTAGCAACACACCTGTTTTTCTTCTTGTTATAGATTCTTGTGAGATAGATTTCTTCAATTAGGACTCGCCTCTTTCTCGCCTTCTCTTTGAGCTTTCTAACACAAAGCTAAACACCAACATCAAAGGAATGTTGGATTTTGGAGATGTTGGTATAAAGCCAGTGAGGAGGGCACCTCTGCCAGATGTGTAATTCTTACCCGGAGAGGTGAATGTAACAAAAGGCTCACCATAATCAGACTGACATGGGCCATTTACCTGCTTTTAAAATTATATACACTAAAAATTACAAAATAGTTATGAAGCATGCTTTTAAGAACAAGAAGTTTAGGTTTAATTTCTGGATAAAACTTGTTTTTTCCTAAATAGATACATCATTAGAGTTACGAATTAAATGAAAGAAGAAATTAATGTATGAGCTTTCAAAGTAGTTTTTTTCTAAAGTAAAAAATTTAATCTCAAGATTTCTTCCCAATCTGAGACTCTTAGATGTGCAAGCCCCTTCCTTCTGTGACTATTTGTGCTTATTTGTTTTGAGGTTTATCTTTTTTCTCACATCTAAGGCAGGAGATGGAAGGGATGTGGATTTGAACCCCGGGCTGGGAAGATCCACTGGAGAAAGAAATGGCTATCCAATCCAGTATTTTTGCCTGGAGAATTCCATGAACAGAGGAGCCCAGTGAGCCCCAGTCCAAGGGGTCACAAAGAGTCAGACATGAACACACACATACAAGGAAGTAGGTAATTACAGCCTCTCTGAGAAACACTGGCTGGCTGGATGGAATCATTGCCTAGGAAAGATGAAGCAGGTTTGCGGTCAGGTGGGAAGATCTGAAGCAGCAGTCAGAAAGAGATCATCCCTGTGTCTTAATACATGAAGGCAGCAGGCATCCCTGAAGTGTCAGGAAAGTAAGCTTCAGTTTTCAAACTTCAGCTGGCAATGACAGCTTTTATTTCTCTGAAGGAGAAGAGTTTCTGACAATGCTATTCATAATTAACTTACTTATTTTCATATGCTTGAGAATAAAACAGTGTACAACCTTTACACCAAAGGAAATGAACAATTTGTTGCACATTTTCAGTAGGAATTGTTAGAAATACACATTTGTGGAGGGACAGTGTTAGTACAAGGTGTATCCATTTCAAAAGCGGATGTGTGGGATTCCCTGGTGGTCCAGTGATTAAGACTTCTTCCAATGTAGGGGGTGTGGGTTCAATCCCTGACCAGGGAGCTAAAATCCCAAACACCTCATGGCCAAAACTTCAAAACATAAAACAGAAGCAATGCTGTAACAAATTCAAGCTAATATGTATCCTTGGTTTTCAGTGAGTTTTTTCCCCCAGTTGTTATGTGATTGATTTATATGTCAAAATTAAATTTCCAAGAACACACAGAGATTTAAAAAAAAAACACCTTTTCAATCTTTGGGGAGTCATATCTCCTCATAGTCAATGCTTTTGTGCCTTAGATAGAAAATCTACCTATTGAACAGTTTTTCAATAGCCCTAAGGAATGTATCAGGCACCTCTGGGTCAGGTGTGCATACAGATCTTGCTGCTTGCCCCAAGGAGGCTTTTGGTTTAGTGGGCAAAACAGAAATAAACGAACAATTATGATACCCAATGATAAGTGGTGTATCACTGTGTCCTTAAGGATGATGGTAGTCTATAAAAGGCAACATGCAAGCCAGATTTGGTCTTTGGTTAAGATTCCTGGAGAATATAATTACTTGACTGAAAGGTGAATCCATGTGGGCTGGCAAAGAGAGGGAAGATATTCCAAGTATAAAGAACATAAAGGGTCTGGATGCAAGAACAGCAGCAGAGCCATAGCTAGTTCAGAATGGCAAAAACAAAGAGCAAGGGATGGGGGATGAGGGATGATGAGACTGCAGAGGTGTCAGGAACCAAACCCAGAAAGTCCTGAAGGCTAAGGGTCTCCAGAGAGCAGTCCGACTGTACTTTTTGTTTGTTTATGATACATTTTAAAATGTTTTTGTTGTTATTCAGCCACTAATTCGTATCTGACTCTTTGTGACCCCGTGTACTGCAGCACACCAGGCTTCCCAGTCCTCCACTATCTCCCAGAGTTTGATCAGATTCATGCCCTTTGAGTTGGTGATGCCATCCAACCATCTCATCTTCTGTCACCCCCTTCTCCTCCTGCCCTCAATTTTCCCCAACGTCAGGGTCTTTTCTGATGGGTTGGCTCTTCACATCAGGTGGCCAAAGTATTGGAGCTTCAGCATCAGTCCTTCCAATGAGTATTCAGGGTTGATTTCCTTTAGGATTGCCTGGTTTGATCTTGCTGTGCAAGGGACTCTCAGGAGTCTTCTCTAAGACCACAATTCAAAAGCATCAATTCTTCAAAGTTTAGCCTTCTTTGTGGTCCACCTCTCAGATCTGTACATGACTGGAGATTTTTTTTATTGGAGGATAATTGCTTTACAAAGTCTTCACAAAGTTGTATTCGTTTCTGCTATACAACAACGTGAGTCAGCCTTAAGTATATTACACACCCCATCCCTCCCATCCCTTCCATTCTACCCCTAGGTAATCACAGAGCCCTGAGCTGAGCTCCCCCTGTTAGACAGCAACTTCCCACTGGCTGTTTATTTTATACTTGGTAGTGTATCTCTGTCAATGCCACTCTCTCAATTTGTCCTCCCCTTTCCTCCTCCCCTGCCCCGCCATGTCCACAAGGCTGTTCTCCACATCTTTGTCTCTATTCCTATTCTGCAAATAGCTTCCTCAGTACCATTTTTCTAAATTCTATATGTACTCATTAATATGTGATATTTGTTTTTCTAATTTACTTCACTCTGTTTAACAGGAAGTGAGTAAGTGACTTCCAAGTGGAAAGGTTGTAGTTACAGAAATCAAATGCCTTTCAAATGCAAATGTCCAAACCAAAGTCGCATCCTCTTTCCCAAGTCTACTATCGCCAAGTCTTCCATGTATCACCTCATGGCAGTTTTGTCCTTTCATTTGCCTACATCTTCTCTTTGCTTCTTTCTCTCATGGTCTACATCCAATGTTAGGAAATCTCACTGGCTCAGCCTACAACTATTTCTCTTTTTATAAATTTCTCTTTTTATTGAAGTACAGTTGATATGCAATGTTGTGCCAATCTCTGCTGTATAGCAAAGTGACTCAATTTTACACATATATGCTTTTTTTTCAATATTCTTTTCCATTACGGATATAGTTCGCTGTGCTGCACAGTAGGCCCTTGCCGTTTATCCATTCTAAACATAATGTTTGCACCTAATAGCTCAGACTCTCAGTTCATCCCTCTTCCCCCCTTTTCCCCTTGGCCGCCACAAGTCTGATCATATACCTGGGCAAAGCTATAATTCAAAAACATACCTGCACCCCTATGTTTGTAGCAGCCATCTTCATAAGAGCCAAGACAGGGAACAACCGAAATATCCATCAACAGATGAAAAAATAAAGAAGACATGGTACATATGAACAAAGGAATACCATTTGCCTGTAAAAAAGAATAAAATAATGCCATTTGTAGTAACATAGATGCAACTAGAGATTGCATCTAAGTAAATCAGAAAGGGTATGATATCACTTTCATGTGGAATCTGAGATATGACACAAATAAACCCTTCTATGAAAGAGAAACAGACTCACAGACATAGAGACCAAACACTGCTCTTAATCTCCACAAGCTATACCCCCAAAGCTTCCCTCTACCCCCACTTTCTTAGACATTGTAAAGAACTCCAAGTTCATTTTTCCATCATTGCCTTCCTCTCCTACCACTCTGAACTTGTGTTGCCCAACTCATTTCAATATTCAGTTACTTCTTATCAGTTCCTGAAGAGGTATATTAAAAACTACCATTATAATTATGGATTTGCCTGGCTCTTTCCTTAGTTAATTTTAGCTTTATAAGTTTTGAGGACATGCTATTAAATATGTGTGTGTATATATATATATATATATATATATATATAAATTTTAGTAGTTCATTACCTTTATAAAATATCTCTATTTCTAGTATGACTTTTTCATTTACATGTACCTCATCTGTTATTGGGACTTCCCAGTTGGTGCTACTGTTAAAGAACCCACTTGCCAATGCAGGAGACATAAGAGACATAGATTCAATCACTGGTTTGGGAAGATCCCCTGGAGGAGGGCATGGAAACCCACTCCAAAATTCTTGCCTGGAGAATCCCATGGACAGAGGAGCCTGGCAGGTTACAGTCAATAGGGTCAAACGGAGTCAAACAGGACTGAAGTGACTTAGCATGGATACATCTGTTATTATACCAGCTTTCCTTTGTTATTTTTTCATAGTGTACCAATTTTCTAGGAAGACAAAACAAAAACAAAACACTTCTTAGATAGTTCAAGAAAGATATTTAATAAGGGGAATTGGTTTCATAGGTTTTCTGTGTGTTGTACTCTTTCGTGTCCAACTATTTGTGACCCCATGGACTGTAGTTCACCAGGTTCCTCTGTCCATAGAATTTTCTAGTCAAGAATACTGGAGTGGGTTGTCATTTCCTTCTTCAGCATAGGTTGAGAGAGTCTATATGCTAAAAGGAATACTGTTGTAATCCAGAAATGACAACTATAGAAAGCAACTACTATTTTTAGCCTGGGAAACAAAAGAAGAAAGCTGAAATGAAAGGAAGAGCCCTGTAGAGATGCTGCTAAAACCCAGGGTGGTGAGGGGGTGGTGGTGAAGGGGAATATGGTGCCACTCAATGCAAGGAGCACCAAACAAAGGTACTGGGTCTCAGACCCAGGATACATCCCTCTCAGCTCCTTGTCCACTATGGGCTCCAATGTGGCTGCTTCTGGGAGAGTCCGTGGAAGCTGGTGGCTTTGACCTGTCACTCTGGGGACCATCGTTGGTGGTCACTGTTAATACAAACAGGAATATGGGAAGTCACCCACTTTTGCCTTTCTTTGGCCTCAAGCATTCTCTCTAGTGACACTTCCTGGCACAACTAATAGAAATCCAACAGTCTGGAAATGTAGTTTGCAGGATCCCAGGCCTGGGATTGTAGAGTAAAAGCAGAGAGGGATTTTTTAGAACTGAGAGATGATAGGTAAGTAACCAGAAAATAGGATATATATTTTTCTACTTTTACTTTAACCTCTCTATATTCTTACATCTTAAAAGTGTCTCTTTTAAGCAGCATATGCTGCTGCTGCTGCTGCTAAGTCGCTTCAGTTGTGTCCGACTTTGTGCGACCCCATAGACGGCAGCCCACCAGGCTCCCCCGACCCTGGGATTCTCCAGGCAAGAACACTGGAGTGGGTTGCCATTTCCTTCTCCAATGCATGAAAGTGAAGAGTGAAAGTGAAGTCGCTCAGTCATGTCCGACTCCTAGCGACCCCATGACTGCAGCCTAGCAGGCTCCTCCATCCATGGGATTTTCCAGGCAAGAGTGCTGGAGTGGGTTGCCATTGCCTTCTCCTAAGCAGCATATAACTGCATTAAAAAACAAAAAACAAAAAAACCCGGAGGCTGACAGTCTTTATTTTTGGCTGTTCTGGGTCTTTGTTGCTGTGTGGGCGGGCTTTCTCTAATTGTGGTGAACAGGGCTACTCTCTTGTTGCAGTTGACAGGCTTCTCATTGTGGTGGCTTCTCTTGTTGAAGAACACAGGCTCTAGGGTGCATGGACTTCTGTACTCGGGGTGATGCACAGGCTCAGGTGCCATGTGGCACGTAGAATATTCCTGGAGCAGGGATTGAACCCATGTCCTCTGTGTTGGCAGGTGGATTTATAACCACCAGAACACCAGGGAAGCCCCAGTTTTTGTTTCTAAAATAGAGAATTTGATTTATATTTAGTCTAGCTTGTATGTGATTATTATTACATTGATTACTAACACATTTGGGTCTAGACCTACCACATCGCTATTTGCTTTTTGTTCATCCTGCTTTGTCTCTTTAGTTCTTCTTTACTGACATTCTGAATTAACTATACCTTTAAAATAATTTGGCTTCCCAGGTGGTGCAGTGGTCAAGAATCCATTTGCCAATGCAGGAGATGCAGGTGACATGGTTCGATCCCTGGGTTGGGGAGATCTCCCAGAGAGGGAAATGGCAACCAACTCCAGTATTCTTGCCTGGGAACTTCCACGGTGGGCTGGTGGGCTACAGTCTATGGGGTCTCAAAGAGTTGGATGGATGCTAGAGCATGTTTCTCCTTGAATCCGTTGGAAGTCACACATCCTTTCATTCTTTTAGTGACTCTTTTCCTTTTCCCACTTCTAGGAGGGGCATTTCACAGCTCTCATGCACCACTTCCCTGATAGCTCAGTTGGTAAAGACTCTGCCTGCAATGCAGGAGACCCCAGTTTGATTCCTGGGTGGGGAAGATCCACTGGAGAAGGGATAGGCTACCCACTCCAGTATTCTTAGGCTTCCCTTGTGGCTCAGCTGGTAAAGAATCCACCTGCAATGCAAGAGGCCTGGGTTCAATCCCTGAGTTGGAAGATTCCCTGGAGAAGGGAAAGGATACCCAGTCCAGTATTCTGGTCTAGAGAATTCCACGGACTGTATAGTCCATGGGGTTGCAGAGAGTTGGACATGACTGAGTGATTTTCACTTCACTTCATTTCACATGCACCACTGGCCCTCCACTCCAGTTTTTGTCCCTTTGGTCATCTGCGACTGTTGAAAGCTCCACTTAGTATTTCAGCCTTGCAGAAATCTCTTGTTAAATACATATAAACCCCTAAGGGAAAGTGGCTCCTGATTCTTTTTTCTAATCCTGCTTTTCTAGTTCTAGTTCTGAATTACCTAATCTATCACAACAGAAAGTAGAGCATTTTACAGTCAGTTCTCCCTAGAGAATAATACAAGTCAGAATGCATCATTGCTCACAGCTCACAACCTTTGGCTGGGTCCTTATGTATTCAGAAGAGAAGTCTGAGGTCCAGTGACCCCTCCCCTCCCCCACTTCCCCTGTGACGTTATCACCTCCTACTCAGCTGCACCAGTTTCTATGCTGCTTCTCGAACCTGGCACAACTTGTCCTCAACTCTGAACATTTGCATTTTCTGTTCATTTTGTCTGGGATAGGATACCTTTCTATTTGATAGCTGCTTGTCTTGCTCCTCCCTCTCCTTGCATAACTTGCTGAAATCTTACTTTCCCAGAAAATCTTATCTAGTGATTGCAAGGAAGAATTAAACTCTGCAGGCATTATTTTCTTTTGATTCATTTTCCTCCTTAGAAATGACTACCTTATCATATATTTTATAAGTTGCTATTATTACTACCTTCTATCTGTTTCCTTTTATTAGAGTGTACGTTCCAATATGACAATGAATTTTTAAGTTATTATTGTTCACCATGTAGCTCCAGCATCTGGAATAGTGCCTGGCACACAGTAGATGTTTAATGAACGTGTTTTGAATGGTGGGATGAGTAATGTGGTTATCAGTAAGATAAGAGTTTGGGGTTTAGATTTGAAAACTATTAAGCAACAGTGATTAATTACATGTTAATGATAATTTTGAGGAGCCCAGGAGGATAAGGAGTTTTCTGGCCCAGGGAACAACCTCTTTTCCTTTGAACAAACAGGCTCCTTGTTTACCGGGCGGCGTTTAATGTCTTTTTCTTCTCTGGCTCCATTTGACTGTGTGGATATCTCATCTCACTGTTTACCCCAAAGGCAATAACTATATTAACGATGCTCTCCAGGATGTTGCCAGTGATGTCAAAGGCCAATGTGCATCCTGTGGGCTATGTTCCCTGTATCTATTGAATTCAGGTAGAATTTCCTTAGTGTCAATTAAATGACAGAAATGATAAGTGCTACTGATGTTAAAAGGAGGAAAAGCTTTCTATAGCTTGAGAGCTTGAGAAAGGCTATAGAAAAGAAGTAGTCTTTCATATGCTCACTAACATTTGAGTAGGACATGGCTATTTAAAAGATGTCTTTCAGGGCAGACAGGGTGTGGAACGAGCATATTGTGGAGGTAGACATGGGGTACATAGAATGGATTTTGGAAGAACGTGGAGGAGTCGGGATGGGGCAGAGGATGAACAGAGATGTAGAAATGCAAATCTTTCAGTTGTTTTCAAGAAAGGAGAATGTATCCATTTAAAGTTCACATAATTTACAACCGTGCAGAATGTTTATTTAAAATCAGTGGATAATGAAGCTGGAGAAAAGATAATAGATACATGGCTAATTCAGTTCACTTCAATATCCAGGCAGTTTCTAAAAAATATAGGATGCACTGTTTGATTTCATTTTCTTATTTTTTATTTTGAATAGATTCAGCTGATACCATATTCTTCACATTAGATTAATATGTCATTTAGAAAAGAGATGCAGTTTTAGTTCTTTGACTTTGATGTTCTCTATAGAGTCTTTTTGTAAGAAAGGAAACAAATAGGGGTGAACATTCTGGAGAAATGTGGGTCTGCAGATCCTGGGTCACAAACCATTTGGTGTATTTAAAAACAAACAAACAAAAAAGGAGAGTGAAAAATAAAAAGCAGACTATGCAGAGATGAGAGTCAATTGAAAAGTAAAAATGTCTCATGAACTAGTAACTGTCTCTGGAGTATTAATGGAGATCAGTTTGGCTTTCTGAACAATCAAAATCAGTCAGATCAGCCAGAGTCACTAAACTGGCTCTGGCCAGAGTCTCCATTTGGGTTTTGGGTTTTGGGCTTTCTCAGGTAACTTAATGTAGCAAGAGGCACCCAATGACTGACTTTGCCTCTTACATGTCAACAACCTTGGGCAAGTCCACTGACCTCTTTATGTTTCAATTTCCTCATGTAAAATATCAAAGTATTGAAGCACATGTTTTCTATGACCCCTTTTACTCTCACACTGTCTCCTTCCTCAGGAGACTGTCCCTGGAACCTGACCCTCATCTGGGCCTTGGCTGCCTGCTCCAGAGGATGCCTGGGACAGACTCAGGACTGTTTAACTACCAGCCCAGGGTTTACAGGAGGACTTCCTTCCTAAAACAAGTCAACTTGATGCACCTGTGTGAATGTCTAGGAAGAAAACTAAGCTAAGATCCTGATCCTATAAAATGTCATTGCAGGTCCTCTTCAACTGGGTGTTAGCTTTGAGGGAAAAATGTGTTATTTAAGGAAGTTTCTGCAGCCACATATTCTTCCATTGCCCAAGGAAAGATGAAGAGCTGGGCTAGTTCCTGTCTTAACAGTGAGGGGGGAGGTCTGTCTGCTTTGTAGAAACATGTGTCTGGATTTAGTTTCCTCAATTATCCTGGTGTCTGTAAATGCAGACTCTTTCCCTTCAAGCTGTTTCCGATTTCAATGTGGACTGTTATTTATATGAAGCCACAGAGACGAAACTCAGCAGACTGAAGCCTTTCATGAATTTATCATTTTATTGAGTGCCTTAGACTAGAGTTGTTAGTTATATAACGATGTCCACTAATGCATTTTTAGGTAATTGGTTTGCACTAGGGTCTATATTGTTTATCAATATAGAGTAAATAATTTATATTTATGGGTTTTGTTTGTTTGCATGAAGGAGCTTAGTGAAGTGGGAAAAGCATAGACTTTTGCGACGGACTTGGCTTCAAATTTCACCTCCTCCACTTTCTAAGTGTATGGCTTAGAAATTGTTGCAAAGTCACCCTAAGACTTGATTTTCTATTAAATGGGTGTAATCAAGCCCAACACAAATTTGCTCTGCAGACAAATGATGTAGGTCAAGTTCACAGCATAGTTTCTGAGACAGAGTAGATTCTAAAAAAATGATTGTTAAATGAATGAAGTTAGTTCCCTTCCTCTTTTGTTTATTCCCCAACCTTAATAGTTGCTGAAACTTGTGAAAAATAATATATTACAGCAGTAGCAGATATGAATGATCAAAACAAAATCCTTTCCTTCAAGGGACTCCCATGTGACCAAAGTGAGGTAACCAGAGGTATTGTCCTTGAAAAGATAACAAGTGTGCTATCTAAGTGTCTTTATTATTATTATTTTTTTAATCAGTGTTTTTATACAATCTCCCTTATGTGGATGCAGGATGAAGCATGTGCCAAGGCAACTTTGGTAGTCTGAGATTAAGAATAAATAGGAGGAAAACCTTTGAACTTAATTGTCTTAATCTAATATTAAAGACTTAATAGATATGAGAAAACTGAGTCAATAAAGTTTAACTACCAAGAAGTGACTCCCACAGAGACTGAGCCAGACCTGCTTTTGAGTGTTTGAGTGTCTCCTGCGGAGGCACGGGTCAGCACCAAAGGGGCTCTGGCTGCAGCAGACCTGGGAGGCATGGCATGTGGCATAAGCCCTCTTGGAGGAGGTCACCATTAGCCCCACCAGGGAGCTGCTGAGCAGACTACCCACAAACTGGAGAACAATTATACTGAAGAAGTTCTCATACTATTGCAAAAGCTCTAGGGCTCACAATAGATTTCCCAACCTGGGGATCTGGCAAAGGGACTGAGAACCCCCAGGGAATTTGACTTTGAAGGCCACTGGGGTTTGATTACAGAACTTCCGCAGGACTGGGGAAACAGACACTCTGGAAGGCACAAACAAAGCCTTGTGTGCACCAGGACCCAGGGGAAAAGAGCAGTGACCCCTCAAGAGACTGAGCAAGACTTACCTGTGGGTGTCCGGGAGTCTCCACCAGAGGCATGGGTTGACGGTGGCCTACCACAGCGTCAGGGCACCGACTACAACAGTCCTGGGAGCAGCAGCCTGCGGGCATGAGTCCTTTTGAAGGAGTTTGCCATTACCACCATTACCCTTATATTTGGTTTCAGGCCAAACTACAGGGAGGGAATACAACCCACCCATAAATAAAAATTGGATTAAAGATTTACTGAGCATGGCCCCGCCCACCACAGCAAGACCCAGTTTTCCTCATAGACAGTCCTTCCCAGCAAAACCATCCCTGAAAAGAAGAAATGCAAAAAGGTAGAATGGTTGCCTGAGGAGGCCTTACAAATAGTTAAGAAAAGTAGACAAGCAAAAGAGCAAAGGAGAAAAGGAAAGATATATCCATCTGAATGCAGACTTCCAAAGAATAGCAAGAAATCTGAAAGCTTTCCTTAGTCATCAGTGAAAAGAAATAGAAGAAAAGAATATAATGGGAAAGACTAGAGATCTCTTCAAGAAAATTAGAGATACCAAGGAAACATTTCATGCAAAGATGGGCTCAATAAAGGGCAGAAACGGTCTGGACCTAACAGAAGCATAAACTTTTAAGAAGAGGTGACAAGAACACACAGAAGAGCTACACAAAAAAAGATCTTGATGACCCAGATGACCATGATGGTGTGATCACTCACCTAGAGCCAGACATCCTGGAGTGCAAAGTCAAGTGGGCCTTAGGAAGCATCTCTACAAACAAAGCTAGTGGAGGTGATGGAATTCCAGTTGAACTATTTCAAATCCTAAAAGATGGTGCTGTTAAAGTGCTACACTCTTTATAATAGCAAATTTGAAAATTCAGCAGTGGCCACAGGACTGGAAAAAGTCAGTTTTTCATTCCAATCCCAGTGAAAGGCAATGCTAAAGAATGTTCAAACTACTGCACAATTGCACTCATCTCACATGCTAGCAAAGTAATGCTCAAAAATCTTCAAGCTAGGCTGAAACAGTGAGTGAATAGAGAACTTCCAGATGTTCAAGCTGGTTTTAGAAAAGGCAGAGGAACAAGAGATCAAATTGAAAACATCCATTGGATCATAGAAAAAGCAAGAGAATTCCAGAAAAACATCTACTTTTGCTTCATTGACTGTACTAAAGCCTTTGAGTGTGTGGATCACAACAAACTACAGAAAATTCTTAAAGACATGAAAATATCAGACCACCTTACCTGCCTTCTGAGAAACCTGTATGCAGGTCAAGAAGCAACAGTAAGAACTGCACATAGAATAATGGACTAATTCCAAATTGGGAAAGGAGTACTTCAAGGCTATATATTGTCACCTTGCTTACTTAACTTGTATGCAGAGTATATCTTGTGAAATGCTGGGCTGGATGAAGCACAAGCTGTAATCAAAATTTCCAGGAGAAATATCAATAACCTCAGATATGCAGATGACACCATCATTACAGCAGAAAATGAAGAGGAATTAAAGAGTCTCATAATGAAAATAAAAGAGGAGAGTGAAAAAGCTGGCTTAAAACTCAACATTCAAAAAACAAAGATCATGGCATACAGTCCCATCACTTCATTGCAAATAGATGGGAAACGATGGAAATAGTGACAGACTATTTTTGGGGGCTCCAAAATCACTGCAGAAGGTGACTGTAGTCATGAAATTTAAAAAAAAAATTTGTTTTTTGGGAGAAAAGCTATGACATACCTAAACAGCATATTAAAAGCAGAGACATTACTTTGCCAACAAAGGTCTGTATAGTCAAAGCTACGGTTTTTCCTAGTAGTCATATATGGATGTGAGAGTTGGACCATAAAGAAGGCTAAGCACCAAAGAATCAATGCTTTCGAACTGTGGTGTTGGAGAAGACTCTTAAGAGTCCCTTGGACTGCAAGGAGATCAAAGCAGTCAATCCTAAAGGAAATTAATCCTGAATATTC